>NC_141540.1:37625000-37925000 GCF_021556685.1 Rattus norvegicus
TCTGTCTCCACCTTTTTTCTTCCACTGACACTTCTTTGAGCTGAGGGTGACTGATAGGGAGTTCTGTGGGATAACGTGCACCAGTTCAAGAGACTCCTCTCTAGGAGAGACACTACCCACTGTGGAAAGGACAGATGGCCTCGCATCTATGGTTCTGTGTCACTGACTTTGTATTAAACCACATTTGGCAAGTCCAGGGGCCATTTGTTCAGAATGCAGGTTCTGTATAATAGGAAGGGTATTTCTTCGCTAACTCCATCAACCTATGAGGCCAAAGACCTCGTGTTCCACTGAAGACAAGAATGGTTTTCCACTCTTTAGTCCATCCTGGACCACTCGAACTGCACCTGTGGCCATGTCCTGACACTTTTTCTCAAGTGCAGGTAGTACAAAACCCACCCGTTTGTTCACACCCTCACAAAGCACACATGATCACCTACTATATTTTGTTACTCTTCTAGTTGCTCTGACCAAATACGGGACAAGCAACTTAGGGAAAGAGGGGTCTATTTTCGCTTACATCTTGAGGCTGCAGTTTCTCGTGGCATGGGATTCTCAGCGGCAGGAATGTGAGGCAGCTGGCCACATCCCATCCACAGACAGGCAGCAGAGAGAGGTGAATGCTGGTACTCAGCTATTTTTTCCCATTTTAGTGGATTTTAAGTCTTCTGACCATGGGATGGGGCTGCCTACATTTAAAACGGGCATGAAGAGCCACAGCCAGGGACAACCAGACAGGATCCTAGCATCCCTGCCCTCTGAGAGGTTCCACTCAGCAGACAATAGAAACAGATGCAAAGACCCACAGCCAAACATTAGGTGGAGCTCAGAGAAAGTCTTGTGGATGAGTTGGGAGAAGGACTGAGAGAACTGAAGAGGACAGGCACTCCACAGGAAGACTGACCTCGCACTCCCTGAGACTGAACCACCAACCAAAGAGCACACGTGAACTGGGCTCTAGGCTCCCTGCACATAGGTAGCAGGTCTGCAGCTCAGTCCTCACGTGGGCCCCCCAACAACTAGAGCGGGATCTGACCCTGAATCTGTTGTCTGCCTATGGATTCCATTTCCCTAACTGGGCTGTCTTGTCTGGCCTCACTGGGAGAGGATGTGTCTAGTCCTGCAGTAAGGTGCCAGGGTGGGGCGATAGCCAGGGTGAACCTTCCCCTTCTCAGAGGGAAGGGGAAGAGGGGAGTTGGGAGAGGAGCTGTGTTTGGAGAGGGGGATGATTGATACTGGGATGTGAAGTAAATAAATTTTTAAATAATGGGCATAGGGGCACACGACTTCAATCGCAGCGCTCAGGAGGCGAAAGGAGGCAGATTGCTGAGTTTGAGGCCAGCCTTGTCTATATAGCAAGTTCCAGCCAGCAGGGATATACAATGAGAAGTTTTCTCAAATAATGGTAATGGTGGAGGTGGAGGTCGAGGTGGTGGTGGTTGTGGTGGTGATGCTGCTGGTGGTGGTGATGCTGCTGGTGGTGGTGATGATGATAATAGTTTTCCCCCACATTAGTTAAACCAATCTAAAAAACTTCCTCACCAACAATCCCAAAGATGGTTTCCTAGGTTTCCAGATCCCATCAGGTTGACAATCAAAATTAGCCACCACCAATGGTAGTCTTCAAAGCACTTTATGTTCAAACAGCTTCCTTTAAGCTCCTCCGTGCTCTCCTGTTGGTACATCGTTAGGGAAACGATAGCCAAGAAAAATCCTGTTGTTTCGTTGGCTGCGACTCTTTTCATTAATATTTATTTAGTTTTAAATTTTATGGGTATATAAGAAAATGTGTGACTTCAAGTGCACCTTGTGCAGGCAAGAGTACACAAGGCCAGAGGAGTCTTGTGTATCAGGTCCTCCAGAACTGGAGTTACAGATGGTTGTAGGCCAGCATGGGAAAGGTAGGAGCTGAGGCCTGGCCCTCTGGAAGAGCAGTAAGCACTCAGTCTTAACATTTCCCCAGCCCCTTCTCATAACTTTTAAAAAGTCATACTCCCCAGAAAGACCCCAGGAATCACCAAACCAGAGTGAACCCTTTGTCTCTCAAATGCGAGTCCGCTGTCCTCTCATTCATAACCATCCATAGAGCACCTACTGTGTGCTGGGCACTGGGTTCAATGCTGAAGACAGAGTAGGGAACTCAGTAGACATCATACCTGCTTCTCCTGACTTCTTATGACTGCACGTCCTGCATGGTCTCATGACGTTTCAGGCAATGAGACAAAGAGCTTACAAGGAGGGAAGATCTATTTCAGCTCATGATTTCAGACCACGATCCATCAACCATGTTTCTTTGGGTCTGCATCAGATAGAATTTCACCGCAGGAGCTTGTGGCCAGGAAACAAAGAAATGGAGATCTATCCTGAATGACCTATGTTATCTAACTAACCATGTAGGTTCCACCACCTCCCAATAGTGTCACAGGCTGGGAATCAATCCTTTGGGGGAAAGCCTTCAGATACGACCCGTAGCAGGGCCCCATAAAATTATAACGGAGAAAAGTCGTGTTTACCTAGCGTGTCACTAGTCTGACATTGTGGCATAATGCATTGGTCACATGTTTGTGGTGATCATGGTATACTCAAGTTTATTGCAATCCCATCTGAAGAGAAGCAGAGCCCATATGATTTTGTATGGCACATAATGTTCAATAAAAATAGTAATTGACTAGGTTACTGGTTTAATGCATTTGCTATGCTATACCGTTTTACTGCTGTTCTATAGTGAGCTCCTTATACCTGTGTATTTAAAAACGTAGTGCAAGCCAGATGCTGTGCGATGCTGTCAGCAACGTCATACATCCCATGTTTGCCACTTGAATATGCTTGGCCCATAGAAAGCAGCACTATTAGGAGGTGTGGCCTTGTTGGAGTAGGTGTGGCCTTGTTGATGGAAATGTGTCACTGTATAGGTGGGCTTTGTGGGCTCCTAGGCTCAAGCTCCCCTTAATGCAGAAGAGACCCTTCTTTTGGTGCCTGTGGAACACAGTCTCCTCTGACTCCCTTCGGACCAAGATGCAGAACCCTCAGCTCCTTCTCCAGCACCGTGTCATCCTGAATGCATGCCATGCTTTTCATCATGCCATGATGAGGACCGAACCTCTGAAACTGTGAGCCAACAACAATTAAATGTTGTGCCTTGTAAGAATTGCCTTGGTCATGGTGTCTCTTCATAGGGATAAAACCCTAACTAAGACACAGTCCTTGTTAAATGGCTGGTCTATCCCATCTAGGTCTTTGTGAATACACTTAAGGACGCTTACACAATTGAGTCAGCTGTGTGTCTTAATTAGGTTTCTATTGCTAGGACAAAAAAAAACACCATGATCGAAGGCCCCATGGGGACAAAAAGAGTTTCTTTGGCTTACAGGTTACAGTCCAATATGGAGGAAACCAGGGCAGAAACTCAAATCAGGAACCTGGGGGCAGGAACTAAAGCACCCACCATGGAGGGACAGTACTTACTGGTTTGCTCTCCTGGCTTGCTCAGCTTGCTTTCGTATGCCTCCCAAGACCACCTGCCTAGAGGTGACACCATCCATCCACAGTGAGCCGGCCCCTCCCACGTCAATCATTAGACAAGAAAATACCCTACAGACTTGTCGGCAGGCCAATCTGATGGAGGCATTTTCTCAATTTGAAGTTTCGTCTTTCCAAATGTCTCTGGCTTGTGTCAACTTGCGTAGAGCAAACCAAAGCACCCTTTGCTGGGAATGTGTTCTTGTCATTAAGTGACACAAACAATAGACACGGGTGGTTTCTAAAGGCTGGCACGTCCCAAATCAAGGCGTGAGAACTTCCTGAGATCACGGCAGGGGATTCCCTCCCTGCATCTTGCTAGAGTCTGGTGGCAGTCCTTGACTTAAAGCTATAAGCCTCCTGTCTCTGTCATTATATGGCTTTCTCCCCAACTGTCCATGTTTGATTTTTTTTTTCATAGCTTCTCCTTATAAAGCCACCAGTAATACTGGATTAAGGGTCCATTCTTGTCTAGAGTGATCTAATCTTAACTATAATCTATAATCACCCTATTTACAAATAAGGTCATATTTGAAGTTTTTGTTTTTGTTTTTTGTTTTTGTTTTGAGACAGGGTTTCTCTGTGTAGCCCTGGCTATCCTGGAACTCTCTCTGTAGACTGGACTGGCCTTGAACTCAGAGATCCACCTGGCTCTGCCTCTTGAGTGCTGACATTAAAGGCATACGCCACCTCTACCCAGTTTTCTGTCCCTTTTTGGGGACTGGGGGGAGGATGGGGTTCAACTCACATGGAAAGTATTTCCTCAAAGCCGTCATGTATTAAATGCATTGTCCCATAACTAAGAGAGCATTTAAATGGGAACAAAAGAGTAGCCATGTTACCAAAAGGCCAGCTAAAGGCAGAGGTGTCCAGAGAGGGTTCTCTGAGCGTGACGCTGAAGCAAGAGAAGGGACTAGCGCAGAAGGGCTGAGGAGAAGATTGTCTGGGACCTGTGAACATCAGTAAGTCCAATATCCCCAAACAGGGGTCTCCTGGATGTCATATCAGTAAATCCAATGCCCCCCAAACAGTGTGTGAGAAGGAAAATTCATTAACAGCACTGGGTCTGTCAAGGACAGAAAGCTGGTGAATTGTTCTCTAGTTCTCCTGTTGTCTAAGTAGCCATTTGTTTAGACTATAATGTGTGGGGGAAGGGGAAGGCAGGAGAAAGGAGGAGCAAGAAAGGGGGGTTGTTTAATCTTTGCAGTACCGTGTTGAGGGAATCCAGATCTCATTGGTGATCTCCTTCCTGTGCGATTCGGACACCTCTGAAGAGGTAAGTACAACACAAATGTTTGCTAACTTCTGCTTACCATGCATCTGAGTAAGCGAGCCTCCATCAGAGTCCAACCATCAGTCCATGACTGCTGGGGTCCCGGTGAACTTTCAGTGTGGCACGTTTTAACAGGAAATTCTCTGAGTGTGCTTTTGGATCCACTTACCCCATGGCTGAAAAAGAGAAGAAAATCTCCTACGTGATCGAGAGATATCCCAGCAGTTAAAGAGTGCCCAGAGGACCCGGGTTCAATTCCCAGCACCAACCTGGAAACGAATAACTGTAATTCCAGTTCCAGGTTTTGTGACACTCTCTTCTGACCTCTGAGGGCACCAGGCTCACAAGTGGTATACAGACATACATCCTAGCAAAATATCTACACAACATATATTCTCCAAACTATTTTAAAGTGATTTAACAGACCTGGGCAGGTTGTGCAGTGGTTAGGTGTGGTGGGAAGTGGCTCTTCCTTTTCAGGAACAATGTATCCCACCCTATGCCGGATGGTGACATTTCATAGCTCAGCCTCCCAGTGTCACCCCCCTGGCCTCCATTTCCCACGTCGCCTCGGGTCAGAGAGGCCCAAGCCAACAAAGGTGACTCCACCGCCCCTCAGGAAGCGAATACTGTGAGAAGGATTTGCCGCCCAGTGCACATCCCTCGGGCACTGTCCATGGACTGGGCCAGAGCTGCTTCCGGAGCAGCATCCAGGTCTGCTGCGAGGCCAGGTGGTGTTGGCGTTGGCCAACTTACCCTCTCTCCATCACTTTTTCCAGGAAGGGGTGGCCAGGGATGATGGTAGGTGGGGACGTTGTTGGCAATGAGTGTCGGGTTCTTTTGAGCAGAAGCCAATGTATTGTGTGTGTTTGGGGTTCTGGCAGCCTGCCTCCACCGAAGGAGACACGAACAAGACCGCCACTCAGGCCTCGGGTAGGTGTTTTGGCATTTGTCAGGGTCGATAGGCACAGTATAGTTATCAACCCAGATTCAAGTCTTTCAATCTTTTCACACCCTTAAACAAATGAAGCGGGACTGAATGTAGGCTAGATGAGGCAAACTGGGGCTCTTTAACCCTTTCTTTTGTGTGTATGCGTCTCACTGAGACTCTGCGAGGTGCGCATGCGCGCTACCAAGCAGGCTCGAGGAGGTGAGCGCCCAGTGCCTTCCTCATTTGCTCTCTACCTTTTTTTTTTTTTTTTTTTTTTTTTTTGTGAGACACAGAATCTCACCCAGACCTTGATTCAGCTCTACCGTCTGGCCAGCAAACTCCAGGGATCCTCCTGTCTCTGCCCTCTCCGTACTGGGGTTACAGGTATACACAGATTTGCTTGGCTTTTTATACTAGCTCTAGGTCTTGAACTCAGATCCTCAGGCTAAGGGAGCAAGCAATCTGAGCCCCTTCCACAGCTGCTTTATCCAGGGGGGAGATGCCAACAGATCCTTCCTTTCTGCAGAGCACTACTTGACTCTAGGTCTTTACTGAGGCCATGGTTGTCTAGCTGCAGACAAGGGACTATAACCCAGCTGGGTAGAGTTTCTAACTATTTACAAAGCCGTTGTGGTCTGACTCCTTCCTCTCAGAACTTGCCTTTGTCTGAGAAAGCCCAGAACAAAAGAGGGAGGAGGATGGCAAAATCAGAATGGCCAACCTTTGATCAACTGCCTGAGAAGTTTCCTAACAGGATCCTGGCCCTCCTGCCTCAAAGTCGTTTAAGGAGTCATGTTACCAGAACGTGAGTTGAGCTTAGCACCTTTCCTGATGCAGCGGTTTGCAGCTTGTTTCCATGTGGAAGGTTCGATGGGACAGGCTGTTTGCCACTGTGTGTGTCTTATTGAAGAAGCTACTGCTGCCACCAGCAGGATGTCTGCAAACAAAACCAGGCTGCTGGCCATCCTGACAAAGTTGAGGCTGTGACATTTGGGAGATGAAGTATGCTTCCTGAGGCTGATGGACCGGCGCCAGGAGAGACCATTCTCCTAATTCACAACCTTGGCAGAACCTGGAAGCCCAACAGCTGGAATTTCAGAGAATCCCTTGTGCTGATGTCAGCCTGGACAAATCAAAAATTCAGAATGCTCCATGAAGTTGGAATTCTAAATAAAGTCTTCGAATAGTTAGCCTTCTGAATATTGCATGGGATACAGTTATGTTTTAAAAATATTTGTTCTACTCTGCACACTGTTGGTAGGGATATAAACTGGGATGGCCATTATGAAAAACAGCATAAAAATTTGCTCAAAAAAAAAATTCAAGCTACAGCTACCACATTGTTATGAATGAAATGTGTCTACTTCAAAAGACCCACTGAAGTGTAATTATTTTTCTTTGTTGTGTTTTTAGAAGATGAGGGGCCTTCGGTTAAGTAGTGAGGGTTCTCCATCACGGTGTGATAAAGGATCTTATAAAAGGTCCTTGATGGGTTGGGGATTTAGCTCAGTGGTAGAGCGCTTGCCTAGAAGGCCCTGGGTTCGGCCCCCAGCTCCGAAAAAAAAAAAAAAAAAAAAAAAGGTCCTTGAGGCCATGGTGTTTGCTCTTTTCTGCTCTCCTGCCACCACCGAGAGGCACAGCACTTAGCCCTCTGTCACTGGCTTTCTGCTACACAAGGACACAGAGATGGTACTGGAGTTGTCTACCTTAACACCTGAGCTTAGCCACTCATCCTCAGTCAGTACGACAATTAAAGCCACAAGTAGTGTTAAAAAGTTAAGAGAGAGAGAGAAAGACAGAGGTGGGGAAGAGGACAGAGAGATAGAGACAGAGAGAGACAGAGAGAGACAGCAAGAGACAGAGAAAGACAGAGAAAGACAGAGAGACAGAGGGACAGAGAGACAGAAAGACAGAGATTTATCCAATGTAGCCACACTAGGAGGAAACACCAATGATGTCTAGTCACCTCCCCAAGTCTATCTTTGGAACCCAGATATAAGATTTAGGTTTAGACAGAGGGTAAGAAGTATGCATAACTAAGCAATCCTGGTCAACCCTGCCCACGGCTGCCCACCTTGTCTCAGCTTGTCTCCGTCTTGCAAGTTGGTCCAATATGTTATCAGAGCTGTGAATCCCCTTCGTGGTAGACAAGATCCTCCTCTGGCTGTCACTGAGATTCAGACTTTTCACTTCCTAGTGTGGGATTTCAAGGAAACATCAACTCCTGGGTGTATGGCGTCTCAAGAGCCAGACAGCCGAATGTAAGGATACGCCTGTCTCTCTGGAATTTCTTCACCTTTTCCAGGAGGGTCATAGCAAGAAGATTCTACCCTAGGCTAAGGAGATGGATCTGTCAGCAAAATATTTGCTGCACAAGCATGAGGAGTTGAGTCTGGATGCCCACACCCATCCAAACTCAAGGGATGGGTGATGGAGACGGGACACTGATCAGAAGTTCCTGATCAGTGGCGAAAATGAGAGGCTGATCATGTCTCAAAAACAAAGTGGAAAGAAAGTAAGGGTTCTCCTGGAAAGTTGTCCTCTGACCTGACAGACACACAGACAGAGAAGAGAGAATAACTAAATAATTTTAAAGAAAGAAGTCAGGACTGGAGAGATGATCCTATCTGCCCTTCCAGAGGACTAAGGTTCAATTCCTAGCACCCAAATGGCAGCTCCCAACTTTGAATCTGTGACTTCAGTTCCAGGAGATCTGATGCCCTCTTCTGGCCTCCTCAGGCACATCGCATGCACATGGTTGAGACACAGACATGAAGGCAAAGCACCCACACATAAACAGTCAATAAATTAAATTAAAAAAAAAAGAGAGAAAGAGATGAAAAACGTTGAGCTCACTAGGGCAGAGTGTTGGCCTGGGGGCTGGATCTGAGGTGGTGTAGGTCAGCACCCACATTTCAGTTGGGCAGGAGGGATGTGTGTTAAAGATCTATTGTGCAACGTCGTGGTGACTAATCACAGTGATCACAAGTGCGCTGTGCGCGTCAGAGCACCCAGAGTAGATTGCGACCGTTCTAACCACAGCTAGGTGGACTCGCTCAACTGTTAATCGTCTGGATTTGCCCATTCACTGTGCATACTTACTTCAAAACATCTTGTCAAATATCATAAAAATATGTCATCCTGTCAATTTAAAAGACGGGCCGTGGAGCTGGAAAGACGGTTACGTGGTTAAGAGTGCTGGTTCCTCCAAAGGACCTGGGCATCCACATAGCTGCTCATAACCACCTGTAACTCCGGTCACAGGGGATCTGACAGTCTCTTCTGGCCCCCTCCAGCATCAGGCATACGTGCGGACAAAACACCCATGCACACGAACAAAAAACTAATTAAGAAAAACTAGTTTTGACATTTGTATTCATTCTTCATCTGAAATTCAGATGACACCTTTAACGTGACACCTTGTCCTTTCTCCTAATCGGAGTACCGATGCTTCTAGAAACTTCTACAGAGAGTGGAAGTAAAAGGGATTCCAAGCTAATCCCCTTTCCTGTAAGATATATAATTAACTCTTGGGGCAACGGGGCTCACTGTTGAAACTGCTGTTTACCTCACTTCCTTTCTCATTGGCAGTACTGATTCCTGTGCTCCACCACTATGCTGTGCTATGTCCTAGCCCTGAGATGTTCACCCCATCTGTAAGGCCGGAGGCCTCAAGGCACTCAGTCACTGGACAGGGAGACAATGGGCACCTCCCCAGGACCGCTTTATGTTGACAATCTGAGTAGCCGATTGTCACCCTCCCCAAAAGAAGTCACGTTGTCTGCAATAATTAAGCCTTCAAGCCCCTTTAGCCCAGCGACAGCCCAGTGGCTCACTGAGAAATCGTGGGCGAAGTCTACACAGCCCGCAGGGTGCAGAATGATTCACCTGGTGAACAGCTCAGCTTGTGTGCCCTTCTGCCTCCTCGGCCTCTACTCGGGGGTCTGTGAAGAGACAAACCCAAGTAGCTCCTGTCGTTTCCTCATTCCTCCGTGTAGAGTGTTTATTTCCCTGAACCTGTTTGTCTGTGATCTGGGCCAGTTATTGGGTGAGGGAGGATAATTTCACAGAGATGAAACCTGCATGCAATTAATCATCTCCAAGTGAACACATTAGCTCAGCAGAACTTCCTATCACCTTCCTCTTTCTCATGTTCCACAGCCTCCCAAGAAACCCCACGGCCATGAACCAGCCAGTCCCCCCAACAATGTGTGCCTGCTGTTTTCACAAATGACGAGTGTCGGTCCTGTGGGTCTGAAGTGAGGGCAAGGGGACCCCGAAACCTGGGACGGACGAAATCAATGAACATCTTTTGTTGGTTCATAACATTGGAGGCTGTGCAACCAAAGAGTTCCAGAAAGACAGGTACAAGGGCGACAGAGACTCTAACGTACAGAGGAGGGCACACTGTGTACCGGAGCTTGCCAGGGACAGTGCGGAAGACACTGGGCTGTGACTACAGGGGCAAGCATGAGACAGTATGATGTAGGATGTGATGTTGCTCCCAGGGCACATTCTTGGGGAATATAGTAACAGGAGATGTGTCAAAAACTCACTCTTAATTGGCCTTGAGTTTCTGGGTTCGGAAGACGCGAATGAGTCACTGTGGGGAGGTGCCCGTCTCTCTCCCTGTCCAGCAAGTGCCTTGAGGTTTCCTGCCTTGCACATGGAGTCAATTTCTCCTTAAAGGAACCCGTGGCTTTCTTTTAACAGCAGGAGCAGACTTTCCTCATTGTGTTTAAAATCTGGTACAACCACATTTTCAGAGACCAACCGCCATCCCTTCCTGCAGGGCCCTGCTTAAAGCAACTGTTATCTCGTTGGGTTTAGCTTCCTGAAGTATTTCCCGCCAACCAGGATCATCACTAAGCCAGCAGTTTCTGGGCTGGGAACAAACTTGTAAGGCTAACTCTGCTTTGCTCAAAATGTGGACTTCAACCATGGAGAAACATTGCAAGGGATACATTAGAAAGAACGAACCAAGAGGGCAGCCTGCTAGGGACAGTTGGAGCTGCTGGGACTGCTCAGAGCTAAACTGTCATCCTTTATGGAGCAGACCCCTGACAAAAATGCAGGCCTCACGGTGGGAGACACAAGAGGTAACATCTGGTCTGTAGGTGTCATGTACAAGGTGCCAGGCACTATTCTTGGTGTTTCACCCACGGTCAGTCACCCAAGTGTGACAGCCCTGATATTTTATGATTTATGGGCTTTGTGCCCGGGTGGGGATTGTCCATGATGGGTTTGACCTGCATCCCCCGACCCCAACAAGAGAAATGGAGCCTTCGCTTCTAGTTTCCCCCACATTCAGTCTCCATGGATCAGAGCAGAGAATGGAGGACTCCCACATACACAACCTTCCTATGCACATTGCATACACAATTATCTTAAATCTCTCCACGCTCCGTGAAGTGAAAGTTGCTTTTCGCTCTACAGAGACCAAAAGAGGGTACTTTGCTTGGGTATCAGCGAGGATACAGCATTCACACAGGGACTCTGAGCTGCAAACCCTAACACCAATGTACAAAGACATAGTTGGGGTGCTCTGAATAAAGATGGAGGAATCTTGGTGGGGCGAGTCTTGGAGGTGACTGTGTGGCTAACCCTTTGACTCTGTGATAAGAAGATGTCACCCAAAAACTTTGTGTTTGATAAACATGTAACTGAGGTTTCAACAATCAGGGCGGGAAGAGACTCAAAATGTCTTAAGTGTATTTGTGTTGGGTCAAGTTCATAGTTGCCCTCTGCATCATGGAATCCCACAGGTTGCAGTTTGAGCATGCCCTGGAGAGGTGAGAAGCTCACCAGTATCTTACCATCTTAGTTTGTAAATTTTTTTAACATTTTGGGGGAGGGGGACTGGACACAGAAGCTGAGGCTAACCTCAGACTCACCACATAGCCCAGGATGGCTTCAAATATGTGGTGATGCTCCTGACTCAGCCTCCAGAATGCTAGGATGACAGGCATGAGCCACCACTCCTGGCTTAATAAAGCTAAGTAGTGGAAGCCGCACCATCTCACCTTGTGTCCTGTTTTCAGTCAGGTTGTAGAAGGTGTGTGTGTGTGTGTGTGTGTGTGTGTGTGTGTGTGTGTGTGCGCGTGTGTGTGTGCGCGCGCGCGCGCGTGTGCCCGCGTGTCTGTGCATATGTGCCACCACATGTGAATCCATCCTTCAAGGAAGGGCTAGACGGCTGTGTAAGAAGGAGTCATAGGGCATGGAAGTGGGATGATGAGGGGCTGCTGGTTTTAATATTGCTTCCCGGTGGTGCTTCCGGAAGGGTGAGGGGGTAAAGTAGCTGTTGTGAATGATCTGAGATGAGTCTAGAAGTAGGAGGCAGCTGCTGGCAGGAAATAAAGGGAGGCTCACTGTTGCCTGGCCCTTCCACCATAGACAGAAAAGAAGAGGAAAACAAGGGTGTTGTTTGCCCTTGCTTCCTGAAGTAGCCTTGCTCTCATTTCAAGATCATCTAAAGAGATTTCTGGCTTCACAAACTGGTTAGCATGAACTTCAGGGAGTGCCCCAGCAACATACCTGGGTGAGGCTCTCGTAGAAGCCATGGAGAAGGCATTGTATTAAGGACTGGGCACAGGCTTGCTTGTATCTGTAGTAACCTCTAAATAGTCATGCAAGTGAGGCCTCATGGACACTAGAGGGCGCCATTGACACACAAATGGTGCTTCCAGACCAACACCACCTCATCCATTCATCCATGCTACAGAGGACAACCTACAGAGCTTGCTACAATCTAACTTCTTGAAAGTTGAGTCTCCTGTTCAACTTCACACCAGCTCAGTGGGATTGTTCTGGTCTTGAAGCAGGAAGCTCAAGAGGCACCAGTAGTTGCAGGTTTTCTCAACAGTCCTCACCTTCTAAAAACCCCTCAACATTAATGAAAGCAGAGTGACACCCCAGGTTCCGGTTTGCTTAAGGGAATTGCATTGAAAGTGTGGGTGGGTGGTAATGCCTGGAGAGATGGCTCAGCAGTTAAGAGCACTGGCTGCTCTCCCAGAGAACCTGGGTTTAATTGCAAGCACCCACATAGAGGCTCACACTTGTTTGTAACTCCAGTTCCAGGGTTTCTGACACACTCACACAGGCATACAAGCAGGCAAAGCACCAATGAATATAGAGGGGGGAGAGGAAGAAGATGGAGGAGGAGGAGGAGGGAGGGGAGGAGGAGGAAGGAGGAAGGAGGAAGGAGGAAGGAGGAAGGAGGAAGGAGGAAGGAGGAAAGCTACCTGAGCTAGTAAGAATCCGAACATGTTTACAAAGGAGTTGTACCTTACTAGAGAGAAGAAGCAGGTCATTGCAAAGACTCTCTAAATACCTGAAATGATATGAAAATTAACTATTTGGTTAATAAGAGGTCTTAGGGTAAAATCAATGCAAAGCTAGTCAATGCAATGTCTCTGAAAGTCAAAGATTCAAGTTCTTTACAAACTTCCATATTGGTCTCATTTAACAGTTCAATTTTGACCTGGCTATAGTTCTTCAGGTTACATCAGTCATTGCTCTAGAGAGACATAAAAACCTTTGGGGAAACAATACTACTCTCCCAACCTCCCTCTGTGCTTCCCTGAATGTGTGTCTTTGTGAGTGTACTAGTGTGTGCATGTACATGCATATGTCTGTGTTCATGCATTTGTGTGCATGTGCCTATGCTGTGTATGTGTGTGTATGTACATGTACTAGCACAGAAAAAAATTTCCCCCAGTAAAGTACTCCATATAAAAGCATAATTTAAAGTACTTAAAAAATGGCTTTAAAAAAAAGTAATTCTTTTCTTCCTGTGAACCAACCTTGCTGTATGCGAGGTTCCATTGTGGTCTTGTTTAGAATTGAATTGCCAATGACATCTCCTAGTTCATAAAAGTAGATCATAGGGAAAGTAAAGAATGGGTGATTTTATTATTTTTTTTTTTGGTTCTTTTTTTCGGAGCTGGGGACCGAACCCAGGGCCTTGCGCTTCCTAGGCAAGCGCTCTACTACTGAGCTAAATCCCCAACCCCTATTATTATTATTAAAACAGGAACTGGCCATGAGACTTAGTATTTCTCATTTCCCACCAGCCAAAACCCATCTCTGCCAAGCCATACCTTACAGCAAGAGAGGCTGGGATTTGCCATCTGTATTTGAGCACACAGCGATGCAGACACATTCCAGTTCCTCTCTAAGTCAAGTATTAACACAATGGGTCACCTGAGTTTAGGGACTCAACCAACAAAGGTTGGTTGGGAGGGAGAGAGAGAGATAGAGAGAGGGAGAGGGCTTTTTCTTTTACTCTGTAAACAGAGTAGCATCTATACCATGCTAGGTGTTCTAAGACATCTAGAAATGGCAGAAGTATGTATAGGGATGTGTACACATGGCATGAAAATACTATACCACCTGCCTCTGCCTCCCCAGTGCTGGGATTAAGGGCGTGTACTGCCACCCCTGGCTCATCTTTCCATTAATTAGTGGGAGTCCATTATTGTTAATGGGCCTGTGACCGTGTAAGAATAGCCTACATTCCCTAGCCTCCCTCGTAGTTTCTGAGAGTTCAAGGCCAGCCTGGCCTACAAAGAGTTCTGGGAAGCCAGGGATGTACACAGAAAAACCCTATCTCAAAAAAACAAAGGAATAAATAATGAAAGGAAGAAAGGAGAGAAAGTGGGAAGCTCTGCCTTGTTCTTTGCAGCTTAGTCTTCTCTTCTAGAAGATGAGAGGGTCGTTTTGATAATTAAATGTAACACACAGTAAGGATCAGAAACATCCACTGCAGAGAAATATTCATAGAGAGTGGTCTATATGGCTATCAAATGTGCCTCTTCTCTCCCTTGGAACCTAACCTCTTTGCTTAGGTAAAGATGGATCCAGAATGATCCAAGGATGGCAAAGGGTCCTTCTATTGCATGTTGATGGTCAGGGTTTTGCTGTCTTAAAGACGCAAAAAAAAAAAAAAAAATAGAATGAACTATCTGTTACTCGGAGAAGTCCAGACCCTACAAAGGGACTGGAAATAAAATGAATGGTTTCAATGCAATAGCCTCTTTATCAGCATCAAGAGGTTTATCTCGAGAGAAGGATAAAGAAGAAGAGAAGCTGAAGAAAGAACGATGGGAGGCAGAGGCAGCTGGATCTCTGTGAGTTCGAGGCCAGCCTGGTCTAGAGCATGTACTGCCACTTGCCTTGACATTGTCAGAACATGTGAATCTAAGATATTGCTACACGATGGTTTTCTTTGAATCTCTCGGTTGATGAGCAGTACAGGGAATCCTGGGAAAGCCATACGGCGATTAAGAGCTTAGCAGGGCAGGAAAGGAATATCTCAGAGAAAGTACATTGTCAGGAGGTGTGACATCAAGGATTAGGTTTACAGATGGGTACTAGGACTGACTCTGCTGGGCCATGTATGGATGTCTTAACCCTCAGTCTGATTGGACCTTCTGAGAAGTGTTGAGGGTTAACTGAAGTGGGTCATAGGGCTTGACCTAAGCCCTTAGAGCTGCTGTTTCTCACAAAAGAGGAAGAAAACCCAGAAATGATCCCTTTCTCTCTCTCTCTCTCTCTCCCTTTCTTTCTGTCTTTCTGTCTGTCTTTGTCTTTCTTTCTTCCTCTCTTTTTTTTAAAGGTTTTTTTTTTTAAAGATTTATTTATTTATTATATATAAGTACACTGTAGCTGTCTTCAGATACACCAGAAGAGGGCATTGGATCTCTTTACAGATGGTTGTGAGCCACCATGTGGTTGCTGGGAATTGAACTCATGACCTCTGAAAGAGCAGTCGGGTGCTCTTAACCGCTGAGCCATCCTTCCAGCCCCCTTCCTCTCTTCCTTTCAGCTAGCACTTTGAACACAGACGTTATTTTGTTGCTTAACACAAACTAGACTCATCTGGGAAAAAGAATCTCCATTGAGGAATGCCTCCATCGGATTGGCCTGTGGACATGTCAGTGGACAAGCCTTTTCTTGGTTAATGATTGTTGTGGGAGAGTCTAGTTCTCCATGGGTGGTGCCACCTCTGGCTAAGAGGGCCTGCACTTCAGTTTCTGCCGTGGGTTCCTGCCTTGACTTCCCTTCAGGATGGACCTTAGGCTATAAGCAGAGATTAAACCCTTTCCTCTAGACAGGTTGCTTTAGGGCATGCATGGTGTTTTATCACAGCTCTAGAAAGGGAACTAGGACAATGGACTTCCAACCTCAAGCACTGAGGGGAAAAGGAGTGCGTTTAAGCCACTTGGTCTGGTGTTTTGTCACTGCAGCCTAAGTGGAGTGGTCTGTATTAAATGGAGAAAAGGGGAACTGTGACAGGAAAGAATGGGCAGAGAGACAGGAGTAAGTGGGGAGTGGCCTGGAGGAACAGTTCCCCTCACAGAGCAAACACCGGTTTATAGTTTAGCTTAGTCCTTGCAAATGAGGTTCTACTGCCATCTAGTGGCAACATACTTAACTCATTCACTCACTCACTCATTCATTCATTCATTCATGAACTGTTCCGAATGGGCAAGGCATTCTGATAAGTAAGTGATGTTGGTGAACACAGATTAACACCCATTACCTTTGTTGTTGAGTATTCCCGTTTTCCCCTTTTCTCTCTCCCTGCCCCCTATCTTTTTCTTTCAGACAAGATCTCACTATGAAATCCAGGATGGACTGCAATTCACAATGCCAGCTTCCCAAGTGCTGGGATTACAGGCATGGGCTCCTTTGCATAGGGAAATTATCCAAGCTTTATTACAATCCTCTGGTGTGTAGCACTGGTATGTCCATTTCACAGAGGAGAAAACTGAGATCCTGAGACATTAATAAGCCAACCTGTTGCCAAGCCAACTGACGAACAGCCAGTCAGTGGGAGAATCCAACCAGGGAGCCTGGCTTGGGGACTCTACAAACATGCTCTTTGCCATTGAGGCTATTAGAGATTCTTCTCATTACAAAGTCACTGCTTTAAAGGAGTCATGTAAAAAAAAAAAAAAAACAGTGATGGAAAATGGCAGCGTAACATATCATGTCCTCCTTTTAGATTCTGACTTTGATTCACCGTCAAGAGCTAATAGAGGCCACATTCAGCTAACAGTCCTTGGGTTTGAAGCCAAGACTGAAGAGAAAGTCTATATTATGTTAGAGAGAGGGACACAGGAGGAACAAGAAGAGAGAGAGAGAGAGAGAGAGAGAGAGAGAGAGTATGAAGGCCAAATGTCTCCCTCAATCATTCATCACCTTAGTTTTCCAGTCCAGATCTCTCACTGAACCTTGAATTTACTAATATGGCTGGCCCCTCTAGCCAGTGAGTGCCAGAATCTTCCCATTTCCTCATAACTAGGATTTAAAGCAAGTAATGTCACGTCTAACTTTTACATGGTTTGGGATGAAGCTCAGGTCCCCATTGCAACAAGTATTTTGCCCATTGAGTCATCTCCTCATCCCCTAAATCTTAACTGTTGCTTATTAAGCTAAACTAAAATCTACTTTCTCGGTTGAGTGCTAAAAGCGCTCAATAGCCACGCCCCCCGGGGCTTCATGCTTATCTTAGTGGTCTGCATTGATATAAAATGTTCCCGGCATCAAAGTCCTTCAGCAGCGCGCCGCTGCTGTGTACCGCTCATCCTGGAGAATGAGCTTCTCCACAGGCTTTGTCTCTGAAGCCGCGCAGGCTAGTTGTACTTCTAAGAGCGGAAGTGCAAGCTTAGTGTGGAGACAGGCTCATAGCAGCTGTCTGGAGACTAAGAAGGTCCTTGCTCTTCCCTGCCACCAAGTCCTGGTGCTTAGAAAAGGCGCAGAGAGCTTTGTCTCCTAGCCTGGGTTTTGCCTGGGGCCTTTGCTGTCTCCATCTTGTCTCCCCTACCACACAGCGGCCCACCCTTCACTGTGAGCTGACTTCCGTATTCCCCTAAGCCTGTAGCCTTATTCCAGTGATGAAGACCTGACCTTAACAATGAGATCAAAGCTCGACATCTTTCCATAGTGCCGTAGTCATCACGCTTACCTGATGATACAAGATCATGATAAAAGCTTTCTGTGCTATCATGTTGTTACCTTGTTTATTCGTTCATGCACCAGCCTGATTCACTAACAATTTTTTTTTTTGTAACAAACTGACAAAACTGGGCGATGTAGACACAAATAGGTGGGTTTAGGCTGGTCATAATCCACTGGTAAAACAAAGGTTTGATTTGTGCTGGCTGCCAAAGAGAAACTTAGCTAAAGTGAAGGGCACACACACTCAGAATGGGGTGGTACCACGCTTTGATCTAACCATTGCCCCACCCGTCTGCATCGGGACACAGTAAATAGGTTACTATCCAGCACCTGTCCCTTCCCTCCAATCCCACCCTCCAACCTGACTAGGTCCTGTTTCAAATTAATTTTAGGAAACTCCTTAACGATGGCTGCTGTCAGTTCAATGTCCTGTAAACCCACCCTAGTTAAATTCACTCAAAAAACAAAAAAAAAAAAAAACAAAAAAAAAACAAAAAAAAAAACAAAAAACAAAAACAAAAACAAAAACAAAACCTACCAACCATCTGTTGCCCATAAAGAATTATAATTTAGGAGGGAGACCCATTGGTAGCAGGAGATAGATGGTAGATAGAGAAATAATAAAATCTATCAGTATCTAATACTCCTTTGGTTACAAATGATAGGAGAGGGGTGTGTGTGTGTGTGTGTGTGTGTGTGTGTGTGTGTGTGTGTGTGTGTACATAGCATGTGAAGGTCAGAGACAGCCTAGGTATGTCCTCCTTGGGTATCAGGTGTCTTGTATTCATACTAGAACTTGGGGCTTACCACTTGGCTAGGTTGGCTGTCCGGTGATCCTTCTGTCTGTGCCTCTCCAGCACTGGAATTCCAAGCCTAACCACACCAGATTCGTGCAAGGCAAGGCGATTTACTGACAAGCCATCTCCCCAGCCTAAGCTGGTTTTTGTTAGTGAGCACAATACTAGGCAATATCTTAGATTTAGGTAGCATACAATCCAGAGAATGGAAAATTATTAACGAGCAGGCTCTCTCCCTCTCTCTTTCCTTCAGGGCTCTGCATTTGGCTGTACTGTTAGCCGCTTCCCCCTCCCAGCTCCCCCCCCCCTTCAATCTTCCATCAGGAGTCACCACAGTCAGACAGCTGTGGATCACATGGTCACTTCTGAACTGTGGCTATTTGTTCTTTCCCTTGGCTTGACTTGAATCCCATGAGCTGCCTCCCAAGTAGGGATGTGGGTCACAGTACCGTTACCGGAGAAGGAGGACTAGAAGCCCAGACTGGGAACTCCTGTTGAAAATGTTAGGGGAATTGGATTCAATACTGTTTATTTGAGCAAAGAATGATTCATGTAGCAGGCAGCAGTGAGAGCTAGAAGAGGTTCAGAGGGCCTGGCCCAGCACAGCCAACAGCCAGCTTTGGGGAACTAAGGAAGAAGAAGCATCTGTCTTAACTGGGCATGGTCTGATGAGATCACAGCCAGGCACTGGCTTAAGCCTAGCTCTTTGTTACAAAAAATATATTCCTTAATTAGATTTCCCTTTATTTGCGAACCTTAGATTATTGATTGTTATATAGAAACTCAGAGGGCAGAGACAGCCTCAGGCCGATGATATCTTAATCATTTTATTTAATATTGGAAAGAAAAAAAAGAGTAAACATCTCTACAGTGTGAATAAGACTTGGAAAATACAGCACCTGGGGACTGAGGCTGTGCCCGGGCGTAGACATTTTCTTCACAGAAGAAATATGAGTTGACTGAAGCTTTCAGGGTGGTGAGAGGCGGGCTGGAAAGGGAGAGCATCTCGTGGTGGGGGTGGCCAGAGCAGAATCACAAAAGAGAGACCTCTCTGCCTTTTTGTGCCTGGCCAAGGCTCTGAGCCAGGCTGGGGAGGTGACTCATCCAGACTTATCCAGTAAGTGCTCAAATATGAGGGCCTGAGTTCAGAACCCTGAACTCTTATAAAAAGCCTAACCCCAACACTTGGGATGTGGAGACAGGAGGATTTCCTGGGGTTTGCTGGACAGCCAGTTTAGCCAGTGAGCGAGCACCTGGCTCAGTGAGAGACCTGTCTCAAGAACTAGGGTGGAGAACAAGCAAGGAGGGCATCAGGCATCAATCTCTGGCCTCCATGTGCACACATAACCACCTACACACAGACACACACCCCACCTCCCCCTCCTCACACAAAGCCGGCTTCCCACCCCCAGTAATCAGCAACAGTAGCACTTGGGCAGCTGAGGCAGGAAGATTACCACAATTCCTAGTACTTGGAAAGCTGTTGCAAGGTATTTGATCAACACTCTGAACCGTGACATGGTGTTATTGACTGGAAAAAACCTGTTTTCAGTTGTGGTATGGTTCGGCACGCACCTTTAATCCAGAGCTTTCTGCTTGAGTATTGAAAACAGGATTAAATAAAGTCAACCATAGGTCAAGAGGCGGAGCAAGCAACCAGTTGACAGGAAGTGGACCTAGGCTTATTAAGGAAAAAGCCACAGAGAGTGAGAGGGAGCCAGGAGCATGGACGGAGAGGCATACAGGAAGTAGAAGGGAGGAACATTGAGTTTGAAGGTTTTTCGAGGGAGAGGCACTGGTGCTGAGACATTGGCTTTGGAGGAAGGTCAGCTGGGTACTTTGCTGAGATACCTGGCTTTCACCCCAGCATCTGGCTCCCTTGGTCCTCATTGATAAAATCGAATGATTGAGATTTTGTTTTAAAACAAACAAACACCCAGAAAGCGGAGGAAGGAACATAGTTACAAGTTCTAGGCCAACTTGGCCAAAATACTGAGTTTCCTGGCTGGTATGCATGTGATGGTTCATCCTCCTGCCTCAGCTTCAGTGTTGAGCTTACAGGAGTGTGCCTATTCCTCTCATCCTTATCAGGTTTAACTGAAATATGTTGATGTGTCCAAAGCCCTTAGAACAGGCTTGGTACATAGGAAGTACTAAAAATGTTAATTATGTATTATATAGCAAAATAAGTGTGCTTGTTAATTAACACACTCCTATGACCTAGTCTACCATAATTTAGTGCAAACGTACAACAAATTTGGCTACAAGGATCAGAATGAACAGATAGCATAGCCTTACTTTCTAGGGATCATTGTAACACAGGTGACATCATATGCAGTTTACATTCCAGTTCCTTCACTGGTGTGTGTGTGTGTGTGTGTGTGTGTTTATATGTGTTTGTGTGTATGTGAGTGTTTGTGTGTGTATGTGTGAGTGTGTGTGAGTGTGTGTGAGTGTGTATGTGTGAATGTGTGTGTGAGTGTGTGTGTTTATATGTGTTTGTATGTATGTGAGTGTTTGTGTGTGTATGTGTGAGTGTGTGAGTGTGTGTGTGTGAGAGTGTATGTGTGAGTGTGCATGTGAGTGTGTATGTGTGAGTGTGTGTGAGTGTGTGTGTGTTTATGTGTTTGTGTGTATGTGAGTGTTTGTATGTGTATGAGTTTCTGTGTGTATTTGTATATGTGTGTGTTTATGTGTGAGTATGTTTGTGTGTGTTGTGTGTTTGCACATGTGTTCCAGTATGTGTATTTGTGTATGGGTATGTTTCTGTGTGTGTGTGTTTCTGTGTGTGAGTGTGTGTTTGTGTGTGAGTGTGTTTGTGTGTGTTTGTGTGATTGTTCATGTGTTCCAGTGTGTATATTTGTGTGTGTGTATGTAAGTATTTGTGTGTGGGTGTGTGAGTTTCTGTGTATATTTGTATATGTATGTGTTTGTGTGTGAGTATGTTTGGGTGTGTGTTGTGTGTTTGCACATGTGTTCCAGAGTGTGTATTTATGTGTTTTTCTATTTGTGTGTGTGTTTGTGTATGAATGTGTTTTTGTGTGTTTGTGTGATTGCGAGTGTGTTCCAATGTGTGAATTTGTGTGTGTGTGTGTGTGTGTGTGTGTGTGTGTGTGTGTGTGTGTGTTTATAGACATGCCATTATCTCACAGTAACATATCTTATAAAAATGTCATTTATCTTTCTGGCCCTGGTTTCCTAAGGACCTAATCTTACTGACCTAGTTGAGCAAACTATTGCTCAAGCTGACCCACTCGTTTCCCTGGGACAACAATGACCCAAACAATCCTGCACAGAGAGTCTAACAGACTGCTCACACATGACCTTCTCTGCTTTATATTCAAAGTCAAGCTTTGAGATGGTATCCATGGCCTGGCTCTTCCTGGTCTGCCTGTTGTGTGCTCCCAAGTGTGTATGCGCTAGAGAGCATGGCCAGATGTTTTCTGTGTATTTCAGTCTTTGGAAGCCCTCCAACCTCTGCGCTTAAGTAACAATGGCTTTTGAAACAGTCTGAGTGAAAGGAAATACATCTCGCTTGCAATTTTTCATGCAGTGGGGGTAAAAGGAAGTTAGGAGAAAAAAATGTCTACAGCCGAGGCCAGAGTTCAGGGCTGTGCAATAAAAGAATGTGGTCTGGGGTCTGTCTGGCTTTCAACCCTCTCTAGCTCTGCTAGTTCAAGTTGAGTGATCTGAGATAATTATTCATTTACTAGAGCTTCTGTTCTTCCTCTCTAAAATAGGCTAGATAATAATATTTCATGGTATAAGCCTCCATATGTCTTCTGATGACTGCCACCTCTCAGTCCTCCTGTGTCATTGTGCGATTCCCACCTATCGAATCGGGATTGGTCTGTGTGCCACTTCCCAAGGTCTATAACGTTATCCAAAGGGTAGAAAGACTGATTCTTCTGTTTCCTCTGCTTCTGGGGTCAGGAAACCCCAGCGCCTGAGGTACTGACTGTCAGCCACGGTGGACTTGAGAGCCTCAGGGTGGACAGTCCTTTCATGTAAGCTGTGGCAGATTCATCCTCCTTTGGAAATGCGCCCGAGCGATTAAAGTGTACCATCATCCATCCAGGGTTCCAAGACCAATCGCAGAAGCTACCTGCCTTGTAGACAACAGAAATGTGTTTCTTATCATTCTGGAGGCAAGCTCCGGGTGCCAGCAGTCAGTCCTGAGACGATGGCCCATTTCCTTGCTTGTAGCAGGTGCCTTCTCACTGTATCCTCACACAGGGAAGGTAGGACAGCTCTCAGGTTTCTTCGCAAAGAGCTCACCTCAATGATGAGGGCCTCACCCTGCTGACCTAATGATTTCCCAAAGGAACTATCTCCCAATACCTGACCTTGCCATGAGGAGTTCAGAGGGTAGCTTTGGAGAGGGTCAAAACATGGAGACCAGAACAGAGTGGGAGTTCTTTCTCAGAGCTTACTGTTTTGCTTCTAAGCTTGCCACCTGTCATCAACTGCACCGGAAATGTTCTTTTCTGTCAATCACTCTCACCATTATGCTTAATATGTTTGCTCAGGACAGGGAGGGTTCCACTGTGTGATAGGAAACATACGTGTGGCAAACACTTGAATGTTGCTGGCTCAAGACGCAAACTCTGTAGTCTTAACCCTATACCTAGCCTGTTGCACAGGCACGGTTTATGAGATGTCCGTACACCTGTATCTTCCTCACCATCCCTTTACTTTTACTCAAGAGGCCAGCCCTCCTCCCCACCTCCCCAGCCCCGGATAAAACCATGTGTAGGCTCATAATCATTTATGGATGCTTGGGAAACTTGAAATTCTATGATCACATTTCAAAAACTGCAGCCCCAATTTAGCACTCGAAACATGAGCAGAAGTGACTCTTTGAGTCATAAGTGAGTATCTTCGTCCATGCAGGTTACCACAATGCAACGATACAGAAAAACAAACCATTATTCTCAGTATTCTGAGGGCTAGGAGGTCAAAGATCCAGAGACAGATGCAACTTCTGCTGAGGGCCTCTTCCTGGCTCGAGACTTCTTGTATTTTCTTTAGGTGGAGAGGAAGCTCACGTCTCTCTTCCTTTTCTCAGAAGGGAACTGGGATGAGGGGCACTGACTTTCTGACCTCATAGAAACAGAATTAGCATTCCCACATCCCTCAGACATTACCTTAGAGCTCCGACATACAAACCTGGGTTGGGAGCTCACTTAGTTAGTCCATATCTTCCTGCCCACGACCCTCTCGGATTCACGAGTTTCTTGTATGCGAAAATACTTCTCTCTACCCTAACAATCTCAAAATCTAGCCCTCGGTCCCATTCAAAAGGCAATCTAAAACAAACGTCTAAGACTGGAGACTCACCCAGAAACAACCTCCTTTCCCGCTGTGCAAAAAGCTCTCCTTGCTGTGCCAGCTGTGCACCCAGACAAGTTTACTTCTGTGCTCCCTAAATAAAATGCTAGGGGAAGCTCGGGTCTTCAGCTAGTCTAAATAGGAGAAATAGGAAGGGAAGGGATTTGGGGAGGTGGGGGATAATGAGTCCCAAGGAAGCACAAATTAGGAAGGCAAACCCCAGTAAACCATCATACTCAGACTTTCTCTGACTTCACAGATGCTCTAAGACAGTGGTCCCACCTTCAGAATGAATTGGACCGACAGCGTCCTTTGGGACGGCCCCTGTCTGCTCAGCTTTGGGAAGCACCGGGGACGCTGTTCTCAGTGTGGGCTCCTCCCACAAGACTGCCAAGGGTAGCAGAGTCATTTGAAGCTGAGGTGGTGGCCTTGTTGGGGTGGGGGTGGGGTGAAGGAGGAGAGGGATCATGTGTATGAATTCTGGTCTGCCGTGGGGATGGCAACCTGGGGATGTCACAGTGACTTCTGGGGTCCTTCCACCCTTGTCTTGAAGAGCTCTTTTTTTACACACTTACCTCATCCTGTCTTGGTTTCTCTGTTCCCCTTAGTCTCGACTGATACTGTTTGTGTTAGAATTGTCCCATCTCCATTCCTGGCTCCTGCTGAGGTGCCTGAATGAGACAATGTTTTCACACTGACCACGTTATCAAGTCACACCCAACACACTTTTCTTTAAGACATACTTTCTTATTTTTGCATTAAGTTGAAGGCTTTTTCTCCCCCACCTATAAGTTCTGGTTCCTTTTTGCTTTGTAATTTCTTCTTTAACTTGCTTGGGGGTTTTTTTGTTTGTTTTGTTTTGTTTGTTTTGTTGTTGCTGCTGTTTTCTTTCTATTGCCAGCAGTCAGGGGGAACCAAAATGCCCTTTCAACATCGTTTTTTTTTTTTTTTTTTTTTTTGGTTCTTTTTTTTTTTCGGAGCTGGGGACTGAACCCAGGGCCTTGCGCTTCCTAGGTAAGCGCTCTACCACTGAGCTAAATCCCCAGCCCCTCAACATCGTTTTTTTTTTTTTTTGTTTTTTTTGTTTTTTTTGTTTTTTTTTTTTTGGTTCTTTTTTTTTCGGAGCTGGGGACCGAACCCAGGGCCTTGCGCAAGCGCTCTACCACTGAGCTAAATCCCCAACCCCCTCAACATCGTTTAAACATTGCTCCAGTTCACCTTACAATTTCGCAGCTGACAAGTCTTGATAAGAATCTTTTTTTTGCCCTGGGTTGCTGACAAGTCTTGATAAGAATCTTTTTTTTGCCCTGGGTTCGGTCCCCAGCTCCAAAAAAAAAAAAAAAAAAAAAAATCCCCCCCCCCCCCCCCCGCCGGGGATCGAACCCATGACCTTGCGCTTCCTAGGCAAGCGCTCTACCACTGAGCCAAATCCCCAACCCCAACAAGTCTTATCTTCAACAAAATAGCAGGGCCTACTACACATGACTCAGTAAATAGCGAGCCTTTCCCTCACTTACAACATGGATTGTATCCATCGCTCAATGGTGTGTCCCTCATTCCCACCTGAAGCCTCATCAGGATGGCTTTCATTCCGCAATTGACTTCTCGACAATTCTGCCCATAGTTGTCTGTGTCCTCTAGAAAGATGGGGAGGGGCCCTGAGAAAGCCAGAGCCAGTTTGTAGGCACCACAGTGGAGATTGGGCTCCTACTACAGCATGATCACATCTATTATGTCCTATAATGGAGGGGCCATGAAGGGAAAGAACTGTGTGACTGACTATCAGTGCAGGCAGGAATTTTGAGATCTAGGCCCAGATGGTGACCACAGACTTCCAGAAGATCTTTCCCATGGGTGACAGACTCTGCATAGGCCTGGCCGGCCTGGCCACTGATGTCCAGACAGTTGCCCAGCATCTCAAGTTCCGACTGAACCTGTATGAGCTGAAGGAAAGTCGGCAGATCAAGCCTTACACCCTCATGAGCACGGTGGCCAACCTCTTGCATGAGACACGGTTTAGTCCCTACTACACAGAGCCTGTCATGGCTAGCTTAGACCCCAAGACCTTCAAGTCCTTTATTTGCTCTCTGGCCCTCATTGGCTGTCCCATGGTGACTGATGACTTCGTAGTCAGTGGTACCTGCTCTGAACAAATGTATGGCTCTCTCTGGGAGCCCAACTTTGATCCAGAACACATTTGAAACCATTTCTCAGACTACTGAATGCTATGGACGGGGATGCCATATCAGTCATGGTTGTCATTGTCCACATCATTGAAAAAGACAAGATCACCACCAGGGCGCTGAAGGCCCGATGGACTAACCTGTGCTCTGGATGGACATACCTGTGCTCTGGATGGACATACCTGTGCTCTGGTCCGTTCTCCCTTCTGTTGTTTTCTTTTTAATAAAATTGCCTTTCTTTCATGCCTTCCAAAAGGAAGGAAGGAAGAAAGAAGGAAGGAAGGAAGGAAGGAAGGAAGGAAGGAAGGAAGGAAGGAAGGAAGGAAGACAGACAGGGCGGCTCTCTCTCCTGCTTTCCCCTCACCCGCTCTTTGACCCATCCACTGATAGCAACCTCAGCTGCTGCTCACCTCTGATTCAAATTGCTTCTACCCAAGACCAAACTTGCATCCCCATATGTACTCGTTTGTTAGAGTAGACCTACTCCTGGTATCCATTTCTGACACGGACAACATGGGCTTCTGTGATAAATGTAACATGTAAATGCCAAGCCCAATCATTCTGCTCCAAGGCAAGGTTAGTAGAGCAAATGAAGCAATATCGACAAACCAACTCCTTTCACCAAAACATGGTGAGTTTCAGAGTCTTTAAAGTATGTGTAAACACAAGGCTAGATAAATAACTGCTAGTCTGCAGCACGCTGGCTTGCAAGGCTGGGTGTGTGTCAGTTACAGTGTACCTATGTTTTGTTTTGTGTCATTTTGGTTTTTTTGAGGTGGGGGTTCAGACAGGGTTTCTCTGTGTAACAACATCCCTGGGCTGTTCTAGAACTTGCTTTGTAGACCAGGTTGGTCTCGAACTCACAGAGATCCACCTGCCTCTGCCTCCTGATTGCTGGGATTAAAGGTGTGAGCTACCACGACCAGCTTCTACAATTCTTTCCCTGTAAGATTTTTAACTTGTGATGAGGTTATCTCTGGAGAGCCTTACCTCAGCTGCATTGAGCCTCCCATACTGGTCATACTGGCTTTAAATTATGGCCCTCATTTCCCAGTAAGCTTATGACTTTTCTAAGAACAAGTGGACAACCAGGCTGTTTAATAACCACTAAGGATGTCTGCTAATACTGGAGATGTATGCTCTTATGCCTGTCATGAATGTCCACTGTTCATCCTAGAATTTGGGCTTTCTAGAGTTAGCACTCTCCAATAAAAACCAAGAGGTGGAGGGAAGAGGGAAAAGTGGGAAACCTTAAAAGGTTCTGGAAGGCCATTGTATTGGGTTCACTATAGAACAGACAAATTGATTGTGAGCTATTACTTAATTTCTCATTGCATATTTTTTCCTAATCCAATGATTTTCCTCAGAAATAAAGAAGAAAGTGGGGCTGGAGAGAAGCCTTAATGGTTAAGATCACACCCTGTTCTAGACGGCCTAAGTTTGGTCCCCAGCACTCAAGTGGGGTGGCTCACAAGCACCTGTAACTCCGGCTCCCAGTGCTCGTGTGTGTACTTCTCCCTCATAATTAGAAATAATAAAAATTAATCTTAAAAAAAAGAGAGTCCTGGGGGTTGGGGATTTAGCTCAGCGGTAGAGCGCTTGCCTAAGAAGCACAAGGCCCTGGGTTCGGTCCCCAGCTCCGAAAAAAGAACCAAAAAAAAAGAGTCCTGTAAAAAACAAGGGAGACGGATATTTTCAGGAAGCTGAGTCCTCTTCCCTAAAAGCACCACCTCTGTTTTCAGGGTGCTTTTATTTTCCTGCCAACCTTCTTTTTTTTTTTCCAGAGGTGGGGACCGAACCCAGGGCCTTGTGCTTCCTAGGCAAGCGCTCTAACCACTGAGCTAAATCCCCAACCCCCCTGCCAGCCTTCTTGCTTTGATTCTCCCTCCTATGCCTACTTTCCTTTATTCCTCTTCTACCAATGGTCTATTGTGCTCTATTTGTACCAAGCTGGATGTTGTGATAGAAATAAAAGACAAATATGTATGTACATATGATGGATATTATAATATGTATATGTTATGCATATGCTATACATATTGTATGTATATGTGCATATGTACATGTACATACATATATGTGTGTTATATGTGTGTATGTATATGCATTATATGTATATATGTATATGTGTATACTTGTGTGTACACATATATGTATGTATATATGTGTATATGTATGTGTATATATATGTATGTGTGTATATATGTGTATATGTGTATATGTGTATGTGTGTATGTGTGTATATATGTGTATGTGTGTATATGTTATATGTATGTATATATGTATATGTGTACATGTATATGTGTATGCATGTATATGTATTTATGTGTATATATGTGTATATGTGCATATGTATGTATACATGTGTATCTATATATATGTGTATATGTGTGCGTATTTGTGTATATGTGTACATGTATGTGTATATGCATATATGTACATTGGTTGTATATATGTTTATGTGTATATATGTATGTGTATATACATATATGTGTGTGCTTGTGTATGTATATGTGTATGTATATATGTATACATGTATATGTGTACATATATATGTTTGTATATGTATATGTATACCTATATGTGTATATATGTGTATATACGTGTACATGTGTACATATATATGTATATGTGTATATGTGCATATGTGTATGTGTATATGTATATGTATGTATGTTTATATGTGTATATGTGTGTATATGTGCATATATGTATTCATTCTCTTTATTCACAGGAGTTATGCCTTGTAAAGCTGTAGTAGAAGCTGAATTAGTGAACAGTGAGCCATTGTTCTCAGGGAATATACAAGCTCCCGTCACATTTTCATCAGCTAATCGGCACATACCCTCATTTTACATGTGTTTCTGTTTGTGGAATAGAGAACTGGCTCATTAATATTGGACTCACAATTGCCAGACTAAGTCATACCTGAACCTGACTTACCTAACACTTGTGTGTGGAACCCGGCTCACCTAAGACACCTGTCCTCTCTAAAGCACACCCCAGCCTTGCACGGATGAACACCAGACAGCAGCAGGTCAGCACTCACTTGTAGGACGAACTCACCATGTGGCCCTGGCTGGCCTAGAATTCCCTTTGTAGATCACACTGACCTTGAATTTACAGAAATCCACCCACCTTAGCCTCCAAAGTGCTAGAATTAAGGGTGTATACCACAATGCCAAGCTATTGTGAGATATTTTAAACAAAAGCACAAAGGGGTGACATAAAATTGCGGTAATGCCAAACTGTAAAACAGCACTTGCTCACAGGAAGTGTGAGCGCAGGGTAAATAAAAAGGCCAAGTGTACCTGTATGACCATGCCTGAAACTACACCGCTGTGGTCTGCCTTTCTCAGTTGTCAGAGTGGAGTGCCTGACTGTGAAAGCTCTGTGAGTGTTGGTTTGGGGGAGTCAGTTCCAACAGTAGATGGATCTGCAAAGGCTGAACTGACGAACGGTGGTAGCTAAGGGTGTGCACCCATAGGTGTCCATAAAGGTCGGGATCTGGATATTAAGGGACAACATAGGGAAGGTGGTTATAGAGAAAGAGATTGGTGACAGAGGTGAGGCTGCTGGGACCTTCTCTGAAAAAGGCCCTCATGGGGTTGCAGAGTGGCAAAGGGAGTGGCGTTTGGCTGCAGAAACAGCTTCTCTGGAAGGCAAGAGAAAGCAACTTGAAAGGTAGGGGAGGCCGAATCTGAAGGTGCCCGTGGAAGTCTGTGGTTCCAGCTACAGGGTCCAAAGTCCCAGACCGAAGGAGTAAGCTTTCTTTTTCTCTTTTTGAGGGCTCTTGCACAATACAGTGATTAGAGCTCGGAGCTAAGGGTGGTACACTGGAAAGTCACTGGAAGGGTGGGCCTAGAGTCTTCTCATCTCGAAAGACGTCACATGTCAGAGGTAAAGTGCTACATAAGTTGCTTATCTCTGGTCCTCCGAAATATTCGAATAATATATTCGAAAACTCAGATCCTCCATTTGTACCCTATAACTGCGTGCAGCTATATTTTTGTCAATATGTAAAGGAGAGATGGGGACATGGGGACACACCTGTGTGAGAGAGAGAAAGGTCAGACAACTGAGGGCTGGGGAAGGCATGTCAGTTATGTGCTTATCAAAGCTCATGCTGGAGGACCCAGCCCTCAATCCCAGATCCCACATCAAAAGGCGAGGCTCTGGGACAAATACTTGTCATTCTGTTGCCAGTCAGCCGGGGGCAGACAGATAAGCAAATCCCTGGGATTCACTGACCAGAAGGCCTTGCTTCTCCAGCCAGCTCCAGCTCCAGCTGGATAGCACTGGAGAAATGACAGCAGAGGTTGACCCCTGACCTTCATATTGCAGGTACACACACGCACGCACACACACTCACTCATGGGTTCCTTGGATGGGTTTGCTCAACTCTGTATCAGTAAGAGAGGCCGTTAGTGAGAGATGACAAAACCGTGCTTCCTCAAATGGGGCCTTGTAGCTAAGAACTCGTAGAAGGGAGGCCTTCATCCGTACAAACAAGACATGAGCCAGTGGGAAGAAACTACCCTGTGGATGAGAACAACCCGCAGAAATCCTACAGTTGCTTGTCAAACCGTCCTCGGGCTTCAGGTGCTTGGGACAAAAGTGTAAGCTCCTGCGGTCACAGTCAAGAAGCAGCCCTGGAGAGCTGGTGGGGAGCGGTAAACAGAGCTGGACTCCCTGAGTCAGTACAGGTAGAACTGAGCTTGCAGGCAGGTGTACCTAGAGCAGAAACGGAAGCAGCAGGGGGAAATGGAGACCCACAGCTGCAACTACCTTGTCCCTATGACCTGACCACAGCTGCTTCCTTTAGGGTCACCTCTTTCTGAACCAGGCAGCTGCCACCTTTGTAGGAAACCCCCAAAACCTAGAGGCTCTTTGCTGTAGCGAAAGCTCTTACTTGACAAAGTAGGTCTGGAGGAAAATTCCCAGACATGGATTCTGTAAAGTTTGGTGTTGGCTCAGGACCTCCCCCTCCCCAAGACCAAGTTCTCAGCACAGAGGAGACTTATTTGGCCCAGGAGGACAAGGAGCTGGGACTAAGAAATAAAGACAGGAGAAGGAGGATAAGGGAGAAGGAGAAGAGGCATTTGTCCTGAGATGCAACAAAGGACTGCCTCTGGATAAAGAGGAGACAGACATAGCTCATGGGAAAATGGCCGTTTACGCAGGTAAAGGGGGACCTCATGGTAGGATGAGGTGTTTTGTTTTGATTGGATATGTTACTTAGGTGAGCCAAAGGGAGCTCTTGATCACTCGACCTCAATGCTTTGATAGCTGGACCTTGGTCGTCAGCCTCAGGAGGAGGGAGTGGCCAAATAACAGAATAGACCACAGTGGCTAGCTCTGGGGATGTAATCTAACAGTTTAGCAAGGCAGAGGCAATAGGGGGAAAGGTAAGGCCTACCAGAGCCATGTTCACCAGGCCCAGACTGGCTAGAGTCCCTTCAGGTTCGGCTAGCCCTCCAGTCTCCAAAACACCACATCAATATGGTCTGTTCGCCGCCAGGCGTACAATAGGATGCCTGTGGAAACATCAATCCTAATAGCCAGGGTCTGAAATGGGCTAGGTCCACACAGGGCCCAACGGGACACAGCGGTGAGAAGGCACAATCTGGAACTCTGTATAGCCACACGGAAGAATCGCAGAGACATCATGCTCAGCCTAAGGAGCCAAGTGTGGAGAGTATACACGCGCACTTGTACTCATATGAAAGAAATACCAGCATAGCAACAGCAAAGTGAGGCAGAGTGATATGCAAATCACAGACAGCAGTTAGCCTCAGGGAGCAAGATTGAAAGCATCCAGAAAGGAACTTAGGGAAAGAGGGTCTACTAGGTGGGGCTTTCCTTTTTCTTCTTCTGAGTACTAATAGTACCATTATGACCAACTTTAAGTTCAGGGGGCAATCCTGAGTAAAGCAGCAAATATAAGAATGGCTAGATCCTTGGGGCTGGGGAGACGGCTCAGTGGCAAGGACTACTGGCTTCTTGCTCTTCCAGAGGACCTGGGTTCAATTCTCAGCACCCACATGGCAGCTTGCAGCTGTCTGTAACTCCAATTCCAAGGGACCTGACACCTTTACACATACATACATACATACATGCAGGCAAAACACCAACGTACATAAAAGTAGATATTAGATATCTAGATAAATATCTAGATAGATAGGCGGATAAAAATAAAGAATGGCTAGATCCTCACATGAAATCCTATTTACCACCCATTTACCAATTTATTCGATCATTGACCGACCATGCTCGGAAAGGGAAAATGGGCGATTTGGGTCTCTAGTGTGGGAGACTGCTTAACTGTTTGGTTGTGGAGTGTGTCTTAGTGCAACAAGAGAATACTCAAATCAGTGTCCAGCGCAGTGGATCTCCAAAGAGTCCTGATGTAGCTGATGAACTCTTGAACTGAACTCCCGCCAGTTCCAAAGGCAACCTTCGAGCCTCTAACGCCGCGTGCACACCAATCACCAGGGTCTCTGGTGAAAGCTGCGGACTCCCGTTTTTCTGAGCTCTTCTTCTCTAATGAGGCTTCTCGGTGACAATACCGTTGGTCCTCCCTCACCCTGCATGTGGGGGAACGGGAGAGAGTCACCTGACCAGCAGAGATATTCTGGCTCCAAGGACTACCTGAAAACCTATTTTGTTCGGGTCAGCTCCTTGGAAGTATGCACGCAGGCAGAGAGACAAGTGGCAAGTCTGTGTGGGAGACACTCTGCAGACTGCCCGCTGTGACCGTGGTGTAGGGAGCCGCTGGGACAAGGCCAGTTAGACTGTTTTCCAAAGTTGGCAGAACGTTGTCTCCTGTGTCTTGAGTTTCAGGCTTCCCCAATTCCCCACGAAAAGACCGGAGATGTGCTTGTAAGTATAGAATCCCTGCACGAGGTCACACAAGGTTTTTTTTTTTTTTTTTTTTTTTTTTTTTTTTTAAAGCATGAGATGGAGAAAACGGGTCAGTATTGCTTTAACCATTGTGTAAGTTAAACGTAAAAAAAAAAAAAAAAGGCAGTTGAAATAGTTTCTTCACCTTTCTCACACATCCCAGTGAGGAACTGAAGGCCCCATGCTAGCCCAGTGGATCTCATCCTTCCTAACGCTTCCACCCTTTAATATAGGCGGCCCCCGTGGAAAGGCCAGTTGACCCCTGGGAGTTCGCGACCCACAGGTTGAGAACATGGCTCTAGCCCAAATTGTAAGGGATTAGAGGCCTGCCTGGTGGGGAAGGAGGAGAACCTTGCCAAGATTGGGAGGAAAGGTTGTGAGGTCGAGGACACAGAGATGTCTATGCTGACAGAAGAACAAGGCAGGGGCCTCAGGCAAATTCAAGGTAGCTGGGTCAGCTGTGCTAAGGGGAGGCCGTAGGGGTAGGTGGGTAGACAGGAATAGGTTTCTGTGTCCCTTTGTGGTTTGGGGTCTACTGACTTTTTTTCCTCTCTCCACATCAGTACTTTTTTTTTTTTTAAAAATAGGAAAGGTAAATACACTAGGTTACATTAAAAAATCAAAAAGCTTTGAAGACTCTTCTGTCGGAACAAGCCGCTCCTTGCCAGAGAAAAACTTCTTTTTCTCGCAGGCAAATGCCTCTGGGGGCTTCTTGAGACTCTTTCTAGAAATACTTTCTATGAGTACGGGTACAGGTCAAATGTATCTTCCTCTTTCCTGGCACTCAGAACAGCAAGCCATCCACAGCTATCTTTGCCTCGTTCTTTCTGCATTCTCAGTCTCTCCAGATTACTGTCTGACTCTGTCTTTTGGCCTCATTTATAGACTCACCGTCTTCACTATCTTTCACACACTTACTGTCCCGTCCCCACCCGCACCCCTCCCATGACCAGCCTGCACACTGTCTTGCCAAACACATCCCAGGCAACCGTAGAACATTCCCATGGTGCTGGCCTGGCTCAACTTGAAACCTATTGTTGTGTTTTATAAAAGAAAAGAAAGAACCAGGATACGTTTGGTGGAGGCCTGGTATGGTGAGGTGAAAGGGGGTGCCTCTGTGGTCCTGTGCTGAGGCATCCCTTTCCCGTTAAGGTATATAGGGAATAGAGGTTATTCACATGGTGAAGGACCCCTAGGGGCTTTTGCCAGCCTTACACCCACCGCCTTGGGTCAAGGCTAGGCCAGGTTCCATTCTCCACCCACAGGAACATTCTTGAGTAGAGAATTCTCAGAATGGACTGACTGATGCTTGCTAGCCAATAGATTGAAAGGTCAATATGCTCAGCCAATACGTTTGAACCGTGACTTTGCTGAGGTAACCTGTGCCCCTAAAAAGTATACAAACTGCTTGTAATAGCCATTTGGAGGTCGCCTTCTTGTCACTTGCCTTGAGGGACTGATTCAGGGTCGACCCAACGCGCCTGAAAATAGACCTCTTCCTTGTATCAATCTGCTTCTAGATGTCTCACTGTGGGGTGTCACGAAGTACCACTGACTGAGAATTGGATAGAGAAATGCAGAGAGACGGAAAGAGAAAGAGAGAGAAAGAGAGAGAGAGAGAGAGAGAGAGAGAGAGAGAGAGAGAAGCCAGGAACACTTGGAGAGAGAGGGGGAGGGGGAGAATGAAGAGGGAGAAGGGGCAAGGAGAGAAGGGGCAGAGAGTAAGAGTAAGAGGGGGGCAAACAACCCCTTTTATAGTGAGTCAGGCATACCTGGCTGTTGCCAGGTAACTGTGGGGCGGAGCCTAGAAGGAATGCTAACACCTATGACTAAGGAAGGTCCTCGGGGGCCCCTTAGAGGTACCCTGACCACAAACTAACCACCCAGTCTCTCTTGCCACAGACTTATCATCTCCTTCTTCTGCCTTGTAACTTCCTCAGCCTTGTTTGTCTCTCACCTCACTCTTGACTGATGATTTTGCTTCCTACTTTAGACAAGAAGGTCCCGCAATCCTCTTTGGTTCACTTACCTTTGTCTGACCCTACACCTGCATTTGCACCATGCTGTGCCTACCATCTGTGGTTGTGAGTAAATTACCACCGCCTTCTGGCTAATGCCAGCATCTTCGCTTGTAGCCTGGATCTCAGACTCTGGTGGTCAAGGGAGACATGGCCCTAGCCTTTGCCCACCCCTCCTGCCTTTATTTCCGGTAACCTCGTCTCTACTGAATGTTCCCAACAGCGGATAAGTATAGCTTTATTCCTTCCAACAGACAAATCCTTCCCTTCACTCACTCTTCTCTTCTGCTCTGACCCCTCCACCCCCACCCACACCTTTTCCTTCTGATCTTCATAAAATTCTTCAACACACACAAGTCTCTTTCGGATGCTTCCCAGTCTTCTTGAACCTTCTTCAGTTAGGTTTTCATGGCCCCCGACACTACTGAGGTCTGACGTGCTACTTCAGTGACTTCCGCATTGCTAATACCCTTATCTTACTGAATGAACAGCAGCATTCCACACGACTGACAGCTCCTCTCTACAATGCTCTCTCCATTTCTCCTCAGAGACACTCACTACATTGCCTGTCTGTCTATATGAGGAGCTATTTTCCCCAAGTCTCCATGGCTAGCTTTTCTTTCTTGTGCCATCTCCTTGGTGAGCTCCCCAAATCACATTTAGCCTCCCCCCAGCTTTTCCTCAGGACTCCACACAGTCTGGGTCAAATAAGTACCCTGAAATAAGAAAATAGTTTATTCTCAGCCGGTTTGAGTGACCATTCTCTAGAAAGCAAACTCGGCTTGCAAACAATGACTCTTCCATGAAAGAAGTTTATGGAAGCTGTAGTCACACAAAAGAAAGTGTGCAAAATCATTGCATAGGGTGTGATTCGGATGTCTTTAACGGAGTGTGGGAATCCTTCCTGTTGGGAATCCTTCCTGTTTGTTTCCTTTTGTGTTTGTTTGTTTAATGTGTATGGACACACACACACACACACACGTCTGTGTGTGTGTGTGTGTGTGTGTGTGTGTGTGTGTGTGTGTGTGTGTATGTATGTCTGTGCCCCACTTGGATACCAGGTGCCCTCAGAGGCCAGAAGAGGATGTAGGATCCCCTGGAACTGGACTTCCGTATGCTTTGTGAGCTGCCACGTGGGAGCTGGGGATCGGTCCTCTGGGAGAGCAGCCAATGCTCTTAATTGCCAGAGCCATCTCTCCAGTTCCATTTACTGATTTTCGAGACAGACGTCTTCTCACTGTGTGTCCGTCAATTTGCAGTCCTCTTGTTTCAGCTTTCCTGAAAACGGGGCTGGCAGTTGTGCGTCACCAAGCTTTGCAAACATAAAAAAAAAAAAAAAAAAAAGAAAAGAAAAGTTCCTTGGACTCAGATGTTATCCAAGCCAGAGGTGCAGCAATCTTCAAATGCATTGTGAGAACTTTTATCTGGTAGTCACAAAAACACTGTGTCAGGCACAGAGTTTGACAGTAAGCAGTCGCTAAAACGGGCTAAAGAAAGGCTGAGGTAACTGACTACTTGATCCGTTACATTCCATCACACTGCGGTCATTATGTTCCAGTCAGTGAAGAAATTTACCACGTAAAATATGGGTCCCTGCTCAAGCCTACTTCTCTCATAGCACCCCCATACCCATTCTTGGTTAATCAAATTGCAGTCTCCTGATTTCTTACGCCAACAGTCTTGATGTCAGCCTCAGCTCCTCCCTTTCTCTTCTAGTTGACCTCTAATCTGACCAGAAAGTCTATCAACTCCGCTTTCAGAACTCATGCTGGATTTGACTGCATTTTTTCAATGCTCCTTGGGACTGTGGTCCAAGCTACTGTGGTTTCCCACCTCGGAACTGTTTCCTCTCCTCTGTTTTTCTGTAATTATCAGTTAAATGCTATAGAATGGAATTAAGAGACATCTTTGTCCAAAAAAGAGAGAGAAAAAAAAATAAACAAGGAGAGAAAGGTAGAAAGGAAGGGAGGGAGGGAGGGAGGAAGGAAGGAAGATGGACTTGAAATTTCATGTTCTATTTTCCTTTTTTCTTGCCTGTATCTCTCAGTGCGTACCCCCCACCCCCTCGATCTTACATTCTGCCACAGAAAAGTATTTTATAAAACATAATAGAAGAAAAATTTTGAGTGGCCCTAAATTTCTTAGCAAAGGTAGGGAGGGGGGTGTGGAGAGACAGTAGGACAATCAGTTAACACAGTTCACCCTGAAAGAAGAAAAGACTGGTCCATAGTCCTGAGTGTATGTTAGAGCATTGGCTCAAATATCTGTCTCCCATCTCCGGGGAAACGTGTCAGAACATTAACCGAGGCCAGTCCAGAAGACTAAGCCCTTCAACTTGTGGATAACAGTGACCTAAGCTTATCCCTCGGATCTTATCCCCCAAGCATTCTTATAATAAATATGCTGTCCTATCCCTCTTGTCTACAGCTGATAAAAGGTAAGCATAAACTTACGCTTTCCTTATTAAAGTGCTCTCGTCTCTTGTGTCGGTTTGGATTTATTTCCAGCTTCTCTCCACACTTGCTGCTCGAAGTTGTGAAGCTGTCTCAGGCCCTGGCTGGTTTTTGGCTAGCTACTGATCATTCACCCCTCTCATTTCATAGACGACACATCATCGCCTTTGGATTTAACAACAGGAGTTGTTCACCATGCACGTTAGCTGAGTCCCTTAGCATCATCTCAACAGCCTTCTCATGGTGTACAGGGCTCCCTTTGTTGTTGTTTTATTGAGAGAGAGGTGGTGGGGGGGCAGGGAGTTGGGTCAGTAATGAGGTGGGCAGGATGTAGGAAATGGGAGAGGGGGGAACATGCTCAAAATCTAGTGTATGAAAAATATTTTTCAATTGAAAAAAATCTATATACTCTACTCTCAAATAATGGCAAATTGACAGAATGACAGACATGGACAAGTTGTAGAAGTGGTCTGACTAGGACCAGCTCTTACCAAAGACTGGCACCCACCTCAATGACAGACTATCCCAGAATAACTCTTAAGCAAATGCGTTTATTTCTCTCTTAAAAGAAATCTGAAGCAGTGTGTAGAGGGGTTCGATGGTCCTAACGAGGTGGGTCATTTCTAGTTCTTGTCTTCTCCGATCTCACTTCTCTATCTTTCTTAGCACAGAGCTCCAACCTCACGCTATAAATATGCAGTTACAGCCGTAGACCTTACGTCTATGTTCTAGAGGACAGAATGGCGTCTTTCGTTGTTGCTTCATGTGAAGACACTTCATAGAAACCCTACTTGACAATCTGCTGACACTCTTCTGGTCAGAATCTAATTGCAAGGTCTAAATGCAAAAGGAGCAAGTAGGGTCTTCTTTTAGGACAGTCACGTGCCCAGCTAAGTCATGTGCCTACTTCTAAGGATGGAAAGAGAGGGATTTTAGAGGCGACTAATATTTACATCAAACCAAACACAGCCCACAGCGGGAGAGGAAAGTATAGCACCACCACAGAGCCTTCGTGGCACATGTCTTTAATCCCAGCGCTCGAGAGGCAGAGGCCAGCCTGGTCCTCAGAGAACATTCCAAGACAAACAGACAGACGACACAGAGAAACCTTAATGTGTGGTTGAGGGATTTTTGGTTAAACAGTGAGATTTTGAATATCTAGAATTGTCCCCCACTCCCACCCCGGGCTGTTTCAGCCCATGCCCTGTCAGTTCCTGTGGTTTCCTTGGCTCCTCCATGGCTTTCAAAGCCCACCTCAGATGTTTTACCCTCTATTATGCTACTCTTGACCCTTCCTAAAGAAGTAATACCTGCCCCTCCAGAACTGCATGTATCTGTCCTCCCTGGGCCCTGTTTTGCAGCCAAGCACCAGGCTGGATTAGGTCATCATGGGAACATCTGGCAGTGGAGTGAACATTAATCACTAGTTTGGATACAGATCCCCCCACCTCCCTTCAGCTCTTTTCTAGGCGGCCAGTGTGGCAGAGTGCACTTAATATCCGCAAATTACATTGAGCACTCGAAGAAAGTCTACATGAATCAAGAGAGGGAAATGAGAAGTCTTTGCAATCTTTTAGGGAGGAGGTAGAAGAAGTGAGTTTTCCTGTCTTTCAAAATACAACATTTGCAATGTTACAAGCCCTTTTCAGGAACTTAATCTGCTGTGATCTGTTTTGCTGAGTAACACAGACTGTTTCTCATTTCTCAAGGTCTTCTTAAAAGTTGTTTAAAATTAAATTGCCAGGCATCTTTCAACACTCCTTTGACTTTCACATTAAGTGGAGCTAAGCTAGAAGTGCCGCTGTTCTATTATTGCCACTGTGGCGAGTGCGTTATTTCGTAATTTCTTTCTCAGGTGTTAGTTGTTTTATCCCGGTTTAGGTACTTGGGACTGGGAATACTTGAGAGAACCAGAAAAACAAGAAATAGTGAGGTCACTGTATAGTCAACTAACTCTTTGGTTTGTTGAATCAACGAAAAAAGTGTCATTATGCCTCCCCGTCGGGGAATCGAACCCCGGTCTCCCGCGTGACAGGCGGGGATACTCACCACTATACTAACGAGGAACTGCACAGCAACTGCTCTTCTGATAGGCCTTTTAAGTATGGAAGACAGCCCCGCCCTCAACAAATGTGCACCAATAGTCTTTGTTTTTCGTGATGCCATCATGGCTCCTATCACAACTCAACAGAACTAAAATGAAAGCGTTCCACTAGATGTGTCTCCACTCCACTCAGCGTTTCCCTTAATCCACCGTACCCCTGTAGCAGACACCCTTCGGTTCCTCCGCGCACCGCCCCCCAATCCCATGCTGTCTAGCGTTAGCCTGATCGCGCTGCATCATGGGATTGGTAGTTCCGTCCTGCCCTTCACTAAGCACCCTGAAGGCTCGAAGCCTCCCTTTCCCGGGGTGCACCGCGCCGTCTACCCTCTATGCTTCCCTCCTTTCTCAGGCTTGCGGTGAAAGTCTGGCGGTAGAGTGTCTGGGTGCTGGTTGACGTGCGGCGGATCTCCCACAACCATGCCTGAGGTCGCGGATACTTGTTCCTTGGCTTCTCCAGCCTCGGTCTGCCGAACCCAGCACCTCCATCTTCGCTGCAGCGTCGACTTCGCTCGCCGGGCACTGACCGGGACCGCCGCGCTCACGGTCCAGTCACAGGAGGATAATCTGCGCAGCCTGGTACGGGGCGCCTGTGCAGCGCCGCTTCTCCGGGGCCGCTCTACTCCCGCTCCTCGCCCTTGCTCCCTGCGAGCGCTGAGATCGCTGTCTCTCCCTGCGCTGCACCTCTTTCTCAGCTCCCACACGCATCCCTTCCTCAGCCTCACTTTTACATCAGCACTCTCTCCTTCGCCCTCCACGTATGAATGTCTCCCTCCCCTTTTCCTGGATACATCCTTGTGTCCTAGCGCTCCCCTCCACGCCTCGCCCCTCACCCACTCCTGGGATACTTCGTCCTACCCCCATCCCAGTCCCCTCGCTTACTACCCCCAACCTTGTGGCCCCCTTCTTCCTTGATCCACTTCCCAGAATCCCTTTCCCAGGCCCCAGACTTTGCCAGCCCCCAGTGCACAGTCCTTACTTCGCAGGCTCACCCAGCTCTCAGATCCCACGTCCCACGTTTAAAGCTCCTTAGGGTGCCCTGCCCTATTCCTCCCGTTTTAAGTCTTCTAGCCTCTGCTCTCTAAGAGCAGGTGCAGCCCTTGCTCTTCAGGGATCCTTCTTGCCATTGCTTCTACTCGCTATTATTACCTTCTGATTAGTTTAAGGACTGGTGGACTAGTCCAGCTTTCTAAGGATGGCCCAATACGATTTTAAAATAAGTGGTTCCAAGGAGCAAGTCATTATTGGGACAAGTCATTATTGCACTTCTTATAAAATATGTACTTCTATAAACTCTAACCATTTGAATAAAGATTTGTTTAGAATCATGAAATACCAATGGTTTGATCTGTTTCGTAGAGTCGATAGTCCATAGTCGGTTTTCTTATGTTGTCTGATGGTATTAGGACGGAACCTTTTCCTTAAGGAGAAAAGTCATAGAGGACCATTTTAGAAATAAGAGGAACAAGAAAAGACCAGCTGTACTCAGCCTGCGTTAAGCAACTAGGCTGGAATTTAGGAGTGAAATTAATGGGGTCAATATTTGATCGAGTTAGAAATGTAGAGTGATTTTCGCCTCTTAAAATCTTCTATTGTTGTTTGACGTATAATTACGGAAAATTCTGTAAGAAAGAAAAGGCAAACCTTACAGGCAAAGAAGGTAGCTATTTCCTCATAAGTCGACTGCACTTTGGTACCTTTTATTGCAGAAGTAGCTTTGCCCCAGAAGGACAGAAGTTTAGTCTTTGGACTCAGTTTCCTTTTATTAGAATTTTGCTGGCTTCTCAGCACTTCCTATAACTATACACTGCCCTTTGTTCTGTAGATAAGAAAGCTTTATCTGTACTCAGTGAGTTAAGCAGAAATTGGGAGGCTTAGGTTTTTAACAATGTCCCAATCTTAAAAGTTATCTGTTATCTTTACAATCCCGTAAGCTACAGAAAAGTAAGACTTTGAAATTCTGATTTTTGGTTGGCATATCTGTTTAGTAATTCGTCTGGAGCTGTAATGGCCTGTTCTCTTCACAAGAGGTTCTTACGGGACAAAGTAACATCTACTTGTAATTGTTTTGCTTGTTTATAGCAACAGCCTGGGACCAAGTGCTTGATACTGTTTACATTTATTTGAAGTTGACTTGTTTCTTTTCCTTCAGCAGATTTAGGATCTCTTTCTTGAGGTAGGATCTCTCTATAGCTTAGATTGGCCTTGAACCCAGTATGTAGCCCAGGCTGGCCTCAAACTTGTGATTCTCCTATCTCAAGTTTCTGAGTTCTGGGATCATAGGCAGGAGCTACAACTCCTGACATAGATTTCCAGGAGGAAGAAACTGTCTATAATTTAAATACCTTGTGTAGAGTTTGGCATGCAGAGAGCACTGAGGAATTGGATTGATGGAACAAATTAAATTAGAAAGCAGCGCCTAAACCCAATACAGGCTGCATGGCCAACAGTACTGTCTGCATCCCAAAGAGTCATGACATCATGCCCTTCCACCACTGGCTCTGTGGCAGCACTGTGTGAGGAGAGAGCAGATCTTCTCTATGCCATTCTTGGAGTCTGTTACGTTGAGGCTGATGGTCCCTCTAAGAGGACTAATTCCCACCTTTCTAGAAGCCTTTTCAAGTTTTAGGTTGCTTACACTGAACTTTGGTACTGAGAATCCGTAACTTCTAAGCATTTGTTTCTTATCTTGGAATTTCCAGGTTTGTTTAGATTCTTCTGTTAGTGGCCAGGAGGATTTTGTGTTCTAGTTAGCCACTAAGGAGTGGAGGGAGCCAGGGATTGAGTCTATCTGCTACCCAGACTCAGAGTGCCACTAAATATAGCTGAACATCACATCCAGGCAGTTTGGAGTTCTGATTTTGATTTCATTCCATATACCCATTTGTTTGTTTGTTTTTCTCAAAGCAGTCTGTGGATAAATTTAAAAAGTAGAAATATGGTATAGAGGCCTAAGCCTTTCTCTATTCAAATCTGCTTTTATTTAGAAAGCACTTGAGCCTGGCAGTGATGGTGCATACCTTTAATCCCAGCACTCAGGAGGCAGAGGCAGGCAGATCTCAGAGTTCAAGGCCAGCCTGATCTACAGATTGAGTTCTAGGACAGCCAACACTACACAAAGAAACCCTGTCTTGAAAAAAAAAACATGAGCAAAAACTGGCCATCAAGTTTTGTGATTCAGGGTTTGCCTAGCATGTGTGACCCCTTGGGTCTGATCCTTAGGACTTGGAAAAATAAAATTAAAACAATATATATGGTATAATATTTTTAAGAGGAGTCTAGTAGAAGAGAGTAAACCTAAGGGATTCAAGACATTGGGTAGAGCTGGGTTACACACAAAAAGTTGTATGTGATAAAGTGTGGACCTTCCCAGGGGCTATGCAAAAGGCAAAATGACTTATGTGTTGTGTGTCGTCTGTTCAGGAGTACAGAGCTTTTTTGTGTGTTGTCTAAAGAGAGACACGGGCAGTTTCTTTTGATGTAGGTAGCTGGGTGTTGTGACTAGTCGGTGCTCAGTTAAGTGTCTAATTCTAACTCTTCAGCTGTCCAGTTTCCTTTGTTTCCCTACTACAGTTTTTAGTGGCAGTCATGATTAATAATGTGAGTGAAATTTGAAGGGTAACTACTTAGAGTATTTGGAAATAAAGGTGGAGGTTTGGGGTGGGCTCTATAGCTTAAAATTGTATGTTCTGCCTTGTTTTGATTTAGAGCTTGCTTTGTGGGTAAATTGCCGTCTCATATTTTCAGGTACTGAGCTATGCAAATGTAGGTAACGTTCTCTTTAAGCATCCTCAGTCATAATATAATAGTGCAGGAGATGTCCTTTGAGAGTGCAAGGCCAGCCACGAGAACAGTCAGGAGATCTGTGAGGAGCTTCGCAAGAAGCAGTCGTCATAATAACCAGCTGCTCTGATCCCAAACAGATTTGAAAGGTTTAGGCAATGGAGAAAATCGACTGTGTTCCATTGGGAAAAATGACGCTGTTAATCCAGCTTATTGCCTTAAGGTCTGTTATGAACATAGATATTCAAATTATCTTCTTAAAACCATTTCCATGTTCAGAAAAAGGGTATTAAACCATGAAGGGACAAAATTAATGTTAATTAATTAATAATAATACATAATTATTAATGAAATCATATACTGTGAATATCCAAGTGTGAAAAGACGAGCCAGTTCTGGTTGAAGTAAATTGTTGGGGTACCACAAAAAGTAATTTGAAAGAAATAGTTGTCCTCAGAAGGGAAGTGGATAAGACTCAGGGTAAATTTGAAACTCTTTCTTTCCCAAATGAAAGCTGTTGGTGCCAGAGAAATGGACACCAAATCCAGAGATCGTCCCTGTGTCCTTTTGTTCTCTGACAGAATTTTATGTATCCCGGGTTGGCCTCATTCTGTAGGTAGCCAAGGTTGATCTTGAACTACCTATCCCACCTCTGCCTCCTGAGTGCTGGGATTACAGGCATGGACCACCACACCTGGTACGTGTTGGTGCTGGGGATGGAGCACAAGATTTTCATCATTTTATCTTTACTGGACTAACTGAGCTATATACCACCAACCTCCCTGAGACTTTCTGAGCTTGTCACCCAGTAGCCTAAGGGAGGTCTAGGGGGTGACTGTCTCAGCATTCTAACGTCCCATCCTTTTCCAGGCTTACCAGGGACAGGAATAAAGCTTTGGAAGGTAGGGAGATGAGACATGGTAGGATTCTAACTGCAGGGTTAGGACCAGTGATGGTGGTGATGGACGGAAAGAAAAGAGAGTGTAAAGACAGTATGAAGGGATGACTCTGGGATTTGGGAAGGGAGACCAGTTTGTGGATCGTGCCAAACATTCCTTGATTTGGAATAAAATATTGTAGATGTCAAAGGAGGGAGCTGACTGGCAATGGGGTAGAGGAGGGCACACAGTGATGGTGTCAGTTTTAGAAGCCAATTAAGTGTGAGGTGGCACTGCCTGGGGTGTTAGGCAGTGACAGATGTCCAGTTAATGTCACGGGAAAGGATAAAGCTGGCAGAGCAGGGCGTGGTGGTATCTCCCTGAAATCTCAGTGCACACCGTAGGAGGGCTAAGACAGGAAGATTGTGGATTGCGAGTTCAAGGCTAGTCCAGCCTACAGGACAGGACCCTATCTTGAAAAGCAAACAAAACGAAAGTGTCTGGTGCAGTCTGGCCAGATAGGTGTGTGGGCATGAGAAAGAGCGTGAGGGCCAAGGCTCACATCTGGATGTACCTGTATTCAGGAAGTAAAGAGAAGAGAGGCAGGAGCATAAAAGTAGTCAGTGGGCCATTTCCATGGAGAGTCAAAATCCAGTGTGGGACCAAAGAAACTTGTGGGCCAAGGTGCTAGAAGCCAGTGAAGAGGGGGAGGGAATGATGGGACAATGGAGGCGGCCATCTTAGATTGCCCTCGGTTTAAAAAAAACAAACAAACAAAGGAAACTAGATCAGTTAGTAACTGGATGGACAGAGCAGAGTCCTCATAGTACTGTGAGAGGCTCAGTTAGGCTGTTGGGAAACAGTTTGGTGGTATAGGAAGGTTGAAAATTCCGAAGGAAGAGCATAGCTGGACATGGCGAGAATATCTCGTTTCTAGGGAGATTCCTGGGATGGGAACTCAGACTAGCTGCTGCCGGAGGCTGCTGCCCTGAATTGGCCACAGTAAGCAGGCCTGGTTGTTCAACCTTCTGCAGGCTCAGCTGGGCAGCGTAGCTTCCCAAGGTTGACCTTTGTTTAGCAGTGTAACAATAGTGCCTAGTGAGCAGCAACATTTGTTTCAATTCAGGGGTTTACAAAAAGTACATGGTAGGAGTTGGCTCTGTGTTTTCTTTCAAAGACTGTGCAGTGAAGTGTTAATATGCTAAACTGAATTGGAGGGAGAGAAGTTTAAATCACAGGTGAAGGTTTTTATAACAGAGAATTAAAAGAATTAGTCCAAAATGTATTCGAGCATCCCATGCCAGTTTTATGCCAGTCCTAAAACCCCCAAATTTCCAGGTTGCTTAGAATATTGAAAAGTAAGGGTTTCTATTGCTGTGACAGAATACCTTGACAAAAGCTACTCTCAGGAAAAAGGGGTTTCTTGGGTGTATAGTTTGAGGTTATAGGCCATCATTTCTGAGAAGCAAAGGCAGGAATCTGAAGCGGCTGTTAGAAGCAGAGAAGGAATGAATGCATGCTTACTTGTGTTCAGCCCCATCTCTATACTTATCAGTTCTGCATCCAAGCCTAGGGAATGATGCCACCTATGGTGGGCGGGGGTGGGCACTCTTCCCATTACAATTAACACAATCAAGACAATGCCCCACAGACATGCCCATGGGCCAAACTAATGCCAACAATCAATCCCTTATTGAGATTCTCTTCGTAGCCAATTCTGGATTGTGTCAAAATGGCAATTAAAACTATCCTACATCTGCCTTTAATTCTTTTCAGGTTCAGTCTGTTTTACTTTCTATGAATAGCTAGTTTTACACTCACTGCAGTAAACATATAGCTAGTATTCGCTTCTTTTGGTGAATACAACTCTCTTTTCCTTATTTAATTTGGTTTTAGACTTTGGATACAAAAGACCTTACGATAGAAAAAGTGGTGATCAACGGACAAGAAGTCAAATACACTCTTGGAGAAAGCCAGGGTTACAAAGGATCGCCGATGGAAATCTCCCTTCCCATCGCTCTGAGCAAGTATGGAGACTGTCCTCTTTTTATGTCTGAGTAATGACAAGATATATCTTAGAATTCAGACATCTTCCCCGTGTTTCTAATCCTTGTTTATATGTAGCGATTGGCGATCGCTTCTGTAATCCATGCACATTGGTGTTGACAGTGAAAAGACGGTAAGTTTTTCAAATACTGAAGAAATGAAGTGCATGAGACACTGGTGAGAAGGACACTGGGTGATGCTTCTGGAGTTGCCCATCATTTCGCCGGTGTCAGGAGTGGTGGGGAGGATGCCATTTCCGGATGACCTGGGGAATACGTGAAGCCACGCATTCTTGGCCTCTGCCCCTTGGTGCTGCTACTGCTGGAGTGATGATCGGAATGCTGATTTTAGGGAGGCTGACTTCCTACCACTCCTAGTGTGGGTGCTTAACTGTCTTCTTTAGTTCTCTAAGCCGCCCTCTGCCTAGGAACTGCACTTCCAGATGAGGAAAGCTACTCTCAGAGAAAGCCACTCATTTTAGAAAACAGTAGCCAGGGAGCGAGCATGCCTTACCCCATGATACTTGAGGGAAGGAGAAAGAATAGAAACCATTATCCTGAAACAAGGAGGATCTATTGCCATCTTCTGATATCTTTATGCCTTCTCCCCTTTAAGAAAGAGAAAGGAAACCCAGGCATAGCTTAGGAGACAGGATCATTTACTCTGTTCTACAGGGCAAGAAACCAGTACATTGCGGTCCAGTCATTGCCCTAGTACAGCGGTGGGGTCAGGGTTTCAGTCCAGGTTGGGCCGCTGGAGCTCTCGCTCCTCCCTCGTTATCAATGTTTCTGAGACTCTCTAGGATGGAGAACCAGTTTTTGTTTCCTGTAGTCTATCACAGAAGGATACTTAGAAAATCACTATGTAGGAATTACTTCGAGGAAGAGCTTTTTAAAAATTAGATTCTATAGCTACTAAAATCACTACAAGCTTCTTCCCTTTGACATGACTTAGCATGTCACCTAGCAGTGCTAGGTTGGGTCCTGTGCTGCCACCCTCCACAGAGGTAGGGTGATGACATTGGTTCTCCCACATCCCCACGGCCACAGAAAACACGATCACAGATGCAGAGTGCGAGGCACACTGTGGGCCACTTGGCCGATTATCATCCCATCATGTATCCATCAGTACGCTAGTGAGGAGAAACCGAGGGCTGGCATTCGAGTAGCAAAGAGTCAGATGTATGCATGCTGCTGTGTCCAGAACTCACTCTAGACCGATGAAACCGTGGGATCGCTTGTGCTGTTCCCCATGTGTGTTCTGAATTCAAGCTCCGCGAGGCGTTTTTATAGCCTATGAATACCTGCATTTGTTTCACGCAGAAATCAAGAGGTCGTTATAGAGATTTCCTTCGAGACATCTCCCAAGTCCTCGGCCCTTCAGTGGCTCACTCCCGAGCAGACTTCAGGAAAGCAGCATCCATACCTCTTCAGTCAGTGCCAGGTAAGAGGATGCTCAGAGACTTCCGGGAATTTCCCAGCACCTGCAGGTCTTGTGGAGAAACACACTCCTTTGTTTCACTTTTCATAAAACGACTCATATTCTTCTTGATGTCTTGCTATCAATACCGCTCCTTTTTTTAAAGTCAGATATCTTTAATTTGGAAACAACCTACCAAAATTGAAGTACTTAGGGCTTATACTTAGCTTCCCAAACACCTAGAGTGCATCCTGTGGGGACTCAGTGAATGCGAGGAGAATTCAGTAAACAAGCGTCGTGTGTGTGTGTGTGTGTGTGTGTGTGTGTGTGTGTGTGTGTGTGTGTGTGTGTCGGTTGCAGAAAGGCTACCGGTGAAAAAGAGGACCCTGAGAGACCGAGTTCCTGTTTGTGAAATGTGTTAAGTATATAGTTTCAAAATGGCATGGTTTCCAACCCCTTTACTCTCCATTTTAAAGCTAGAGATAAAATAGGCTGCAGTTAGAGATGGTCTGTTACAAGGACAAAGGCAAAACTTTTCTGAAGAAGAAAGTCCTACTTGTATTAATAATCAAGTCACCTATGATTAAAGAAAGCCCCTCATTAGACATTTATTCTGTTTCCGGGCATCAGGTCATACACTCTGAGTGTTTAGCTATCTTAGCACCCCTGTGTGGTAGCTGTGTGTTAAACTCAGATGCACTTTTTTTTTTTTTAAAGATTTATTCATTTATTATATATAAGTACACTGTTGCTGTCTTCAGACACACCAGAAGAGGGCATCAGATCTCTTTACAGATGGTTGTGAGCCACCATGTGGTTGCTGGGAATTGAACTCAGGACCTCTGGAAAAGCAGTCAGTGCTCTTAACCACTGAGTCATCTCTCCAGCCCCAGATGCACTTTTAAATGTGTAAAGTGTCTAAGCATGACTTACCCACAGTTACTTTGTGTGACACTGCTTGGAATGGTCGTTTTAATCTAAGAAAATTATTTGGAAGAGGGCTGGGGCTGTAGCTAACCCGAAGCCTTGGGAGGGGTCCGCAGCACCCCACGAGCTGGCTGTGGCGGTGTATGCGTGTGTTCGCAGCGCTTGGTAAGTGTGTAGAAGCAGAGGGATAGGAAGTACAGGGCTGGGGTTGGGGATTTAGCTCAGTGGTAGAGCGCTTGCCTAGGAAGCGCAAGGTCCTGGGTTCGGTCCCCAGCTCCAAAAAAAAGAACCAAAAAAAAAAAGGAAGTACAGGGCTGCCGGGCAGTGATGGCACATGGGAGGCAGAGACAGGCTGATCTCTGTGAGTTCAAGGCCAGCCTAGTCCACAGAGTGACTTCCAAGACAACCAGGGTTGCATAGAGAAACCCTGTCTTAACCTCCTCTCTCCCCAAATCACAAGGTATCCTTGGTTACATAGCTAACTGGAGGACAGCATGGGATACATGTGACCTTGTCTCAAAAAAAAAAAAAAAAAAAAAAAAGACAAACACTCCGACACCCCAGAACAACAGTAACAAAATCCACAGAGAATGACTTGAAAAGAGCAAAAAGTTTTAGACAGGAATATACAAGCTGTGTATACGGTATGGTTTCATAATAGCTGGCTTTGAATCAGTATTTCTCATAGACTTGCGTAGGAGGTAAAGTTAATAAGTATCTAATGCGTGTAAATCCAAAGAATGTCAGTTTTAAATATGCCATTCCCGGGTTTTCACTGGCAGTGGTGTCTAAAGTACAGGAGACGGATTAAGAATCCGTTGCAGTTGCCTGGGAACATGCAGACGGGACTTTGACGGATGGTTTCAGCTGTTGTGCACAGATATTTCTTTCCCCAAGTTTGACTAGCCCAGTGAAAGTTGTTTAGAAACACTGTAGCATTGCCACCTGTCCACAGCCTGGTGAGAAAACCCAGGCAGCGTGTTCCAGGATCCTGCCTCAGGAGAAAGAACCGGTTAGTTCTTTTGGTTGTACTTTGTCCCAATATTATATATATTTTAAAAGACGTATCCATTTTTATTGTATGTTTATGGCTGTTTTGCCCGCATATATGTCTGTGCACCACATATGTACAGTGCCCAAGAAAGCCAGAAGAGAGTGCTGGATCTATAGTTACAGTGCTGTATATAGTTAATAGTTATAGTGCTGTAACTATAGTTACAGGCAGCTGTTAAAGGGCATGTAGGTGTTGAGAACTGAACAACCCCCCCCCCGCCCCCTCCCGTACTCCCTCCCTCTGCAAGAGTAGCAAGTGTGGTATTTTTGATGGAGGTGGAGTGAGGCCAAGCAGGGAGTGTTAATAGTGGCGACTGTAGTTTCAAAACAGGGTTCTGTGTTCCCCTCCCTGCCTGTCCTCGAACTCAGATCCCCCCAGCCTCTTCTTCTGGAGTGTGGGATTAAAGGATATGCCACCATGCCTGGATAGCCATGGCATTTTCAGTGTGTTTTAGTAGAGTCTGAGGGGGTTTTTCAAGTTTTTATTTTATTGTTAAAACCAGCACATAATGTATTATGGTAGATATCACGACATTTTTTGTTTTAAACGAAACATATTTAGGAGCACCTAGGGATTTTCAGGAAGTCCAGGATTTTTAACAGCTTCAGTGAAGGGTGTTAGGCACAGCGCAGTGTCCTGACAAAGCCTGGCTTCTTTGCGTAGTAACAGTAGATCAGACACAGGCAGTTTAGAAAATTGCAGGGTGGATGTCCATTCTTGGTCAGAGCATGTTTCCAACAGACTGACTTGGATGCAGAGGGAGCTTCTGGAGCGTGTAAAAAGAGCCTGTCTAGATGGTCCCGAGCAAACGCGTGCTCTCTCCGTTTCCTTGTTTTTATTGTCTGAGTCAGCCGGCTGCAGACTGACATGTCAAGACAATAACTTTTCTCAAGTTGCTTTCTTGAGAACTCTGGCATCCTGTTAGATGTCAGCTAGAGACAGTGGGTTTCATGTTAAAATGAGGGTGAGGAAGCCCAAGGCTTCGGTTGCAGGTCTTTTAGAGCCTCCGGGAGGCTGATGTTCCTAGGGACATACTAAGACAGTGTGATAAGTTTGCAAGTTTGTTTCATAATAGCCCGTTTTCCCTCCGGGCTTCTATGAGTTCCTCTATGGATGTGACTGGTAACAGTGCTGAACAGTTTATGTCACGATTCAATGGAATTGTGAGGGTTCACAAGAGATAAAGAATGTGTGTGTGTGTGTGTGTGTGTGTGTGTGTGTGTGTGTGTGTGTGGGCACGCATGTACACATGTGGGGTGTTGTTTGCATGTGTATGGAAGCCAGAGATTGACACCAGGTGTCTTCTCCAGTCTCCTAATTTATGTTTTGATACAAGGTATCTCATTGAACCTGGAACTCACCAACTAGACTAGACTAAGCCAGTGAGGTCCAGTGGTCCTCCTGCCTCCACCTCTCCAGCACCAGGATTACAGGAGTATGCTTCAGGACCAGGGTTTACAAAAACAAACATTAACCAAACCAAACCAAAAAAAAACAAAACAAAACAGAACAAAACAAACCTGTGGGTGCAGGGGCCAAACGCAGGTCCTCATGCTTGCCTGACAAGCCATTTATTCAGTGAGCCGGCTTCTCAACCCTGATATCTGAGTATCTTAAACCCATAGATCTATTTTTGCTGCTCTAAAAGATCCCGCGAGATTTGAAAACTATATTACTCTTTAGATAGAAGATACATAAAATTGGTGCTCTGACTTTAATTATTTCTATGTAACTTGGTTTGTGAGAAAAGGGAATAACTGTTTCTTACCTTTCTCTGTTTTAGGCCATCCACTGCAGGGCAATCCTCCCTTGCCAAGACACTCCTTCTGTGAAGTTAACCTACACCGCAGAGGTAAGCATTACGAGTTATAGCCGAATTAAATAAGAAAATGTGTAATGATAAAGGGAGACAATTCAAATTTTAGAGGTAGAAATATTGTACTCGGTACGTTCTCACTGAGATCCATTTTGGATCTCTAATAAAAAGGTAGCTTTAAACATTATAATTATGAAAAGGGCAAATCATCCTATTCTCATCTCAAAGGAGAAGTTAAAATTCTAGATCTAAAGATTTCGAATTTAAGACCATTTTTCCCCCAAAAGTACATTCTGCAGCCATGACACCTGTGTGCGGAGGTCCCAGGCAGCATCTGTTAGACTTGTCTGTACGTTGTGTCCAGTTCCTCTGTCACTGGTACTGCTGACCCCTTTGGTGAGGGTTGGATTATAATTAACGAACACCCTTCCAGAGGCTGGGTCTCCTTAGACCAAGCACATAAAAGGAGGACCAATGTTTATTTTTTTTTAAAGATTCATTTATTTATTAGATATAAGTACACTGTATCTGTCTTCAGACACACCAGAAGAGGGTATCAGATGTCATTACAGATGGTTGTGAGCCACCATGTGGTTGCTGGGATTTGAACTCAAGACCTCTAGAAGAGCAGTTAGTGCTCTTAACCACTGAGCCATCTCTCCAGCCCCAGGACCAGTATTTATTGATGGGAGTGACTTCCTACCCCGGTCTCTCTGTAGCCCAGACATACTTTGTTAGTGTTATAGAAAATTATGCTTGCAGGCACGGACTTTCTGAGTTCAGGACTCTTCTCTACCACTGAACTGTATGACCATTGCAAGTCTGAATGACCTCACAGCTGAGATGGCCACGAACCATCCCTAACCATGCTGTTAGTGTCTGAGGGCCACTGCTGTCCCGTGAACATCTTGTTACCTAAACAAGGAGAGGATGAAGCTGACCCCTGCTGGCTAACTCTGGCTTCAGAGCTCTGTTCTCCGTCTCCATTATAGCTGGGAGGCTTGATCTGTGCAAGAACAGGAGGTCAAACCTGTGTGTGCTTGCTACGTCACGAACACTCCTGGTTCTCAGGATTCTGAAGCTAAGAGACACACATCCATGACCTTCTGTTTTATGATTTCCAGAAAAAGGGATTTCATGGTTTCCAGCCAGAGTTGTAGTTACTCCTCCTCAGAAAATACTGTTCGTACCTCCAAGTTCTAAGTGTAAAATGGCCAAAGCTATATTCTCTGGCCCGCTATGAGTATATCATCCTTTGAGTTTGTTTGGGGGCATGGAGGGGACAGTTGTGGAGTGAACAGTTGGTGGTTGGGAGTTTTACTTGTGGTGCTTCCGGTCTGCTCATTTTTATTATTCCTTGCAGAAAGTCTGTGACATTTTACCCATATTTGGTGAGAAAACTGAGGCTCCGGGAGGTTATACACATACCCACTGAGTTAGTGTTCTAATGTAGCTTCTCTCCAAATCCTGCTCTTAGTACTCCTGGATGAATGGAAAGATCTATCACATTCATGATTTAAACGGTTTTTCATGTTGCTGATTCTCTTTACAAAACTCACATGCATGTGCATTTTGAGTCCAGAGTCTGTTTATCGTATCAATAGTCAAGAAGTGGTGAAAAAAAATCATTCACATTTTTAGTTTAAGATCCATAGACCCCTGCTTTATAATTAGAAGGGATTGTTTTTCTTTCGACCAGGTATCTGTCCCCAAAGAACTGGTGGCTCTCATGAGTGCCATCCGTGATGGAGAAGCCCCTGACCCAGAAGACCCCAGCAGGAAGATATACAGATTTAACCAGAGGGTAAGAGCAGATTGGCGTCTAGGTTCTGTCTCAGTCGTGAAAACGACCTAGCCAAGGGAGTCTGGGAACACAGTGAACTTTTTTTTTTTTTTTTTTTTTTTTTTTTTTTTTTTTTTTTTTGGTTGTTTTGAGACAGGTTTTCTCTGTGGCCCTGGATTTCCTGGAACTCCCTCTGTAGACCAGGCTGGCCTCCAACTCACAGAGCTCTGCTTCCCAAGTGCTTGGACTGAGTGCTGGGATTAAAGGAGTGTGCCACTAGTGCCCAGCCTGGCTTCCTGTTTTAAGCACTCATTCTCTCACTGGCTCTACACATCAGTGTGCGCTGTGGCCGGCCAGACTCTGTAGATGGGAGAGTTGCCAGAAAAGGACAGTATGACTACTGCCCTGTAAGTTAAAAATCTGACACAGCTGGGACTTCACTGAATGTGTATCTTTGACGTTCAGGGAACAGAATGGGCCTGTCTGTGTTTACCTACGTTCGAGATATGTTTTCTTCTTCTTTTTTTTTTTTTTTTTTCCGGAGCTGGGGACCGAACCCAGGGCCTTGCGCTTGCTAGGCAAGCGCTCTACCACTGAGCTAAATCCCCAACCGAGATATGTTTTCTTAATTGTCTTCCCAGTGGACAATGTTACTTCCTCTTGGCACCTACGATAGCATAGCTTTGGCATCTCCTTATTGCTTGTTTAAAATAGAAAGGAATTTAGGGGGAAAATGTTTTAAAAAGTTGGTGGGGAGAAATATAAGGGAATATAATATAAGTCTAAAATATAAGGGAAAAAAATATAAGGTCCAAAGTATAAGGGAAAGGCATCTGTGTACTTAGCTGTTACTTTTTGAGAAATTCTTAGTGTACCGTTTAAATTTGTTCAATCCTGGGTTTTGCCTGTCAGTAGCCTTCCCTTCCGTGGAATAAGAGGGAAATGGGTGTTTCGAAGTGTTTCCGTATCGTGCGTTTGAACTATTTGAGAACGACTGGAAGATAGTTCATAGCAATGCTTGGAGATTTAAAGAATCGCATACTTTTCTATCTGAACTGTCCGGCTAACCCCATTTCTGTGCACTGATGCAGAGCCTTCTGTCTGTGTTTGTCTCCTCCAGGTTCCCATACCGTGCTACCTGATTGCTTTAGTCGTTGGCGCTTTAGAAAGCAGGTGAGTTTTGCACAAATTTTGAGGTTTATAAAAAGATGAGACCGTAGGCAAGTAAAACCGCAGGCAGGGTTGATAGGTAGAACGTGGTGTACTGCCCAAGATGTTGGGCTGACGGCTCTAGAGAGATTCAAATAGTTATAAATCGCAGACAGCAAATTAATCCTGGTTAAAAAAGTCTCTACCACTGTGCCTTAAGTTTTCCTAATGTGAAGTGAGCACGCTCTTAGGTTTAGGCTGAAAGCTTAAACAGGTCATGTCTCACCTTCTCCATTTCCTTCTCCTAGAAACTATAATCTGCCACTCCAGCCTCATAGTTAGCCTCATGAGATAAGAAATGTAAAGCCCAACTAAAAAACAAAAACAAAATTAAAAAATTTGGGGGTTGGGGATTTGGCTCAGTGGTAGAGCGCTTGCCTAGCAAGTGCAAGGTCCTGGTTCGGTCCCCAGCTCCAAAAAAAAAAAAAAAAAAAGAAAGAAAGAAAGAAATGTAAAGCCCTCAGAATCCTAGAAATAATACAGAAATAGGGTATTTTGTTTAAAGTTTTACCAATAGCTAAAGTGTTCTTCCGTTTGGCTGGTTATTTTGTCTTGTAGCCAGAGTCTCGTTGTATAGCTCTGGCTGGCCTGGAACCCACTATGTAGACCAGGCTGGCTTTGAACTCACAGAGATCTACCTGCCTCTGCCTCCCACGTGCTGTGATGAAAGGTGTGTGTCACCACACCCAGTTTCTTTTATCTTTTTTCTTTTTTTCAGGAACTGGGGACCTAACCCAGGGCCTTGCGCTTGCTAGGCAAGTGCTCTGCTACTGAGCTAAATCCCCAACCCCCACACCCAGTTTCTTAGTTCAATTATTTATCCAGGTGTGAATGTATATGTGTAGCAGGTGCACTTATGTGTGTTGGGCATAGTACATTTGCACACTTGGTAACCACTGTTCTGTTTATATGCCTACAATCTACGTTGGTTACTTCATAGAAATAGAATCACACAGCACGAACCTCTTGCTGACCACTCTAGTTCATTGAGCATAGTATACACGAAGCTTAGCTGCGTTAAATTGCATGACAAGACTTCTTGCTTTTTTTCACTGATTTATTACGTGCATGTCCAGAGTAACCAAGTGTGTGACTATCCCTACCCTGGGATTATCTTGTTCAATCCCTGCCTGGGTTTCTGCATTGTGAGACTGAGAGAGGAGCCTGTATTCCCAGAAGTCTTAGCACACAGCCAGGAGCTAACCTTCAGGGACACTTCATGCCTCTGTTTTCCTTTAACCTGGACCTCGCCTCCTTCGAAAGTTACTGCTGTGTGTTGAACAGCAGCTTAGCTACCTCAAGCTATTTGGCCTCCTCCCTCCCCGACAGTGCATGGCCAGTCCCGTCTTACTTCACAAGGGTTTGTTATTATAAGATGTCAAGGTTCTTCTTAGATCCTTTCTTCTGAAGAAGCCTTTTCACTTTGCAGGCAAATTGGCCCAAGAACTCTGGTGTGGTCTGAGAAAGAGCAGGTGGAGAAGTCTGCTTATGAATTCTCTGAGGTTGGTCATGCGTACCCTTCCTAATGACTATGAGATGGTAGATTTGGGTTTGTGGGCAGTGTGGTAGCCGTGAGCACTGCCCCGTGCGTTGCGGCCGCTACTTCCTGCCTATCACTTCAATAAAGACTTTTAACTTGCAACCTTCGCTGAAAGTCGTTTTGCACTTTTGAGAAAGGACTGTTAGGACCGATAAGAGGAGATGTGCACTCATTCATTGTTTGTTTGTTTGTTTTCCCAGACTGAATCCATGCTTAAAATTGCAGAAGATCTGGGGGGACCCTATGTTTGGGGACAGTACGACCTGTTGGTCCTGCCCCCATCCTTCCCGTACGGAGGCATGGAGAATCCTTGTCTCACATTCGTAACCCCTACTCTATTGGTAAGAAAGAGTTCTTTAGAAATGGAGCTCTCAAAAATAAGTCTGTACGAAGGGCTGGGGCGAGGCTCAGTAGATAAAGCGCTTGCTGCATTATTAATGAGGACTTGAGTTTGACTTCTGGGAACCCAAGGGAAAAGCCTGGGTGTGATTGTATGGACCAGTCCTGGACTAGGAGGTGGAGGCAGGCAGGTCCTGGACCATAGCCTTCTTTCTTGGCCCAGGCCAATGAGAGATACTGTCTGAAAATACAAGGAGGGCAGCTTGTGAATACTGTAAGCTAAGGTTGTTCTCTGGCTTCCACACATTTCACACATGGAAACACACATATGCACACACACACAGATGGGAAGAATTTTGGATGCCTAGCAATATTTTTAATATATTTTTGTTCGTATAGCCTTTGTCTCTAATTTTATTACTAGTTGTGGTTATCAAAACTTCACTTTTTCAAAGGAGAACGATTTGGCCATTGGGGAAAGGGAATTCTATATTCAGAGTATTATGAAATGTTGACTGCAGCCCTGCCATGCGACATAATTTGGATGAATTATCTATCTAGATAAAGGATCCACACCATTTATACTTGGCAGTCAGGTAGTAGGCAAACAAAACCTTAGTGCCCAGCGTCTGAGATTGGCCTACTGCATATTGCTTTTTAGACCGAGTAAGCGTCTTTGAATTCTACTTAGAATCCAGCAAGGACTTAATTAGCACCTAAGTAGATTGGACTATGCCATAGAACACACTGGACGGTATAAACTTTTCTTTAATATATTGTGAATGAAAAGAAAGGAGAGAGCCGGAAGTTGTTCTTTACGTCCTCATGTAGACCAGAGCTCAGACCTAGTGACATCCTCCTCAGTGCTGCCTGCCTGTTACTCCAGCCTCAGAAAGCAGAGATGAGATTTCCCAGAGCAAGCTGCCTGGCGAGACTTGCCGTAATGCAGAACTCTGGGTTTTATTGAGAGACCTTGCCTCAAGGTGGACTATCCTTGGGCTTCCACTGCACATGTACCCATAGATGTACACACACACACACACACACACACACACACACACACACACACACACACACACAGTGAGAAGGGATATATTGGATGGGAGTAGGGAAGTGGTCTCTGGAGTTAGAGAGAAGCCTATTAGCCTAGTAGGTGTTAAAAAGCTTTCTGTGATTAGGGAAGGAACAAACACTCTTTTTTGCTTTCCAATCCCTGTCTCCTGAACCTGTTGAGGTACCAGAGTAGACATACAGTGGTCCTTCAGGCCAGTCTGAGAGGTAAGGCGGGTGCTGTCAGCCGCAGCCTGTCATCTGATGATGGACGTCCTAAGATGTTTTCTTCTTTTGCAGGCAGGTGACAAGTCACTCTCTAATGTAAGTGAGACTTCCCTGTTACCGTCTTAACCCCTAGAAGCTGTCAAAATGCCCACTGTATTGCTAAGAAGATATTATTGTGAAGGAAAACTGGGCTCATCCTCTTGCTACTTCAGCAATTAGATTTAAAAGATTAAAGAAAATTTGGGTAGATATATATGATACATAATCACAAGACAAATACTGTAATTTCCTATATAAAGCATTTTAATGGGCTTACATGTTCATTTAATTTAATATTTTCTATGCTTTTTTTTTTTCTGGGTGGTAGTTGTTTCTAATCCATTAGCGTGTTCTATACATTTTAGTCTTTGATTACATTGCATGTTCCTCCCAAAATAATTTTCGAATATGTTTTTAAAAACATTGAGTCACATGAAGTTAAAAGAAAGTATTTAAGTAAGGACTTGCCTTTTAGGATGAGGTACTCCGTCTGATCACCAATCCCTTCACACTGTCCCCTTCAGGTTATTGCACACGAAATATCGCATAGCTGGACAGGGAACCTAGTGACTAACAAGACTTGGGATCACTTCTGGTATGATGGGCTTTTATTGGTTGCTCTTGAGGATTCCCCACCCCTACCCTCACCCCTCACTCCCCCCCCCCATCCCCTGTGCACAGGCAAGCAAGCCACTGCTGTTTCCTCTACATCTCATTTCTCTCTCCTGCGGTCACTATGATACACAGAGTTTCAAAATTGCATTAAATCCTGCAGCACCTGTCACAGCAGTTGATACAGTCCAGGTGTGCAGTCTATTCCTGCTGCTAACTTTCCGACATTGCTTCATTGTTACACAGACTTGTCAAAAGCGAAATTGCCACTTCCTCTTCTCTGCTGCCACCTGCTGGGCTGGGCTTGCTATGGTCTTTGTTGACTGCCAGGGCCTGTCTAGGCATCAGGGACTGGGATGTAGATGCTGTGCTATAGATGAGGGTTCTCTCCTCCCTGGGAAAACAAAAAAGAAAATATCCCCTTGGCTAAGATGCTGTGTCCTTTCTGCTGGGACAGTTCCCATTTTTCCGTTCTCTTTCAGGTTAAACGAAGGACATACCGTCTATTTAGAGCGCCACATTTGTGGGCGGTTGTTTGGGGAAAAATTCAGACATTTCCACGCTTTAGGAGGATGGGGAGAGCTACAGAACACGGTAAGCAGGGTGGGCTTTTAGAGGAGTCACCCAGCCTTGTTGAGTTACCACCAAACTGGGTTAATAAAGTATCTTTTTAGCAACAAGGTAGCCATTTTTACAGGTGTAGAGAATGCAGCAGGTACCATGTAATTGTCTCTTGGCACATGCCCTGCATAACCCTGTTCCAAACTGGGAGCCAAGAAACACAAGTTCTCTGCCCCTCACATTGGATTCTGAGACAGGAGTCTCTGTGTAACAGCCCTGGCTGTCCCGGAATTCACTTTGTAGACCAGGCTGGCATCAAATTCAGAGATCTGCCATGCCAGCCTCTGCCTCCCAAGTGCTGCGATTGAAGGTGTGTCTCACCCTTCCCTGGCCCTAATACTTGTGAATTTCCAAGTGCACTCCCCCCAAACTCTCAACGTGTAGCTCAGACATTCAACCATTTTTCTAGTCCTTTTGTCAAAGCGAAGCCGGTTCTTAGCAAGGAATATCCGAGACATAATTTGCCACTCATGTAGTTAGACTCCAGGAGGGATGGAAACATATTGTTCGCAGTCTGTAAGTCGAAGGTTTAGCCTGCTGTGTCCCTGAGTGAAGTGGATCCTCCCTAGTGCTGACTGGAGCAGTAGAAGTCCTCTTCCTACATGGGTGAGCGCTCATCTTCCTTCATTGGTTTGCAGATAAAGACTTTCGGGGAGTCCCATCCCTTCACCAAGCTCGTGGTCGATCTGAAGGACGTAGACCCCGATGTGGCCTACTCCTCCATTCCCTACGAGAAGGGCTTCGCCTTGCTCTTCTACCTGGAACAACTTCTTGGGGGACCGGGTAAGTAGCTGTCCTTGTCCGGCTGTTGGTTTTTGATTGGTTGGTTGGCTGGTCGTTGTTTGTGTGTCTTGGAGGGCGACGGGAAGAGCAGAGATGGGTTGTAAAGTATTTCTTGTCTTTTTGTACAACCAATTGTTTCTGCTGGAGACGTCTGTATTGCTACCTGATGCCGCCTTCATCCACAAAACCTCACACAACCCCTTAATCTATGTAATGCGGCTTGACTTTTTTTTTTTAAATACCATTATACTTATGGAATTAGGGTAATAGCATATATCCATAGAAAAACTTCCTGTACTCCAGAAGGTTATGAGTGACAAACAAGAGAGAGCCCTCCTACCCCTCGACAGCTCCCGGGGTCACCTCATTAACACTTCAATACGAGTGGCCCCAGATCTTCTTATTCTAGGGATAGATGAACAGTCAGTCTCTCTCTGTCTCTCTCTCTGTCTCTCTGTCTCTCTGTCTCTCTATCTCTGTCTCTCTGTCTCTCTATCTCTGTCTCTCTCTGTCTCTGTCTCTCTCTGTCTGTCTGTCTCTCTCTCGCACACACACACACACACACACACACACACACACACACACACACACACACCCGGAATAATTCTAATAACAAAATAAGGGATCCTATAGACACTCTCTTACCCGTGGGTTCACTTTCTCCACTGAAGTTCCCAACGGTCGGTTGCTGCAATTCTCTTTTCTTCAAGTTTTCATGGATGTGACATCATGGCTTTCTCCTTACCATGGGTCTTAGCCACCTCAGCATAGGGTTTCCCCCTTGCTTTTTTACTGCATGGCTTCACTTTGGAATATCTAAATTGCCAGCACTGTCCTCGTCTTGCATCCCGTGGCCTTCAGTAAATAAAAGAAATACTCCTGGAACACAAGCCTTGTGTATCTCAGTGGGGCTCTGAGAGCCCGAGTGGCTTAGTAGAGTATTTGGAGAGAGACCAGTCATGCTGCTTTTTATCACAGTGTGTCCTCATGATTCTGCTTCATTACTAGTTATCGCTGTTAACCACTTCCCGTGCCACAAACGCGAATTAAAGTTTCCCATAGCTCTGTCCCTATGGAACACAGTAGGACTGTAGGGTTTGATACTGTGTGCCCCTTAGGCAAGAGAGTTTGACTGTCTTGGGTATTCGTTTGTTCTGCATCTGTATTTTTACATTCTTAAGCTCAATATTTTGTAGTCAGTGCGCAGGACTGTCTCTCACACAGATGTGCTGAGTTTATGCGATGTTATACCGGTGGTCTGGGAGGGGTCCCCGTTTCGATCGACTTTGAAGGCACCTGCCCTTCCATTCCATTGGTCGGATCTCACTGCCCCTCCTTCCCATCAATGAGGGTCATTGCTTTAGAACTTCCTCTGAATCTTGATTGTGTCCTCCTGGCTGGAAGGAGGTTTTTCCTCTTTCCTCTGTCAACAGAGACTTCAAGGCTCATCTTGAGACCTGCCTCCTATCTTGAACATTCTTTCACAGTCCAAAGCTCGCCTTGGTCCTTTGAGTGTTCTCTGTTGCCCGTGGTTACCACCAGAGCAATGTCAACTGCAAAAAGAGGTCAAAGAATTGCCTTCCTGCGAGTTGATTTCTTTTTCTTTCTTTTAACTTTTGTTACTCCTAGAGGTGTTTCTAGGATTCCTAAAGGCTTATGTGGAGAAGTTTTCCTACCAGAGCGTAACCACTGATGACTGGAAGAGTTTCCTGTATGCTCACTTTAAAGATAAGGTCAGCTTTAAATTCTTTCTATTTTTCACGCTCCGTATAGCTCTATAAACTACTCGTTAGGCCCTGTGTATTTCTTAATCATAAGTATTGGCTCAGAATTTGCCACCCTGTTTGTATGTTAATTAGCTAGATTTAATCATTCCGTTTACCTATGTCAAAATGTCATGTTGTATTTCAGAAACAGACATAATGATGATCCGTTGCCTAATACGAACTTTCAAAAGTAATGGGATTCAGACATTACTGCGATGTGACAGAGTAGAATAAATTGTATCTGATCACTCAACCTTTGTTGTGGGTGGCTCATCTGCCTGTTTGTTACAACCTCAGGACAAGTCTTTCTAGCCGTCAGGAACTGGGTGTGCTTCCTGTTCACAGGTGGATCTTCTCAATCAAGTTGATTGGAATGCCTGGCTCTATGCTCCTGGCCTGCCTCCTGTCAAACCCAAGTGGGTACTCACTTGCTAACCTGCCTCCTTTCCTTCTTCCTGTCTATTTTGTCTCTCGTTTGTGGTTTAGTTTTTGTTTCCCCTTGCTGTCCAGAACTGGCTCTGGAGACCAGGCTAGCCTCAAACTCACAGAGATCTGCCTTCCTCCACATCCCAAGTATTGGGATTTCAAGCCTGTGTCACCACTGCACAGAGAGTATTCGGCCTCTTGTTATTGCTACACGGCATGCTAACCCGCAGATGTGTTGGGCTGCATGTGCAGCGATCTCAGGACAGGTTGCCTGAGGCCTGCAGGTTGGACACACCTAACCTTAGCCCTTTCGGTTTATCTGGAAAGATCGTGTGCTTTTCTTAAACCGTTACCAGTCAGCAGAGTACACAGAGGCTTAGATTTCTTAGATTTCCATAGTTTACAAACAGATCTGTTGAACTGATTGCAATTACTACTGAATGTCTCTGCCCGAGGATGGTGAGAGACTCAGGGAGAGTGAGATATTTTGTCCTTTTGAAGGTCTTGTGAAGGTTAGTTATGATGGCTGCCTGTCACCCCAGACCTCAGGAGGAGACGGGAGGATCATGAGCTCAGGGCTCATGTAGCAAGACCTGTTCTAAAATACACATTTAGAACAGTAAGAAAAAAATTAGCATTTTCTGTTATAGTATATATACTAATATTTTATCTATCCTTAAGTTATTATCCCTATTTCTACAAGTAGTTAATTTAGTGTTAGCTGACCAGAGTGCCTTGCCCAAAATTGCACGACTCATAAATTGTAAGCCTTACAACCCTGGAGCCTTAGCTACCTGTCTTTCTAATTAAGCACCTTCTGGAGTCAGGGAGCCAGCTGCACCCTAGGCTTCAGCTGTCCTGTGGGGATGCTGACTGCAACGTGCTCCAGCTCTTGGCTGCCCTTCCTCTGGGTCACGGAAGGTCCTTACCAGCTACTCCCCCACTACACAGCCCAGTTTGATAGAGGTGCAGAGTGAGCATCACAAGTCGAGGTAGAAATAAGGATGTCACGGTCATGCGTGTTTGACACGCCTCCCGAGAGCCCAGGCTGAGAAGGGAGCGCTCAGAAAAGATGTGCTAACTCCCACCTCCTTACAGGCTTCTCCACATTTGTGTGCATTCAAATGTCTCCTCTCCTTTTCCTGCCCCCCGTACCCCCCCCCCATGCTCACTGTCACCTTGGCACACAGGAAGACTGCCGTGGCCTCTGAACTGTGCACCTGGATGCTTTCTGGTCTCCTTCTGTACCAGTCTGTATGGAGAGCCCAAGTGAACAGTTAAAAGTGCAGTATGACTCAGGAGGCAGAGGCAAGCAGATAATCTGTGAGTTGAAGGCCAGCTTGGTCTACATGATGGGTTCCAGGACAGCCAAGGCTACATCATAAAGAGGCTTTGTCTCAAAAATAGATGATGGATGGATGGATGGATGGATGGATGGATGGATAGATGGATAGATGGATGTTAGATGGGTAGATAGATGCATGGATAGATGGATAGATAGGTAATAGAGACACAGACAGACAGACAGACAAGCAATAACAAACACCTACAACTGTGACAATCTGTCATCTTGTTAGCCATCCTCTCTAGTGCTCGTCTGGTCTGGAACTGAAGCCAAATCCTTCCTTTCATGAGGACCACATAGCTCCTGACATCCCGCCCCCTTCTTCAGTCAGCCTGGTAGCCCAGGGTCCCTCACTCTCTGCCCTCATTCAAGCCTAGTACCCAGACACACACTTCCTTCTCCGTGGATAATTACAATCTCAGCTTGGGAACCACTTCCTCATGGTGGCGCCTCTTAACCTCTCTGCCCAGGTCAGACCTTGCGTCTGAGAGTTTCTTGGTGCAGCTTTCCCTTTCCTCATGCGACTGAGCACTTCTCCTTTGCGTCACTGCACCCATGTGAATGCAAGGCACAAGTCCGGGTTGCACATTACTTTTCCTAGGGACTTTTTGTGGATAGGACTCACTTCCTCTCCCTGAGCTAACTTAGTGCACTTAGTCCATTCAACCGTACTGAGAAGGAAGTTTCCGAACCCTAAGAAAGACACCAACCAAACCTTTCCTACTGTCTCGTGTTTAAGAGCTCAGTGCTGGGCAGCCCAGCTGCTGTGTAGGCATAAAGTGGCTGCTTGGGCCTGGTGTTACTCAGCTGCTGCCCTCGCTGGACAAAATCCCCAACGTGATTTGAGGAGAGCTGGTTTGGCTCTGTTTCTGTCTGTGGTCGCATTTCTCTGAGCCTGCAATGAAGTAGAACATAGAGAAAGTGGTGCAGGGGCAGACTGACAGACAGATAGGCAGACAGAGACCCGCTTCCAATTAGGCCTCCCCTCCTAACAGTCCATTCATTTGTGGATGAAGTTATTATTGTTATGATCCAGTCACTCCTAAACAGCTCTCCAGCCAAAGACAGAGCCCCTCAACATGCTGGGCTTTGGAGGACGCTTCAGATTCGAACACAAGATCACTTAGGGTGTGCTTACTGCCAGGGTCCCAGTGCATGAGTTACTGTTATTTACTGCTGAACCTGTCTCGAAGGGACTTGTGAACGGGCTCCCTGTCCGTTCCTTAGAAAAAGAGCAGAAGAATAATAGAAAACTATTAGATCCCTACCAGCGGTAGGTGGGCCTCTGGTCGCTGATGAGCATGTCAGAGCTAATAGGCTTGAGGTTTAGACAGAAGGCCAGAATTGCAAGAATTTGGTTTACACCACACATTCGGGCTGGGAGCACACGTAGTGACACAGCTCGTTTTGCTCAATGGTTAATCCCACCTCCTGTAATGAAATGAATGAGGCTGTCACACGGTGACTTCAGACTCTCCAGTCTGTGGTCTGGAACAGCGCCTGTTACCTAGCCTACTTGTAGACTTGCTAGGTGATGAGAAGTTTGGAGCAACCCAAAGTAAAATCCCCGAGAATGGGGACGTGATGTTCTTGGAGCTGTCGAGAGTGCCTGGAACTGAGCGCGCCTCGCTGGCCCTGACCCCTCCCGAGACCTCCTCTGGGGTGTGACAATTGTGCTAGGATGCTGTGTTCCCTGTGAAGGGCGGTCAGAGCTTTACTGGTGTGCCACCCAGTGTGGTACCCGTCTGGATTTGGTTCTTAGATGAGTCAAATAGGCTTCCTATTTCTAACACTCAGGGGCTCTTTGTCTTTAAAGACATTAAAACTTTAAGCATATTCTGTAGTATAAGAGTGCATCTGTGTAGGATATGTTTATACAATGTAACCTCAAATGTCTTTCATTTCCGCAGTTACGATGTGACTCTCACGAATGCCTGCATCGCCTTAAGTCAAAGATGGGTCACTGTAAGTAGCGATGTAAGGTTTCCAGCTCCCCATAAACACATGCGTCCTGTTTGTGAGGGCGGTTGTAACTGTGAGCAGATGTTTGTAAATCCTTTCCCTGGGGCGACACTGTCTTCACTCCCCCCCCCATCACTCACAGGATGTGCTTCAGATGCCCATAGATGAATCTGAGTGATGCTGGGTGAGTGTTTAAGGCCAACTGTGGAACGAGAGGACCTGACGGTTTTCTGTCTGCCGGTCCTGTTCATTTCTATAAAGCCTCCTAAAGAGGGGTTTCCACATACATGTGCTGAAACACAGACCCAGGGAAACCAGACTGAGCATCTGCCCTGGATGGGTCCAGAATAGAAAATAAGAGAGAACTTAACAGTTGCTTCACCTTGACGATTGCAACAAAGGTTGATGTTGCTCTCTGAAATTTATCTTTAAAGTGTACTTGTTGAGCTTTCCAGTATGCATGAAACAGAGATGGACTCGCCTTTGGGGTGACGAAAGAAGCTTGGGGTAGTTCAACAAAAGAAATTAGATTTAGACACACATCCCTTTTATGTTGGGTGATTGTTTTACTGGGGTGGGGGTACTGGCGTCCGAACCCAGGGCACGTAGAGCATTTCAGGCCCTGGGAGAAAACACATATGAGATAGAGAGGAAAGCAAAGGAAGAGCGATTAGGCAGGAAATAGAAGCAAGAACCAGTGGGCGATTCCCTAACTCAACCCAGCTCCGTGACACACCTGTGGCCGGAGGGTTGTGAATTCAGGGCCAGCTACATCAGGAAACCTTGTCAAAAAGAAAGGACAAGAGGGGAGGGAAGGAGGAGGGGAGGGAAGGAGGAGGGGAGGGAAGGAGGAAGGCAGGGAAAGAGGAAGGAATGAGGTCTCATTTGAAACACTGTAAACTGTAAGCTTTTGGAGACTCAAGCCATAACAAGTAGAATTTGAGTGTTTGGTGTTTGGTTTGTTCGAGGCTCTCTGACGCCCGATTCCCTAAGGGAGGTGTTAGGACTGAAGTCTTATAAGTAGTAGCTGCCTTTCAGAGAATTGGTTGTATACACGTGTATCCTTGGCTGTGGATATTTTTACCTGGAGCGGTGTTAGATTCGACTGGAGGAGTAGTTTAATGGACTTCCTTTAACATCGCCAAAGGCTTAATCATTTGCGTTCAAGGAGAGAGAAACCTTGGCAAGTGATCCTCCATGTTTTAGCCCCATCTTTCTGAGCTCACAGATGTGCCAGCGAGAGAGAACGAGAGCCGTCTGTGGTAAACAGGATCTGTAACAGGGGTCTCCTGGAGCCCTCTTATTAAATTTGAAAAATGCATGCAGCTCGCCTGGTGCTGGAGAAGCTGCTGCTGATGTCCGCTCTGGGCCCAGTGGCAGATGGTTATAAACGCTTCAGCCATCAGAAGGAACAGATGGAGTTAGTAAGGACGTCTACCATGAGTGTGCTCTCCTTAGCTGTTGTCTTGGTTGTTTCTCCCAGATATTAAAGGGGTGTGTGTGTGTGTGTGTGTGTGTGTGTGTGTGTGTGTGTGTCTGTGTGTGTGTGTGTGTCTGTGTCTGTGTGTGTGTGTGTCTGTGTCTGTGTGTGTGTGTGTCTGTGTGTGTGTGTGTCTGTGTGTGTGTCTGTGTGTGTGTGTCTGTGTGTGTGTGTGTTTGTGTGTGTCTGTGTGTGTGTGTGTGTGTGTGTGTGTGTGTGTGGCAGGCAGGCATGGTGGCCTGCTCCTGTAACCTCGGTGTTAGGTAGGCAGAGATGGGGACCCCAGGGATAAGCTGGTTACCTTGACTTCTGAATTGGGAACTGCAAGTTCAGTGAGAAAACACACCTGGAAAAGTGGAGAGCAAGAGAGTAAGAGAGCGAGGGTGATCTCAGGGCCAACCTCTGGCCTCCATGTGCTGCGCACACAGGTTCAAAGTCAGTGTGTGCATGTACACACACACACACACATACACACTCATACACAACACACATGCACACGTGTGAATAAAAAGGAATGTGCACATAGAAGGCAGCCTCTGAGGAGTACTACACATGCAAGAAGCAGAGCACCCCTCCCATTTCATGCACAAACTGTCTCTTCTGCATTGAGTCGGTTTATAAATGAACCGGCGTGCTTTAACGTAGCATTTCTTTGCTTTGGAAATCACTTCTGACGGTTCGGTGTCAGAAAAGCAAAGAAAGTTGACAGTCCCTGCATTCTTACTAGGAATTGTGTAACACAGGTCGTAGGAATCACCCGCCTCTTAGGTGGTAGTAACTTAACGTTGGGATTATGCAAGCTCAACCGCAAATTCATTTGTTTTCCTCAATTTTTTACCTGTGTGTCAGACTAACAATATTACGAAACCGCACCTGAACAGAAATAACCCGGTAATGTTTATTTCAGGCCAAAGAGGAAGATTTAAATTCATTCAGCATCGAAGACCTGAAGGACCTCTCGTCCCATCAGCTGAATGAGTTCCTGGCACAGGTGCTTCAGAAGGTGAGTCCCAGCTCCCAGCCCTGGAGAGAGATGTGGACCCAGAGGCACCGTGTGTGCGCTGACCCCAGTGCAGGAATAAAAAATACTAATGAGGAAAGTTGTGGGGAAAGAAATTACATAGTCCACTCCTTCATTCTTTTGAAAGAGCATTTATTGAATTATGATTAGTACTGTGCCAGATCAAAACATACGTAAGGGGGTTGGGGATTTAGCTCAGTGGTAGAGCGCTTGCCTAGCAAGCGCAAGGCCCTGGGTTCGGTCCCCAGCTCCTAAAAAAAGAAAAGAAAAGAAAAGAAAAAAACATACGTAAGAAAGAAGAATCCTTGTTCTAGAAAGCCCATGATCCACTGGGAGGGGGAGACACGTGTGTTGGCAATGGCTGGTGGCGTTTTAGACGGGACAGAGGCCCTGTCACATAGTAAGAGAGAATTTTGTTTTAGTGCACCAGTCATTAGCTTGATAGCTTCCAGTGGTGCTGCTGGTGTGACCTCGGATGGAGAAGAAAAGGGGAAGCCAAATAGGATGACATGGGGGCAGGGGAGTGTGACAAAACAGGGCGGGTCAGGAAATTGAGGAGGGAGCCCTCATTACTGGCCTGCAGGGTGGATTTGGAATTGAAGTATGTCCATGTGGGAGCTAATACACTAACTTGGAATAGGCCTAGCAGTTAGAATGAAGGCAGCTGGCTCATAGGCAGTCCTGTCAGGTAAGGAGGCCACAGTGGGAGGGTAGGAAGGGAGCACCTCCCCAGGGACCTCAGCCTGTCCTCCGTAGGCGTCTTAAGTTCTGTCTGTCCCAGTAGAACCCGTCTCCTTTCCTTCTTCCAAACTGGTTCCCCCTCCTAGTGTGGGTTAACATGAGTGCAGTGAGATCAGGCATCCCCTGAAATTGTATCAGGTGTTTATATTTATGTGGTAAATGCCCCCTAACCCCACGAAGGACAGAGTCCATATTCCTCCTCCCAAAGGGGACTGTGATGTGAAAGGTTAAGGGCTGCCATTTCCAGAGGATATAATCTAAAACCGATGTCAGAAGAAATAGACCCAGATAAAGCCAATCAGGAAAGGCACTGGGAATGAAAGTGTAAGGAAGTGTGGCTTATCTAAAGAGTGGGCTAAGTTTGAGTTGTGTAAGACATGGGGAAGGACCCAAAGGATGCTGGGACGGTCTAGGCTGAGGAGAGCACGATCGCCCTTCACTTCTCTAATTTCCCCACAATAGCTCATCCCTGCTCCCCCAGAGCATCCTCCTCAGGGACTAGTTAGGCATTCGCTTCAGCTCGAATCCGTTTCCCTTACCCCCGTCCAGCAGTTTTCCGTATTCTGAGGTACGTAGGGCTTTAATCTGGCTAAGACTTTCTCTCCAGCTCCTTTCTTCCAGGGAATCCTGTTGAAATGATCCCTCATACTTCTTCGTTTTGCTCTTAGGCACCTCTTCCCTTGGGGCACATAAAGCGAATGCAAGAGGTGTACAACTTCAATGCCATTAACAATTCTGAAATACGATTCAGGTACATCATTTTAACTTGTCTCTGTGGAAGAAAGCGGAGTGGTAGCTTAAACAGAGGAGAACGGGGAAGCACAGTGCGGGAGCCCACGAGTCCTGAGAACCCCTGTCGCGTGTCATCCACGTAGATAGCCACAGTGGAATGGAAGGGATAGCCAAGATGTGTGTCACATGGTGATACTAATCTATTTTTTGCTAGACTTGGTTCTCAGTTTCCCCCAACTTTAAAAAAACAAAACAAATTAGAATGAGGAGTTTTAATCGCAAACAGCCTTCCTTTCCCAAGTAGTCAAATCAACTCTGAGTGGGCCCGGGTAGACACCTTTGATTCTGTGCTACGTCAACCACCCTGAATTCAGATTCGTAGCGTTAGGTTTAGGTCAAAGGTACTTCTGTTACGCACACAAGCACTTCCTCCGTCCAAACCCAACACTTAGGGCCTTTCCCAAGACGCAGCTCCTCCTCCTTCTCTTCTCCAGTTGTTAGTGTGTGCGCAGATGAGAGTTGGTGGAGTGAAGGCGTTCAGCGTGGCCATGATGGGGTTGTTCGTCTCCGCGGCATGAATGTTCAGGAGAACCTCTGGTTTTCCCGCCGTCCTCACCTTCCCGCCCACCCCTATAAACCCTTCTTTCAGATGGTTACGGCTCTGCATTCAATCGAAGTGGGAAGAAGCAATTCCTTTGGCCCTAAAGATGGCAACTGAACAAGGAAGGATGAAATTTACACGACCTCTATTCAAGTAAGGCCAAGTCGGGCTGTGCGGACGGGAGGGACGGGGAGCAGAACCCGGAGACGATTCTTGTGACTGCTTCCAAAGGGGCCGCGGCTGTAGCTTCGTAGTAGCAGAGCCCTCAGCATGCGGAGGCCGTAGGTTCAGAACCCGGTCGTCCTGGCGGGAAAAACAACTCCGTAAAATGCCGTCTCTAGCGTAGTTCTGAGTACATCCGAGTCGCTTATCACGAGTAAAGATTAATACTTGTGACCGTTCGCATTTTAAAGCAACACTAGCTGCTTCGGGAGCACAATGTGTGATTAGCTACCGTAGGGCGAGGCGAGATGAAAGGGAGACAAACTCAAGACTCAAGCCTTAGGTGCGCAGAGAGATTTTCGAAAGCAGAAAACTTGGCAAGTAGGTGTGGGGGTAAAGGGAGAATCTAAAACTAAGAAGAGAAATCTGCACCAGTCCAGTGTCGCTTGACGTGTACTAGGGGAATGCTGGGAAAATGGGGGAGAAGTAAGAAAATGGGGGAGTTTAAGTAAGAAGATGGAATTTAAGAGCGTCCCCATTAAGTTCTCTGATTAGGTATTTGCTCCACGGTCTTAAAAATATTACAGTCACGGCATCAGACTTCATGATTAGTCTGGCCACCTTACTACACTCACCTAAATAGAGCGAAATGCTGTCGGTGCAAACCGTTGGCCTGGTTTCTTTAAATGGCCACAAAACTTGTTTTTATGAAGGTATTTTAAAGCAAATTTCACAAGCTTTCCAGAATTAAAACCCATCTACCTTCAAATTGAGTGATGTATACTTCAAATAAGAATATATACCCTTGGGCTGGGGATTTAGCTCAGTGGTAGAGCGCTTACCTAGGAAGCGCAAGGCCCTGGGTTCGGTCCCCAGCTCCGAAAAAAAAGAACCAAAAAAAAAAAAAAAAAAAAAAAAAAGAATATATACCCTTTGGGGTTGGCAAAAAGCTCAGCAGACAAGGTGTCTATGGCCAAACCTGACGTCCTGAGTTCAATTCCTGGGACTCACATAGTGGGAGAGAAACAACATGCACAGGCTATCGCCACAACTGTGCTATGGCGCTCTGTCTCTGTCTCTGTCTCTCTCTGTCTCTGTCTGTCTCTCTCTGTCTCTCTCTGTCTCTGTCTCTGTCTCTTTCTGTCTCTCTGTCTCTGTCTCTCTCTGTCTCTGTCTCTCTCATACACACACACACACACACACACACACACACACACACACCCCTAAAGAAATAAACTTAAGAACATATCTTTTATGGGAAAAATGAATGTTCTGTTTATATGTCTTATATCCTAAACCTAACAGCCATGCTAAGAATCACTAATCCTACGTTTTATATACTTGCCCACATTGGTTCACTACAGTTGCTGTTTTTGTTCTCACTGTATGAAGCTTTCAGAAATGCTTTTTGTAATTGAGAATGTATATACTCTTAAATGATTGATTAACATATGTTTTGACGTGATATTTCTGTCCCTCCTTCCATCTCTCTTCCCTACGCCTCTCTCCTTCCCCCTTTTCTCTGCAGGGACCTCGCTGCCTTCGACAAATCCCACGATCAAGCTGTCCGCACCTACCAGGAACATAAAGCCTGTATGCATCCCGTGACCGCCATGCTGGTGGGGAAAGATCTGAAAGTGGATTAAGGAACTGAGTGTTGCTGATTTCAGAAAATTCCTTTTTTTAAGAAAAAAAATCGAACCTATTAAGAAATACAAAATTTTAGCTCTCGTTGTATTTTAAAGTGTCATTCGTGGGTTTTATTTATTTTATTTTACTTTTTAATTATTTCCTCATGATTTTACTAACATTCTCTGCCTCTTAAAAAATAATGTGGTATACTCGTCTGCCATGAGATGTTATGGGTGCAAGGGTGATGCCCTCCCCCACCCTCTCTCACCTCCTATGGCAGTCAGGATAACTCTCCCTGGGGTCATGAGAGCAGGCGAGTGAACTAGCCCTGCCCCTCACTGGCTGCAGAGCTCTGGGAGAGCAGGCCCTGCACCTAGCCTGGGCAATACAGTGGAGCCAGCCCTGATGGTGGAGGTGTGGGTGAGCTAACCCCAAGGGTGAGAGAGCCGGAGAGCTGGCCCAGTCCCACACAGGCTGCAGCACTCAGGAGAGCAGACAGACCCTGCACTCAGCCTAGGCCACACAATTGAGCTGGTGGTGGTGGGAGCACGGGTGAGCCACCCTGGAGGGCAGGAGCATGGCAGAGCTGGCCTAGGCAGGGAAGGAGCAATGGGGGGATGCCCTCTGCCCCCTTGGCCCTCACCACCTGACCCCCTGGGATCATGAGAATGGGTGAGCTGGACCTGCCCCTTGCTGGCTACAAGCACTCACGAGAGCAGGCCCTGCACCCCACCTGGGCAGCAGAGTATGGCTGGTATGATTGAGGAGGTACAGGTGAGCAGGCCCCAAGGATGAGAGCACAGGGGACCTGGCCCTGCCACTTGTCTGGCATGAGGCGGCATGGGTTGGGGGGTTGATGCCTTTCTCTTCACCACCTGCAGCAGCCAGGAAAGCTGTCCCTGGGGTCATGGGAGAGGGAGTGTTAGTCCTGCTCCATTACTGGCACAGGTGAGCCTCCCTGCCGCCAGTAGATGGCAGCACTGGGTGGCCTCATGGAGCAGTGCAGAAGAGCTCACCCTGGCGGTGTGATACGGGAGAGCTGGTGGGCTGACCAGCTCGGCAGCCATCCAGGCCCAGATCCAAGGCTCTGAGGTTGTCCCACCCAAAAATCTGTATGATTGCCAATGGTTGGGATGCCTGAAAGGGTGAGTCCTGCTATTCCAAGGCTGCAGGATCTCATGGCACAGGGCAACAGCAGGCTTTCCAGGAAGAGTCCTGAGGAGGATCCAGTATTGATGTCACAGAAGCCAAAGCTCTTGAACCAAACCAATGACCCATCACAAGGAACATTCGCAAGTGGAGAGGTGTGACCAATACATGGGACACATTGTGACATATTATAGCTTCCATGATAGGTTGTTTTCTTTGTTTATTTCTCTTTGGGGTGTGTGTGTGTGTGTGTGTGTGTGTGTGTGTGTGTGTGTGTGTGTGTGATTTTGGGGAGGAGTTTGCAAGGACAAAGGTGGATATAAGGGAGACAGGGAGATGAACAGGACTGGGATGCATGATGTGAAACCCATAAAGAATAAATAGTTTAAAAGAGATCACATCCTATAACTTTCACAGAGAAAATAATGTGATATAGTTTTGTGAACTCTACTGAGCTTTACTCTTGATTTATAAATTTTAATACTTATTCAGAGGCAGGGTCTCACTACATAGACCAGGCTGGCTGTGAACTTGCCATCCTCTTCTCAGCTGTCCATGGGCTAGGATTATTAGGTATACGCTCCCACACCCAATAGAAGTTTCACGTTTTTATGATAAGGGTGTTTTGGGTGCAATTACAAAATATTTGAACACATTACTCACCTAATACTTTATTGCTGTTCTGTTGCCATACTGGCCATTTTTACATTTGCGTTTGCCTGCAGACAGAAGTTTCAGCATGATCTGTGTTTTGTTCTTATTTTACTTCTTTTATGTGTACGTGTGAGTGCATGAGCCCGTGTGCAGCTATACATGTGTGCACAGATGCCACAGGACAGCTCGGGCACTGGCCATATTGGGTCTCACTGGTAACTGGACAAGTAGGCTAAGCTAGCTGGCCATTGAGCCCCAGAGACCAATGTATTTTGACCTCAGCAGCTCTAGATTATAAGCATGCTACACTCCTGGCTTTTTAAATGTGGGTTCTGGGATCAAACTTAAGTCCTTAAGTTGATTAAAGTGAGCACTTAATCAACTGCCTTATTTTCTGAGCCCAGAGTTTTCCTTCTTTAAACAACTTAAACATGAACACGGACTTGCTTATCACCAGCCTGGTTGTGATCGATGGATTCTCCTTCTGAGTAGGAGGGCTCCTGGCTTAGGGTTTTACTGCTGTGAACAGACACCATGACCAAGGCAACTCTTATAAGGACAACATTTCATTGGGGCTGGCTTCCAGGTTCAGAGGTTCAGTCCATTATCATCAAGGCGGGAACATGGCAGCATCCAGGCAGGCATGGTGCAGGAGGAGCTGAGAGTTCTACATCTTCATCTGAAGGCTGCTAGCAGAATACTGACTTCCAGGCAGCTAGGGTGAGGGTCTTAAAGTCCACACCCACAGTGACACACCTACTCCAACAGGGCCACACCTACTCTGACTGGGTCACATCTAATAGTGCCACTCCCTGGACCGAGCATATTCAAACCACAGCTCCTCAGTCCCGGGTCCATCCTGCTGCTCCAATGGACTTAATGCCAGTCTCCTGTTCCTCACGGGTCAGGTGAACATCCCAGTATTCCTTCACTCCACTCAGCCTGCTTCACCACCTCCCCAGAGCACATGGCATATGGAGACTCATCGAAAATGATTGAATGTGAACCAAATAAAAGACAGGCCTAACAGAGCATCCTGCAGTGCTCGGGGCATTTCCACACCTCGGGAGCATTGGTTATGATTCTTCTGTGGCCAGATACAAAACCCTAGTCAGTAAGAGCAGAGGGATATTCTTCAAGAGTCACAGAGAGTTGGCAACACAGAGCCATCGGCGCTTCTGTCTTGCGTGTTTCTCTTACCTTTGCTGTGTACTCCGCACCCGGCTCACCCTGGGTTACATATGGAAGGATCATCACAGTTCCAAATTCTTCAGTTGAGCCCATCAACTGGTCAAATAAACTCTAGCCAAGGAGAGTGTTGTCTTGGAGTATAAACGTGGGCACGTGTGATCACTGGGTACCCCCTAAAAAGGTAAAGATTAAGAACACCCCAAAGATGGTTCCTGTCCAGTCCTTGAATCCTGGGACCGCTTTGCTCCCACTCTGCCTTCCAGTTGAGTTCTTTGGTGGACTTTACTATACTGCTGCACAATCCCGTTTTCCTGCCCTCAGCTCTCTCTCCCTCTCTCACTTGTATTTCTTCCCTGGAAGGGGCAGAGGGCGCCAGAGACACACGGTTTACCTAGGACCAAAGACATACCATACCCACCGGCTCAAATTGAGCTAATAAGTGTGTACTGAGTCGGCTCTGTGTCAGATCAAGTGCACGTGATCACGCAAGGACCTAAAAGAGCAGGCGTGTATAAATGATGAAAAAATAGTTATGCTAACATAGCCTCGAGAAGAATCCGCCCAACCCAGCCTAAAGGTGGGTTATACAAAGGGTGAACAGAGACAACAGCTCAGGAGTTATCTGACAAGCAAGGGAGACAGGAGAGTAGGAGGAGAAGGAATGCGAAGTCGGCCACACCACATGACATTTGGAGGTCTGTGTGTAGAACTTTCACATGGCTGGGAGGGACAGATTGCCGGGTGCTGACATCATCTTGGAATCACTCAAAATCTGGACCTGCTTGGGATGTCAGCGAGAGCACCCAGTAGTTTGGATGACCTTTCAACCTGAGGGGTAGTGGGGCATCTCAGCCTTGATGAGGTCGCTCACCTCCAGATGTCAAGCCCATGAGTGTGCCCGAGTATGAGTGGATCTCATTCAGTCTGAGGCGCCTGGCACAGAGCTTGACACTTCACAGGTGTTCAGAAAGGACTTGGTGAATGAATGAATGAGTGAGTGAATGAATGAGTGAGTGGAGAGCAGAATGAAGGTGATTCGTATCTAAGGGCCACAGTTTTCCCACAGATGTAAAAGATGAGGCCTGTGTCTGGGAATTAGCTGCAAGTTGAGAAGGAAGACAGGGAGGCATGAGTCAAAGGGAGGTGCCATCGTCCCCAAGATCACAGGACTTGTTACATCAGTCTGCTGGGGTAAGCAGGTGACAGTCCAGCATAAGGACTCAGGAAAATGGGTTTCACCCCAAATACAGACATAGATTCCGGCTTCCCAAGGACCTTGAAGCTGTTTAAGTGTAACTGCATGGGCAACTAAGATAGCTTCCTAGGGGGCGGGGTTCAGGAGGAGAAGAAGGATTAACCAGAGGTCGGGTTCATGGGCAGAGATGAGCTAAGTAAGGCCATGTCCTGGAGGTGAAATACTGAACTGAAGACAACGTCTGTCTCTATCAAATCGAGAGGTTGCCAAGTTGCAGGGCACAGTCGGGGTGTGTGTGTCTGATGACTACATTTCAGTAGACTCCGATGGTGAGACACTTAGATGTGGATATGGGTGTCTACAGAGCAACTGTGCTAATGAAGTAGAAGCAGGCCAGGGTTTCTGTTGGAATAATCAAATTTCTCAGAGCTGACATACTACTAAAGCCCATGCATTTCTTTGAATTCCTTTTTGTGCTATCAGTGGTCCTTAACTCAGGTGGGGAAGAATTAGGTGGTGGTGGGGCACGGGGGAAGCTGTTATGGGCTGGGAAGAAGCCTAGTGGAATTAGGGATATCCAAGGGCAAAGATAAGGAACACAAACACACACACACACACACACACACACACACACACACACACACACCTGAGGGCCCGTGGGGAGTTAAAGTCCAAGTCCTGGTGACAGTAATCTCAAACACTTCTCTAACCTTCCCATCTATCTAGCAGGCCCCGACCTCAGGGTTGACACACACCAATGGACTTTGTCTTTCCAGCCACCCATTGGGATGCCCATTTTACAGATAAGTAAAGCTAAATCCCAGAGGTGTCAAATGACTGCGAATCACAGAGCCAGAACTTATACCAGGTACATGCCATAGATCACAGCCTTAAAGAATTGGCCTTTGGATTAGGAAACAGGAAGAACATTCACTCACCCCAGGGCAGTAAGCTGAGGGCCTCCAAGCTATAGTGATTCATGTGTCTAAGACACAACTTTTCGTTGTGAAAATCCGTCTCTGCTTTCTTTTGTGGAGCAATGGCTTCAGGAGCCCAAGGCAGTGGCAGGGAGGCGTTGCTCAACGCATGTTTGTGGAATAAATAAATGAATTAGGATTGCTACACTCCGGGTGTCACTCCGGGTGTCACAATTGACCGAGGCGATGCGGGTGTCACAATTGACCGAGGCGATGCGTTTGACCAGTTGAGTAATTCCCTAAAGAGGGGAACACGGGGGGGGGGGGGGCGGCTGGGGATTTAGCTCAGTGGTAGAGCGCTTACCTAGGAAGCGCAAGGCCCGGGGTTCGGTCCCCAGCTCCGAAAAAAAGAACCAAAAAAAAAAAAAAAAAGAGGGGAACAGTAAGCAGCTTTCAAGGCGGACTCAGAACGGGGGAGAGAGAGAACTAGGAACCCTGATCAGGAGAAGTGCGAGCAGGACCTCAGACTTCCAGACCCTTGGTCTTGCTGCCCATAAGGCTACATTGAAAGTGGGCTCAGCTACCTACATCCCTTTCTCCTGCCCCTGGTTCAGCTTCCAGAAAGGCCAACGGAACACCAGAGCCCGCAATCAATATTTGTTCAAAGTGTGGATGGCTGAAGGCAAGGGAAGGGGTGTGTTTTGAAAGTCCATTCTCAGTCTCCCTGCCAACCACACCCCAGCAGGCACTCCCCTCCCTGGTAAAGGATAAAGGCTCTCCCCATCCAGGACTGTAGGAAAGGAGCCAGCCCTTTGGTTCCAGCAACCTTTAGCTCAGAAGGGCTATAGTAGGTGAGCCATGCCTAGGTACACGGTGCACGTGCGTGGGGAATGGCTGGCGGTACCCTGCCAGGACGGGAAGCTCAGTGTTGGCTGGCTGGGCCGCGAGGCTGTGCGGCGCTACATGAAGAACAAGCCGGACAACGGGGGCTTCACCTCGGTGGATGAAGTGCGATTCCTTGTGCGCCGGTGCAAGGGCCTGGGCCTGTTGGACAATGAGGACCTGCTGGAGGTGGCCCTGGAGGACAATGAGTTCGTAGAAGTGGGTGAGTGGCCCTCAGGGGAACAGAGTGAACTGCCTTGGCCTGTCCTGGAGGAAGTCACTCTCGTGTGAGGGAACACGATGAGAAAAACAGGCTTGAGTACTTGCCCTGTGGAAGCCTCAAGTTTTATCACCTCCCACCCCCAACGGTCTGCAATAGATGGAGAGAGTCAGGTCACAAAGTCAGCCAGGACTTGAACCCAAAGTTGCAGATTAGAGTCCCTTGCAATTACAGAATCCTTCTGTAAGGGATCGCCAGAGTGGAAGTGGAAGCCAGCTAGAACCAGTCTTCCACTCACATCCCACAGCTACCTTTCTGCTTTTTTGCTCTCCTGTGGGAAGACGCTAAGACTGTGGGGAAGCGTAGGAAGATAAGATCCAGCAGCCGTTGCTGTGAAACGCAAGCTCAGTGTATGGAGCGCGCCTTTCCTGGGTGTGACACCTGTCCTAATGTGATACCCTGTGACTTACAAGGCCCCCCTCTCCCCTTCTTGTTTCAGTGATTGAAGGCGATGTAATGTCTCCTGATTTCATTCCATCACAGCCAGAAGGCGTTTTCCTGTATCCTTTCTGCATCCTCTTTGGTCAGCGCTGGGAGGCGGGGGTAAGGGATGGGGCCGGGCTGGTCCTGAAACGGCAGGATTGGGGCTTTTCCACACCGCTAGCATGTTCCTTCACCTGGCTTTAGTTACAGCAAATACCGGGAGCCTGAAAAGGTAAGCTGCAAGCTATTTTTCTTCCCCCACGCCCCCCCTCCCGCAAGCTATTTTTCTTTTCTGAGGGGAAAAATGAAACTTTGTCTTAGCTGGTGTACGCCCCACCCACCTACCGCACCCTTCCTCATTAAGGAGGAGGAGGACGGTATAACTGAGTGAACACTACACTAAAGACAGGTTTCATCCAGCTCAGAGTGGTATTGCCCGGAGCCTGGCCTCTGCTTTTCTGATTTTTCTTGTCCAGTGTTCCTGTTAGCCGGCCCTGTTCTTAATTAGCAAACCAATGCCTCAGAAAGATAGTAAAATATCTTTGGGGCCAGGCCGTACCCAATGCTACTCCTTAAAAGACCCTCCCACTCACTAAAGTCACCCTGTTGTGGTAAAAATTAAAAAGGAAACGTTTTCTATCAGTTCCTACATGCCGGATCCGCTCGCTCTGGCTGCTACTCTGCCACGCAGAGCTGCCCTCTCCTGGCTGTCTCCTTTTTACCTGCCCTCTCCGCAGCTATATGTGGCACGCGCGCGCGCACGCACGCACACACACACACACACACACACACACACACACACACACACCCCTCATTCTGCAGGCCCTGTATGTTCTCACTCCTTGAGGGCAACAGAACCTGATCCTCACGCTCCAAATTAGATTTATATGTTAAATTCTCAATCCACAATTCATCCACACAATAAAGATATAAACTGTCCACCTAGAGAAGATAAAATCGATCTACTTCACCTAAATCTGATCTCCCTCCTTCCTCCTCTCTCCTGCCTTACAAAAACTTTGTCCCCGCCCCCCCACTCTCTACTGTCCAATCATGTATCACCTTGACATCAACCTACCTATCTGTCGAATAAAAACAACAACAACAACAACAACAAAAAAAAACCTTTTTCTCTCGAATTGTTGGGTTACAGTTTGTTGAGTCTTGATTTTACCCAGTGGCTGGAACCAGTGTTCGAGGCTAGCAGAGAGCCGCCGGGAGAGTTACTAATCTGAGATAAATTAGCGCTAGGTCCAGTAGCCCACCGGAGCCAGAACTAGCAAAAGAGCGGGACCATCAGGGTGCACTCAGGAACTGGTTCCGCCGCTTTTTTTTATTTTTACCAAAACATCACCCCCTTGTGCAGTACATTGCCTTGGATGGGGACAGTCTGAGCACGGAGGATCTGGTCAACCTAGGCAAGGGACATTACAAGATAAAGGTATGTGGGGTAGGGCGGGAAGGACAGCGCCCTCCCATTCCCACTAGACATGGAAGGCTTTCACATGCTCACCCCTGGCCAATGCTCTCCTAGCTCACTTCAATAGCTGAGAAGAAAGTGCAGCAGTCCCGGGAAGTCATTGACAGCATCATAAAAGAAAGAACAGGTATCCTTCCCTCCCTCGGAATGTCCCACCATGACTTCTATGGACAAACGTAGGAATAAAACCCCTGTGGCATCTAATCACGAGAGTGTCTGTTCATGTCTTTTTTCACTCCAGTTGTTTACGGCATCACCACGGGTTTTGGAAAATTTGCCAGAACTGTGATCCCTGCCAATAAGCTACAGTAAGTCCCCAATGCAGACACTCATAACCTCACCTGCCCCAGCTTTGAGATTTTGCTCTCGTGAAGGTCATTTAAAGCACACTGATGTTGTTGAGCGCTCTCAACAGACCAGAGGTTCTCAACCTTCCCGAAGCTTGACCTTTCAATATAGCTCCTCATGTTGTAGTGACACCACCCCCAACCCTGCATGGCCCCCTCACTGTAGCATTATTTTCATTGCAGGTTCATAACAGTTACAAATCTTAGTGCAGAATATCCTGATAGGTGAACCCCACAACCCATGCTGATATATGAGATCCACCCCCAAAGGGGTTGTGACCCACAGGTTGAGAACCTCTGCTTTTGACCAAGCCATGGGTAGCAAATTCTCACACGGCCCTGGAAGACAGTCAAGTTTCTCATGTTCCTTGAGGGACAGTGTGAGGCTTGGGTTGACTTGTCTCCAACTCATGCGAGCTCAAGATTTATTTGTGTCCTTGCCCTGCAGGCAGAAACTCCTCTAAAGTCCTTCCTGTCATTTCCTTTATACTCCCAGCTGAGAGAGCCTGTCCACCCCGGGTGTCTAAGAGGGTTCTCGTCTTTCTCTTCCAGGGAGCTTCAGGTCAACTTAGTCCGTTCCCATTCTTCAGGTAAATTATTCCTTGTACTGGGTACCTCCGAAACCATGTTAGCTCATGTGATTGACTGGCATCATGTGACTTGAGTGCTACCAGTCATATCAGCTGGCGTGCTCCGAATGCATTCCAAGGGCTGAATGCTCGGAACCCAGGAGTGTGAGCAAAGGCATCGGAACAGACCAATCATCTGCTGCAGCTTCGAAAACAGAATGCGCCTGGTAGAAAGGTGTGGGGGGTGAGATAGGAAAGGGTGCCCCAGCCTATAAGGAGACTGATGCATTTAGGGGAGAAAATGAAGACTAGCGTGGGGACATGAGCTAGAGAGGATGAGCCCTGGGCCCATCACCCAGGAGGAGCTTGTGCCAAGGCCTCTCTCTGCACTATTCTGAAGCTGTTGGGGGCAGGTGAGGTTCTATGAGTGACAGGGCTTTGAGAAGCAAGACAGGCAACAGGGAACACCATCCGCCCAGCTTCAGGAAGCCTGGAAGACTGTCAAAAGTGGGAAAAGATCTGAAAGGTGTGGGCAGGGGGCAGGCAGGAGGTGGAGAAGGATGTTTTTATTTTTTATTTTTTTCTTGAAGAAAAATGACAATTCTGCTTTTGCAGGTGTTGGGAAGCCACTCAGTCCTGAGAGGTGTCGGATGCTCTTGGCTTTGAGGATCAATGTCTTAGCCAAAGGATACAGTGGGATTTCCTTGGAGACCCTGAAACAAGTGATTGAAGTATTTAATGGTAAGGCAGCGTATCCTTAGTCTGGCCTTTCAGAGAACTTGGCTACACACCACAAGGCAGACTTGGATGTCTAGATGCTGAGATTGAAAAAGAAATCAAGATGAGTATAAAACCAGTTTGGCAAGAAGAACCAGTTGGCAATCAGGTAGCAAGAATTGGGAGCTCTAATTGTTCCCATAAGGGGCAGGCCATCTTGTAGCCTTGATCTAACATTTGAGATAAGCGTGTGCCCCGCCATTATGCCTTTAAGTTCAGGTCTATGAAGAGCTTTCTATTGAGTGGTGCCCGTATGCGATCAGGGATGAAATCTTCATGTTCCCCAGATGATGGACGAGTTGCACTAGCGCACGGAAATCTAACTCTGTCAAAAGGTAGGGTCAGAGATGTGACAGGGTGAATAATCGACCTAGTCTTGGAGCCGCTGTGGGATAAGACACGATGCAACTAAACTCAGTCCTTAAAGGGGGAGACTGGATTCGCAAGGCTCAGGGAGCTGTCCCTTCACACAGCTGAGGACAGAACATCAGGTTGATGGGGCATCCCAGGGCTCTTTGGAGGAAAACGGGAAAGGAAGCAAAGTCTCTCACAGTCATCCAGAGAAGACCAAATGTTTGAGTTGCTACACTGAGGGCACAGGAGGCATGTGTGGCACGATAGCCAGTGGAGGGCACAGCCTGCAGGCTAGACTAGGGTGGTCTGCACAGATCCATAGCGATCCCATTACAGTACATAGTGATCTGCCAGTGATCCACTGTACCACAAGCCTCCAACCCAAGACAGTAGCGCTCCAACCTGAGCTAACCACTGCTCTGAGAGATGAGTTTAAGGCATCTCTGTGACCCTGATGCTCCAAGAATTTCCCAGGTCAGGCATAGTCAGGACGCCGGTCCACAGTTGGCGGTGACGTGTCTAACTGATGTTATTTAGCAACAGCTGGGGAAATATGAACACCATCATCGGGGCTTTCATTTCAGGAAACAGAAGCCTGTGTGTTGGGGTAACTTTTGAGGGGAACTTCTATACAGAAGCACATGCTCATGTATAAATAGTTATAGTATGTAACTGAATGACTGGAGACAGGGAAGAGAGAGAGAGAGAGAGAGAGACAGAGAGTGAGTGAGAGAGAGAGAGAGAGAGAGAGAGAGAGAGAGAGAGACAGAGACAGAGAGAGACAAAGACAGAGAGACAGAGAGAGACAGAGAGACAGAGACAGAGAGACAGAGACAGAGAGACAGAGACAGAGAGACAGACAGAGAGAGACAGAGAACATGTGCTTTGCCTATGAATTTATTGCCCTGGAAGAACTTTGCTAATAATACTTTGGTGGGCCACATTTCTAGAACAATCCATGTCTTTTTTTAAGTAACCATTTACACATTTCTAAGCATAGCTTTTAATGACTCCTTATAATCTGATCACCCGAATGCCCCTCAATTCCGTACATTGATGGTGCCCCTCAATTCCGTACATTGATGACTTCTAATGTTTTGGTCTTGTAAATGTGACAACCAGCAGTTAGTTTATAATTGTGTTTCTGAGATAGTGCTAGAATTCTAGGAGTAGAGTCATGACAGTCAGAGCACCATGTCCTTCCCTCCGGATGTCTGCCTCTCACCCATATGGTCCCACACACATTTCCTCTCCTCCTTCTTTTCTCTTTCTCCTCTCCTCCCTCCCTGCCTTCCCTCCTCTTTTCTCCTCTCCACCACCTTCACTCTTCTCTTTCATAAGAGCTCAGCTGCTTCTTGGTGGGGGTCAGGAGGTGTTGGTTTTTGTAACAGGGTTTCCGCTGTAGAGTCCTGGCTGTCCTGGAAGTCACTCTGTAGACCAGGCTGGCCTTGAATTCACAGAGATCCGCCTGCCTCTGCCTCCCCGAGAGCTGGGATTTAAGGAGTATGGCACTTCTGCCCAGTTTAGCTGGTTCTCTTAACCATTACTCATGCTGGAGATATTATCATTCTTGGGTATTTATGTTAAAACATGTCTCTACACTCTGTTGGAAGTGAGGGCTGACTTCACAGGCAACACAAAGATAACCAAAATGGCATTCGACCTCTTGAGATAACTGGCGCCTGCTTCTCTTGCAGCCTCCTGCCTGTCCTATGTTCCAGAGAAAGGGACCGTTGGTGCCAGCGGAGACCTTGCCCCACTCTCCCATCTTGCTTTGGGGCTCATTGGAGAAGGAAAGATGTGGTCCCCAAAGAGTGGCTGGGCCGATGCCAAATATGTAAGCCTCACACAACAGATCCAACCATAGTGATCGTCAAGGAGGTTGTTTTGTCTCCTCATCCTTACAGCAGCCCCGTTACAGACGAGTCAACTCGAGCCTAGGAGTCAGACTAGGAAAAGATATTTACTGGCTTCCACGGTCACCCGCCATCATCTCAGATATGTAGATGGAGTAGGGAAAGTATCATTGCTACTTTTAATTTCAGGAATGTATTCATAGATACAGAATTGTACCTATAACATAAGTTTGTATCTACTAAGTAATGTAACTAGTTTTCTTTTTAAGAAATATTCATTGAGTTCTTGTTTTGTTGCTGATACAAAGAAGCTACCAGAAGGATGCCCAACAAAGGTCACTCCTCCAACTCACATTCACAAAGGCAGCGCTCGCTCCGTGGCCTCTAGCAAGGATGGTGTTTTCCTGGATGAAGGGTGTATTTTATACAAAACTTTGAATGTTTTCTTCATGGACAGATCCCAAATGAGCAGCCCACAGAATCCTTTAAAGTGTCTTGTATGCAGTTAATGAGAGATGCCCTAACTATAAGGCATATAAGAACTATAAGTTCTGTCTCTGTGGACAATGTTTCCACAACCTAACATATATCCGGCAGCCAGCCTGACCTTGGTTAACAGCAAATCCAAACGCATTCTGCTTGACCTGCAAGCATTTCCCTCACCTATAGGATAAAGTCCAGACATAATGTGGCTTCAGGAGGGTTGTTTCCCAGCTGGACTGTGGTGGCTCTTGCCTTTAATCCCAGCACTAAGGAGGCGGGGGCAGGCGAGTCTCTAAGTTCAAGGTCAGCCTGGTCTATAAAGCAAGTTCCAGGACAGCCAGGGCTGGAAGGAAAAAAAAAGTGATCCCCACAGTCCTTTCCTCTCCAGGTTCTCCATGGCAGAAACTTGAGTTAGCCTGCTGCTGAGTGTGCTCTGGGCTAAGCAGATGGCCCCGTGTTTCATTACCTTTTTTGTTCTTCTGAAAACTCCTCTAGGAATCTGCCCTCTCTGCTCCTCTAATCCTTTCCAGGACACCCATACACATGTGGTTATTTTTTAGTTGTTTCCTGTATGCGCCCTCAAGCATGCAGCCTATTAATGGCCTGCTCACCTGAGCTTCGGGGCCTCTACTCTCCCTACCCTCAAGCCCAGCCCCTCATCCTGCAGTGAGAGGTACCCAGACCTGGAGAAATGGACACAGTGAAGGGGCACCTGTCTGTCTTGCTCCTACTTTAGCTCCACCCTCGTTTCCTTCACCAGGAGAACTTCAATTTAGCAACACCCTTTACTTCTGAATGTAAGAGAACGAACATCTGTCCCTTTCTTCTTTGGATGCTAGCTCTACCTAGTTGAGGGGACCCGTAATCTCCTCCTTATTGAGTTTGCCCCCCAAGCCCTGTCCCCAGTGATAACAGATGCAGAAATAAGGGCAGAGGACTATTTGGGGGTCGTGCTTTGAATTCAGAAGCCTGTGGACAGCCAGCCCTGAGCCCAGCCTTGCCAGAGTTTAGGTTTATCTGGGTGAGTCTCAAAGCTTGAGGCCCAACACAGAGGAACTTGAAAGCAAAATTGTTCTGTAGGTAACCAAGTCCTTGGTTCAAGAGTCTAAAAGTTGCTAAGTCTGCCTTCCGACTAAACAGGGGTACATGCTGGCCCTGAGAACCCAGCTAGAACAAGTTTGTATAGGCTTAATCTATTAAACCTTGGAACTAAAAGTATTTCACTGGGCTCCATATGAAGTTAAAAAGTAAGCTGGTATGTCCAGTAATAACACTTTACATGCTTTTAATCATTCAACAGGTCTTAGAAGCCCACGGATTGAAACCAATTGTTCTGAAACCAAAAGAAGTAAGTCAAGAAAAACTTGTTTGTTTTAACGAATCTTTACATATGTACTGTTTTCATCCCTAATACCAGCCTCACTGATTCCTTAAAATAAACACAGTTTATGTGTTGACTGACAGATGCTCACTGAAGAAAGGGCTTCTCTGCGAGCCTTTAAGATTAGTCAGGCTGTAAGTCCCTGAGGGTTCTCTAAGAATCTAAACTTCAAATATAGTTTTCTAGAGAACTTGATGAGACATGCTTAGTTAAGGCCCTTTGAGATGCTCTCAGCCACAAGTTTGGACCAGGATATTCTTAGGATGCCTTGTCTATGAGGATGAGAAGTTAGTAAACAACACAACGTAGAGGGCTGAAGATGTTACATACACTGTACCTCAGGGCCACACGGCTGCTTTGGGGGAACAGTAGGCAGGTACCCTTCGGCTACATCTGGGCTAATGACTCCAGATACGAAGTTAATCAAGCTCGTGAGCTTGCAGGACCACCTCCCACTTTCTTTTTTTTTTTTTTTTTTTTTTGGTTCTTTTTTTTCGGAGCTGGGGATCGAACCCAGGCACCTCCCACTTTCAAAAACACACTGATACCCGGCTCAGCTGACGGGCCAATTTCTCTCTCGCAAAAGCAGAAGATAGAAAAACGTGCTTGCCTGCGGGCTCCTTACAGTGCGCGCAGTAGGAAAGAAACTCTGCTCCCTTCCCTCACAGGGCCTGGCACTCATCAACGGGACACAGATGATCACTTCCCTGGGCTGTGAAGCCGTGGAGCGAGCCAGCGCCATTGCCCGGCAAGCGGATATCGTGGCTGCCTTGACCCTCGAGGTGCTGAAGGGCACCACCAAAGCCTTCGATACCGGTCAGCAGGTCCTCTTTGGTTACTCATTCAACCGGGGAGAGTCGGTTGACATTTTTAGGCACGGGGGTGGAGGGCATGGGCAGCAGGGAAGAGCAAGAAGGCCCAGGTACCCCTAGTAGACCTGGAGCTGCCACAGGCTCACCTAAGTGACCCGCTCCAGGTCACCGAGTGCTCTGGCACGCTAAGCCGGATATTGGTTTAGGAGTCAGTTTGTGAGACTTGAAGTTCCGGTGGAAGGGGCTGAGGAGAGATCAGTTGGGGGAAGATCTTCTTTATGTAGAAGGACCTAAGTTCAAACCAGAACTGACTTTAAAAATCGGACTTGGCGGTGCTTGCTTGTATACCCAGAGCTCAGGGGACAGAGACAAACAGCTCCCTGGGGCTCAAGGGCCAGCCTAGCAAAGTTGATGAGTTTTGGGCCAATGAGAGGCTCTGTCTCAAAATGTAAAAGATAAAGGGGGGGGGGGAGATGGAGAATGTCTAAGGAATGACATCCACACTTTCTCTGGCTTCCATACATATTCATATACACCCAGGCACCCATTCATGTATTTACACATGTGTAGACGGACAGGTGGACAGACAGACAGACACACACACAGAGGTTAGGATTGCTCTGGTAAGAAAATTGGGGAGGCAAAAATGATATAAGTATTTTTTTATCTTATCTAGATATACTTAATGAGTGGAGTTAGTAACAACTCCATGTTAATGATAGGCAGAGCGGAGAATGTCCAAAATTGGCTCAGATAAATTAAGCCACTGTGCATGCTCCCCGTTGTCATTGGTACAGATCCATTAAGAGTGGGCCTGGGGGCTGGAGAGATGGCTCAGTGGTTAGGAGCACTGACTGCTGTACCAAAGGTCCTGAGTTCAAATCCCAGCAACCACATGATGGCTCATAACCATCTGTAATGAGATCTGATACCCTTTTCTGGTGTGTCTGAAGACAGCTACAGTGTACTTACACATGTAATTAAGTAAACAAATAAATAAAAAATTAAAAAAAAATCAGAGTGGGCCTGGAATCTCGGCTGACATTTCTAGTGTGCTCTGTGTACAGTTAGCACCGCAACAATAGAGACAATCAAATAGATAAGGAAACGGGTTGAAGTATCTGATGTTCTGCATAATGGGTGAGAGCCCCCAGGACTTCAGAGGGCTTGGCCAGCACCACGGACGGTCCACCACCCTCCGAGGTTCATTCTAAAGTCCGAATTGCTCAAACTCGTTTGCCTCCTTCCATTCCAGACATCCACGCCGTCCGCCCTCACCGCGGGCAAATTGAAGTTGCTTTCCGGTTCCGGTCCCTCTTGGACTCAGATCACCACCCGTCAGAAATTGCAGGTCTGGACAAGTTTGTTTGAGTGGGCTCATTGGTGCTGTGTGACCTGGAGAGACCGGTAATGTGCTGCCTGTTTTCTTCCCCCGTCCTTCCAGAAAGCCACAGGTTCTGTGATCGTGTTCAGGATGCGTACACCTTACGCTGCTGTCCACAGGTAAAGTCAAGAAACAAGGAGACCAGCAAAGGCTCTTTCCCAATAATTCATAGGGAAAAAAATAAAACAGATCATGTCATGACTGAATGCAATCTAAATCTCTCTACTACGACTGTTTTAAAAAAAAGTATATTTTATAATTCCATGTCTCCAGTTATTGTCAACTTTTTACTGGGTAGGCTAAACCTTTATCGTGATCTCCTGTGTTGATAAGACTACAACAGTTAAGTAGTACTGGAGAGTCTTACTGGCTCTCGCAGGAGGGAAAGGCAGCAATCAAGTCTAGGATGTTTACTGGAAAGTTTCCGTCTTTCCAAATTCAAGTGTCCATGAGGCATACCTTATCTGCATTTTATGATCGAGTATAAGCAATCATAAATGAGTCTCTGAGACAACTTTAAGTAAGAAATAGGTGCAGCTCTTTGGCATGATCTGACTGATGAGAGATTACAGTCATCTCGAGAAATGATTTGTCAGTCAACTTCTGGTAGAGAGAATAAAAGGGTGTTTTCCCTAAAGTAAATATCCTCGTTTTGTATCACTCAGCAAGTCCTATTCAAATACCTTGTAAAACAATACTTCAAAGACATCTATGGGAAAGAATTGCCAAATGAACTGAGCCATTAGAATAAGTCCTGGCTTGAGAGTCCCCGCTATTCTTAGAATGATCGCTGTCTCCAATTGACAGGGCCCCATTATCAGTTATCTTCCAAATATTAATTCACTGAATTTCCCCAGCACTGAAGTTGGTCCTTTCTCCCACTTTGCAGTCAGGACCTGACGGACAGGGTTTGGTACCCTCTGTGCCCGAGATCACACCACTAGATCGTTATCTCCTAGACTTCTAGGAAAAGCCATTAAGTGTACCCTGGCTTTCCCAGGGCAAGGTGCAGGGTGACTATTTACTTGTGAGCATCTTTAGTGTGATTCTTTACGCTTCATGACCGTCATCCCCTTGATGGCTACCATCTGTGTGATCCTTGCGACTCACATCCAAGAGATGCTACAGCACTGTACTTACTTCATACGAATAGTAAGGTGGCTTCCATGGTCTACTTTCCAAATCTGTTTCTGTTTCACGCAGAAAACTAATTTGCCCACATCCTATCACTGGTACAGAAGTGAGATTCTTTGTGTCTAGAGCTGGCATCTTTCCCCTATATCACAATGTTTAGCTTGTTAGTCTAACATATATATATATATATATATTCTAATATATATATAACATATATATATAACATATATATTCTAATATATATAACATATATATATATATATATAACATACACACACACACACACACACACTCTAATTTGTTTCATTGAGAACTTCTATCAGTTACCTTCATGTCCTAAGTCAGTTATACTTTTTTGATCGCTACTGCAAAGCAGTTACAGGGAAAGGCCTGAAGACAGCATCTTACAAGAATACTAACGTTTTTTATTGGGTATTAATCATATGCTGTATTTTGATTGTGCTCTTAGGTCCACGGTGTGGTGAACGATACAATTGCCTTTGTGAAGGACATCATCACCACAGAACTGAACAGTGCCACAGACAATCCTGTATCTTTTCAGTGTTCTCCGCGTTTACAGTTTTCCCCAGGTGGCTGAGATAGGATCTCCTTACGCAATCCTTTTTAGAGCGTCTGTGTCCAGTTACTCTGTTTTGTAGTCAGATGAGTTAGCCCCTGAGGCTGAGCATTTGGGCGGCTTCTTCTAGGTCAGAGTCGGACCCAGGTCCCTGTTCTTAGATTCTGAGCCTAACGCGCTGTACTTTCAAAACCAGCCCGTAAAAGATTAAAGTGCCACTTTGGGCATTTGTGGATGTGGTTTCACAAAGTCGCCGGCTGGAAAACCCACTACTGAGGCTTGTTGTGTGATTAGCGTCTCGGAGGCTGGCCCTCGCTTCTGCAGTCTGGTTCTAGTGATGCGGGACGTCTTAAGCAGAGAACGCCATGCTAGCACACCAAGACGTTTCCAAGGAGGTAAGGTTTCAGGTTCCTTTCTGACGAGGGCTTGACTCAGGCCAGTCACAGTTTATGTTTCCATATGCACAGTAAGAACACTTTCATTCTTTGTAGAGGGAGGGGGTCCTTAACAGGATCACTTTCCCCCAGAGGGTCTGGTTTTTTCCTTTGAAACTGAGATGATTCAAGTCAAGGTGCAGTCTTCACATCACAGAGTCACTGTGCCTTTGAAAACAGGCAACGCTCTTAGAGGCCCTTTTTTTCCTGTTCTAAAGTTGCCTCCATTCACTGGAGAAATGGCTGAGAGAGCAGCCTGGGTGAGCTGAAGGCTGGTTACTCAACAGCAGTGTCAGGCTTCTCCCCCGAGGTTTGAGTGTACTCATCTCGTAAGCCCATTTCAGGATTTGTGTGTTCTCATCCCGTAAGCCCATTTCAGGATTTGTGTGTTCTCCAGCATTGCTTCGTGCTAATCCTTGAAATTAAGAAAGCCCCACGTATCCCGACGCCACCACACTCCCTAGAAGGAACAGTGATTTTTGTGCATGCTCCGTGGTCTTAGCTCACAAGCTCTAGAATGGAGCCGTTCTATACTGGCACGGTTAGATCTTAAAGGGTAACTCAAAAGTTAGAAGGGAAAAGGTTAGCAGGAACCTCCTCGATAGGGATGATGGTTTTCTATTTAATTTTTCCCCAGCCATAATTTCAGCCCCAAAGTCCTCTACTTTCTTAATGAAAAGACTTGATTTCCAGGTGGTGGACAGTGTGTGCCTCTAGAACTGATATTGCCCGAGGGAACAGGCTCTCAGTGTTCGGGAAGGTGGGTGTTGCTGAAATCTAATGAGCGACAAAATGGGAAAACAAGGGGTTAATACATGTTCAGTTTCTAAATTAGAGCACCAATCAGTCAATGCCGGGATTAGGACAGAGAGAAGACTGTGTGTGCCAGGGATTGAGTGCAGGACACTCTTCCCATAGCCAAATCTTTGTATGCGCAAATCCCTTTGATATTGCACGATAACCTACAGGCTTCTCCCTGTATATGTTAACTCCTTGCTAGTTTACATAATACAGTGTAAATACAGTGTAAACACTATGTAAGCAGTTGTTTTGTTGTGTTACTTAGGGAGTGATGACAAGAAAAGGTCAGCGCACAGTATAGACACAATGTTTTGTCTGAATATTATCGTTCAGAGGTTGGTTGATACCAGAGATAAAAACTAACTAAATGTATTGTTGATAAAGCTGGGGGGGTGGGGGTGGAGGGGAGATTAACTTTTAGAACCAGGAAGAAGGAACTGTTACTCTTTTTGCCCTTGTGCCTGCTGGCTCAAGCAATGTGTGTGATAGATTGGAAATATCTCTGGGGGCTATCACACTCTGTGAGTTCAAAGTCCCCTTCAGCTGAAGTGTGCCTGTAGGATCTGTTGGCTACCATCTGTTGTCGAATGCTGGTGCAGGAACTGAAAGGACAGAGTGGGAAAACATCCCCGGCATTGATTATTTTAGTCATCTTGATGGATACCTGTCAACCAAGTCTTTTATTTAACAGCTTCTTCTGTGGAGCAGGGATTTATATCTCTGTGGAAGAAATAGAATTTGACTTCAAACAAATGGTTCATGTCATAGTTTTAGCTTTTGACTAAAAGTGTTAAGTTGGCAGATTATGAAAGTTGCAGGGGTTGACATCTCTGATCTCAAGAGAAAACATTTCATACCCCATGCCTTTTGGTCCCAAATACACAACACAATTTACCTTCTGTGTGTGTGTGTGTCTGTGTGTGTGTGTGTGTGTGTGTGTGTTTGCATGTGCGCACATGTGTATATATGTGCATGCACGCACATGTGTGTGCATGTACATGTGTGTGCTTGCATGTGTGTACATGTGCTTGTGTGTGTACCTTTATGTCAGCAATTCTCAACCTTCCTAGCGCTGAGACCCTTTAATACAGTCCCTCATGTTGCTACTTCGTGACTGTAATTTTGCTACTGTTATGAATTGTAATGTATATCTGTGGTCTTTGGGGTTGTGGCCCACAGGTTGGGGAACACTGTCTTATATCAATGATTGCTTATGGGAAGAGTTGTCCTTTCTCCTATATCTGCACAATGACAGTCACCTCAATACTAAAAACAAGCAGATGGGGACAGGAGCTACCTTCGAAGTGGCCAACGATGCTACATTTAAGCCTTAACCTGTTTTGAAAGATGGTCTTTGCCAGTCGAGGGGAGACAATTTCGGGAGGAAACTTCCACGGTGAATACCCAGCCAAAGTAAGCTTTCTAAATGCTTTCCTAACCCTGAAAGTACATTCCAGTGCAGGCCGGCTAAACAGGGTGTTCTTTTAGGCCCTGGACTATTTGGCCATTGGCGTCCATGAACTTGCGGCAATTAGTGAAAGAAGAATCGAAAGGCTGTGTAATCCTTCCCTCAGTGAGCTGCCCGCCTTCCTGGTGGCTGAAGGAGGTCTCAATTCTGGATTCATGATAGCCCACTGTACCGCAGCAGCCCTGGGTAAGGATACCACCTTAGTCAGAGCACAAGCCTGTCCACCAAGGGCACTTCCCATTTTCCCCAAAGTATCAGCTTTCGCCTTGCAAGGAGCCCTGATGGTTCTCCACTTTGATGCGTATCCTATCTCTCATGCCTAACACGTTACATTTACTATAACTCTTAACATTTTCTAGAGAAAAGGAAACCTAAACACAGTAGTGCTGAAAGACAACAGTGGGATAGTCACGTAGATGAACAATCGCCCCAGAGAGAGGAATCTGACATTGTATTTGACCTTCATCGAAGTAGCTTTTCTTACAAAGGGTAGTAGGGGGACAGAGAGGATACAGCTGATGGCAAACTGAATGATTAGGTTTGGAGACATTCTATTAGATCTACTATCCACTAAAAGATTAAGATGTTCTCAAAACATGTAAAAATGTTCCCAAGAAAAAAACGTGTCCCGTGGACACTGAGCTTCAATGCAGCTGATTTCTGATTGGAGATTGCAGGGGCTCATCAGAAGGATGCCACGAAGTTAGTGCCAGTGGCTTTGCTTGTTTCTCCTCATTTCTTTGTAACAACGGTACCAAGAGGGAGGCCATGTTAATCTCCACTGGTCAGATGAATAGTCAGAGACCCAAGAGGCTAGGTGGCTTTTTCAACATGGCCCAGTAGTTGGATGTAAGGCAGAACTCAAATACCACCACTACTACCATCATCATGATTATTTAAGAATTTTTATTAACAGGTACTTTCAGTTTGTTGACTTAAAAGAAAATCGAGCAATAAACTTGTTACAAATTAAAAACAATCTCAACCAGCTATGAAGCAACGTAAAAAAACAAAACAAAACAAAACAAAAAACTTCAATGGCGTCTTGAGAAAACCCAGGCATTGAAAAAAAAAAAACAAAAATAAACTAAGAAACAACAGCAACAAAGCAACAAAGTCAGGAGATGTCTTTAGGTAAAAGGAACAAAAATCCACCCAAACAAAAGCAAATCAAATCAAAACAAAACAGAAAAAAAAAACCCAACAAAACAAAACAGTGGGCAGACAATACAGAGAGTTCTTATTGCTTTTGGTCAACTGATAAAACAAACAAAAAACCCAGGTCCTTAAGGTCTTCAGCTCCCACCCTCTTACTTCCTGCTGTTGAACAAGCTCATTAAGTTCTCCCCCTAACCCCTGTTGGATGACTAAACTGATTGCTAGAGTTTAATGACTCTGATAAGCCAACAATCATTCCGGGCCGCCCTGCTTTGCATTAACAGATGAAGCCTCCGCTGGTGAATAGCCTGCTTGTGTCTCTCTGTCATCCTGTGGTTTAAGATTCTCTGGGTATTAGGGTTGCAATTGAAGTTGCAACACTTGGAGGTGGCAGCTAATCTTGGATCTCTGTGAGGCTTCTCACCCTCATCAGTGGTGTCCTCTCTAGGCTATCTCTGGGGAGGCGGGCTGCCACAGAATCATGGACTGTAACTTCAAACACAGTCTCTCTCTCTCTCTCTCTCTCTCTCTCTCTCTCTCTCTCTCTCTCTCTCTCTCTCTCTCTCTCTCCCCCCCCCCCCCATGGTCCCAGCATAACAGGGTGAGTATTCCTGCTGATAAATTGTTGGAGGACCTTTACTATACAAAGAAGTTCTAGTCTACAGTGGTTGCAATAGGCTATGTATTTACCACCTTGGGCTCAAACTCCACCAGGACCTGTAGCATTTCCTGCCTCCACACATCTTTCTTGATGTCATTCCTCTTGATGAAAACTGTATTTGTTTCTTAGAATGAACCACTTCACTAAAAGTCTTGAAACCGTCCATCCCAGGAAGGTACTGTGCATATAAGGCTGCCTGGGGTCCCAGCCTAAGGGCTGCTGGTTGTCCTGACGGTGGACACTGAGGGCACACTGTAGCAGTTGTAGCTCCTCCCGGATGTGAGAGTCACGAGGCTGCTGGGGTAGTGGAGCTGCTCAGGCTCTCTGGGGTCTGCTCTCTGCTTCTGCTACTGATTGATGTCAAGAATCTTGTGTTCATTCCTAAAATAGAGCGGGCAGACTCAACAAACAAAAAGGTAGGATGCCCAGTTCTATTTGAATTAATTAGGACCTACCTGTGCTAAAGACAAAACAAAACCATCACCATCAACAACAAAAAAACCCCAACCAAACATCGATTTTTTTATACAAAAATCCCAATTTAGCTGAGCATACTGTATATTCTTTAACAATCCTACCTCAAAGGACTAGGTAATGGTTAATTAAAAACAACTGGTGGAGCTGGGCGATGGGGGTGTACTTCCTTTATTCCAGCCCTGGGGAGGCAGAGGCAGGTGGATCTCTGTGAGTTCAAGGCCAGCCTGGTTTATAAAAGCTCTAGGACAGAGAAATCCTATCTCTAAAACCTGGATCTGCCATTTATAATTGTGTGCTGGCAAGTCTCTTCATCCCGCTAATTCTGCAGCTCCCCACTGCACAGAGCACACAATGACATTGGTCCCTTATGGGTCAATGAACTAACTATACACATAAAGTCTCGGTGCTCTGCCTATAACGTGAGCACTAAGTAGACAGCAATTTCTATTTAATAATATTATCTCTTTTGGAGACAGGTTCTCACTGTGTAGCCCTGACTGGTAGAGAACTCAGAGGTAGACCAAGCTGACCTGGGACTTGTAGAGGTTCTCCTGCCTCTGGCTTCCCAGTGCTGGACTGCATGCAACACCATGCCCAGCAATAATATATTCTCAAGCCCTTCCTCACTTGAGTTTCTCACTAAAACTCAATACAATCCACTAAGAAAGAACCGAAAAGTTCACCTTCTTCTCTGGCCCAGTATCCTCTGCTTGTTCCTGCCATTGCCTCTAAACTACATCCTTTTTTTAAAAATTCATTTATTTATTTTATGTATATGAGTACACTGTAGCTGTCTTCAGACACATCAGAAGAGGACATCAGATTCCATTACAGATGGTTCTGAGCCACCATGTGGTTGCTGGGATTTGAACTCAGGACCTCTGGAAGAACAGTCAGTGCTCTTAACCGCTGAGCCATCTCTCCAGCCCCCTATAAACTACATCCTTAACATAGAGACTTCTCAGTTTATGCTGGAGCAAGTAATTGGTTTCTAGAGGTAATTATGGCCTTTGGGAAGACTGACTTGGATGACTTCAGCCTCGTAAGCTACCCCACCGACGATGGTGTTCTTTCCTTCCCTTATTGATCCTTTAGCTTTTTGTACTTGTAAGTTTGTATTTTCTATAAAGGTTCTGCTCAGGATACAGTTTTTAGTGGCCGGAACCGAGAGATCTTGTACAAACTAAGCTGATCACGCTACTTTAAAACTGGATCCTGGTAGGGTGGGTGGAATACCTTACGTCAGTGATTCTCAACCTTCCTAATGCTGCGACCCTTTAATAGGGTTCCTCACGTTGGGGTGACCCACAATCATGAGTTTATTTCCATTGCAACACCATGCCCGGCAATAATAGATTCTCAAGCCCTTCCTTACTTGAGTCCTTCAAGTTACTTCAGAACTGTGATTTTGCTATTGTTATGAATCATGATGTAAATCTAGGCTTTCCAATGGTCCTAGGCGACCCCTTTAAAGGGCTGAGTACTGCTGCTGCCTTAGATCATAGAAAAGAAGGGGAACTATTGTCTAAGGCAGTGGAAGAAAAAACGTCAAGTTTGACCTATCCTAGTGTCTAGAGCCGGGGATGAGGAACTTGAGTGTTTTGGTCTTCTTCCCTAAGATGTAGTGCCTCGGGTCAACAATATAGCATCACGTGGGAGTTTATCAAAGCAGTGGGAACTCAGAACCCATCCCAAACTCAGTATCTGCACTGCAGCAAGATTATTGACTAATATGGGAACTCAGGCTTGAGAGACCCCAGTATAGACACCCCTCACTTCCCAGACGCCTCTGTTTATCAGGGAGCTACAGTCAAGCCAGAATGCCTACTTGCATGGTGTCGGAACCAACCGCCTCAGCTACTCAGTATTTCCCAAGAATGACAGGCCCAGCCTTGGTTCTCAATGCTATCCCTAAATTCCCATCTGGCTCTTGCCTCGGAGTAAGCAAATCATCTGAGTAGCTGGTCTTATTAGTCATACTCCACCTCACCCTTCCCCCACTCGTCTTCCCAGCATGCTAAATGCCTCTAGTATTCTTGGCATAGTTTTATAATCTAGGCATCCTCATACCTTCACGTTCACCTCCTCTCAGAACTCGCCAGGACTTTAAGATCCTTCCCACTTTGGGAGAATATTGACCCACGTGTTTTTCCACTGTAGCTCAGGACCAACTAGTGGTTGGGTTATGGTCGTGAATCCTTGGAGAGCTCCTTCGTGCTATGGTGACTTTGGGAGAGCCCTGTGTTATTTTGGCAGGGTTTCTCTTTAGGGACCCTGAGTTCCTGGCACTTGTCTCTTGCAGTGTCTGAGAGCAAGGCTCTGTGCCACCCTTCATCTGTGGACTCACTCTCTACCAGTGCTGCCACGGAGGACCACGTCTCCATGGGAGGATGGGCAGCCAGGAAAGCTCTCAGGGTCATCGAGCACGTGGAACAAGGTAAAGCCAGCAGTGGGAGGTGGGCCTCATTCTCGAACTAGTTTTCTGGGTCTTTCAAGAAATAATCACTGTGCCTCCAGTATCAGTATTCTCTGGAGACTCATTTGGAATGCAGGTTCTCTGGCCCCTCCCAGAAACGCTAGGGAGGAGAGGGAAGTGTGGCTAAAGCACTTTCTGGCTGAGGCTGTCCCTCGCTGAAGATTAAGAACTAAGGAGCTACGCTGAGATCCTCTGGCTACTATCTAGCCTTATTTTATTTTATTCCCATCTTTATTAACTTGGGTATTTCTTATTTACATTTCGATTGTTATTCCCCTTCCCGGTTTCCCGGCCAACATCCCCCTAACCCCTCCCCCACCCTTTCTATATGGGTGTTCCCCTCCCCATCCTCCCCCCCCATTACCACCATCCACCCCAACAATCATGTTCACTGGGGGTTCAGTCTTGGCAGGACCAAGGGCTTCCCCTTCCACTGGTGCTCTTACTAGGCTATTCATTGCTGCGTATGCGGCTGGAGCCCAGGGTCAGTCCATGTATAGTTTTTGGGTAGTTCTAGCCTTATTTTAAATGAAATGGCGTTTTTGTTTAAGATTCAAAAGCGGTGAGAATTGGGTCTCGAACCCTCACAAGCCCCGCCCTGATTTAAAAGCTCAACGTTTTGCCTCCCATTTTTGTTTTCCCAAATGACACGTCGTTCATACGTAGTTTGTCACTTCAGTATATTTTGGGAATGGAGAGATGGCTTGGTGACTAAGAGTGTATTAGAGCTAGGTCCAGTTCCTAGAATCTACACTGGGTAACTGCCTATCAGTCCAACTCCAGACTATAAGTCCGGCCACCACAGGTCTTAGCACTCATGCATGCTCATGTGAACGTGTGAGCACACACTCACACATGCATGCACTATTAAGAGAAAATAACAGTAAAAACAAATATTTCCTTGAGATATTTCCTCCTTCCAAACCCTCATGCATACCTCCCATTTCTCTCTTTCAAGCTCATGCTCTCCTTTGGTATTGTCATTGCCTGCACATATGTGTTTGGCACGTATATACACATATGTATTCCTAGGTATAACCTAAGTCTGTCAACGATGTTTTCAGGCTGTTTGGCATTGCACAGCCAGTTGGTGAGCTCTTCCCTGGGGAAGACTTATTCATGCTGCTCTTAGCGTCTCTAGTTGCACGTAGGTCTTCGTGTGGGCTTTCCCCCATCCGTGTTAATATATGTATTTATGTCATCCCTCATTCAGCTCATGTTATAAATGATTTCCTCTTGGCTAGGACGCCATACCACACCCAACAAAATCAAACAGTTGGGCCTGGGATCAGCACCAAACACAAATTCAGAAGCTCCCAGAAGCCTTCCCCTTGGAACTGTTGAGCCAGGATTTCTGCACCCCACCCTGCCCCATTTTAAACTCTGGTGTTATGATTCCAAGCCCCTTGTCATCTAGAATCACCTTTGGCCTGGCTTTTGACTCAGCAGGAAGCTAGACTCCAGACTCATTCTCCTGCAGGAAGGCTGGCGCTCTGAATTTTCTGGTAGCTTCCTTGGGATCTCACTTTTGCATCTCCTTTTCCCTAAGCATTGCTAGCATAGTGGCATTGAGTCATGAGATTTAGATTCACCCTGCTGTCAGAGATAAATCACTGGGAGAGTTGTGCTAGGCCACTCCCTCTGCCTTCCCGTGCTGTTTATCTTTGGTGACAGTGCCTTCCGAGACTCCCTATGTCCCTGAGCTGTCATAGACTTGCCCAGGTCCTGTCCCACGAGGAAAGAATAGCAAAGGGAAAAAAATCATGGGAATTGAGGATTCTGTTTTCTCTAGGCACCTATTTTCATTTATAATTCACCTCGGCCCTCTAAAGCACACAGGTCAAAGGTTTCAGTGTATTATTCACTGAATTGAGCAGCCATAAGTCTTAGACCATTTTCATCAATCTGCACAGCCCCAGACCCTGAAGTCGTCAGTTTATGACACTTCATCCTCCCTATTTTCCCCAGCCACTATTTTAGATCCCTACAGATTTGTTGTGAGCCTTTCACGTCCAGGGAACCACGCACTGTGTGTTCCTTTCGTCTGGTTTCTTTTACCTAGCACGCGGTTTTCAGGGCTCGTTAGTGTGTTAGCATGTGTTCCTACCAGGTTCATACTGCTCTGGTTTTCCTGAGCAAGAGCCATGTACTTTATGCACGCCTAGTGGAAGGACTGGTTTGCTCGTGCATCCTGGCTGCTAGGCAATAGTTTTTTATGGGGATGAGTATCTTCGTTTGTCTGGACTGGAATTGTCAGTTCATACAGTAGCTCCCCACCCATCTTTATGGGCAGCTGGAGATGGCTCTCCACAGTGCGTGCCTACTGGCAGAATTTAAATACACGCATTTATCCACACCCACAGTAGGACTTGTTATCTGCCTAGCAGAGTGTTTATCTGAATGTCCACACTGGACGGATGGTTCTTCACTGAAACCATAGCCTCGACAAACCTTAAAGAGTTCCTCTTATCTATCCTCATATCTTCTATCTAATTCTTCGAGACACCAACCCGGTCTTCCGGACATATCAGATCGAGCCCATCCTCTACTTCTGATAATCTTCTGTGCAGACGCCCACGTATTACAGAATAGGGTGAACATCTGCAGCTGTCACTTAGACCACACCGTGCTCTGTCTGAGAACTTGCCAACTACTTTCCAGCATTCAAAACCATATCGACTCCATTCCTCAGGCCTGCAAGCCTGACAAAATCTGACAGCAGCCTTTCACCGCCCCGTCTCCCATGCCTTCGCTACACCGGAACCACAGTAATGTCCCGTAATGCCAGGAAACATATTGCCTGCAGCTCCGACTCCAGGCACTCTGCTTCCTTCCTCACTTCATGTAGTTCCCCAAAGTTCTCACACATCTTCCTTGGCCTCAGCTAGGGCAGTGCCTGGCGTATTTTTCGTTCTTATTTTTGTTCTGTTCTGTTCTGGGAGTGCTCGGTGCCTCTGACACAGCTAGCCTTGTTTGTCTTTCCACAACGGCAAGAAACTCATCTACCTGGACCCTATCACTAGATGGGCCTGGGTCAGATTTATTGCTCAGATATTTGCATAGCAGTAAAGTTGACATCGTCTGTCCAGATGGTTGGTTAGTGCATCAATGCTGTTCTCTCTGTAAAATAGAAGAGGAATCAGACACAAACCAACAAGCGTCAGCTCTATTACAAACATGACCATTTGATTACAAATGGTCAGCAAATACCTCCAGATCTGGGGATCCAGATCTAAGCCAGGGCTGGCTCTAAGCATGAGACATGAGCCTGCTTATCACCAAGGCCACTCAGAGTCCTTGCTCGAGTAAGTCGCATAGGAGTGTGGAAGGTGTAGAAAGGCACGTGCCAGTTGAGCTGGGTATGTAAGAACGTGAATGAGCTACACAGCCCTTATGGAAACCAACGTCTACTCAGAGAAGCAGACCCTGGCCAACTTGACAACTCTTGGCTGTCATTAACAAAATGGCGAAAGACGGAGTTACAGAGGCAGAACCTGATCAAATCTGAAGGGACTGGAAACAGCATCCTCAAAGAAGAAACCAAGATTAAGATAAGAATAGAGCCAACTCTGAGCGAGCATGTGTGCAGGTGTGTGTGTGTGTGTGTGTGTGTGTGTGTGTGTGTGTGTGTGTGTGTGATGAATTTCTGTTGTGAGGGAAAGGGTATGTGAAAAGTACGTTGGTTTAGGATGCGTAGTAAGGAAGACATGGGACATGCAAGAACAGATGTGAAAGCCGGGAGGAAAACTGCCAGATGATGTCACTAGAGGTGACTAGGGGCATGAGGTGCAGGAGCATGGCTTTGATGAAACGGGGGGGGGGGGGTGACAGAGGACTTGAAGTACAATAGCTGACTGGAAGAAGGAAGGAAACTGGATCAAAGGGAACACCCTTGAGGACACAGGGCAGCAGAGCTCGGAAGGGAGGGAAGAGGTGTGAAGTCAAGGTAAGCCTTTTCTAGAGACAGGGTTGTGCACTTAAATTAGCATTTAACTGTGGTAGGTCAAAAGCACTTGATGCATTTACAATGCATCTGAGGAACACACACATTTGTAGCATAGCTAAGGAGTGCTGCAATTTATTTGCTTAGGAGAGTTTCGTTTCTTTTTAATTTCAAGCAAATTTTTTTAATACAGTATATTCTGATGACTGTTTCCCGTCTGATCATGGTTTTCCCTCCCCCCATCTCCTACCAGATCCTCCCCTACCCATCCAACAACTAACATCTTCTTTCTCTCTCACTAGAAAACTGAAAGGCCAATAAAACAAACAAACCAGAAGAAAACAGCAAACAAACATAAAAGAGAAAGGAAAAAGAAAAAGCACAAAGACCACACACACACACAGAGAGAGAGAGAGAGAGAGAGAGAGAGAGAGAGAGAGAGAGACAGACAGACAGACAGACAGACAGAGACAGAGACAGAGCCCATGAAAACACAAAATTGGCTTCACCAGTACTATTTCGTTTAACTCGTGTCTGGCTGTCTACTGCTGGTCACGTGCCTCCCTTAAGTGTAAATTTGTATACCCAATGAGTATCCTTTGAAGAAAATTAATTTTTCCTTTACAAGTCGTTGTGATTTGGAGATAATTTCTGTGTTAGGGTTAGGGATGGGGACTTGTGTCCACTCCCTCTCTCTATTCTGCGATCTCATATGGCTAGAACCCGTGCAGGCCCTGGGCATACTGCCACAGTCTGTGCGGCTGCGTGTGTGAGTGTGTGTGTATGTGTGTGTGAGTGTGTGTATATGTGTATGTGTATGTGAGAGTGTGTGTGTGAGTGTGTGTGTGTGGAGAGAGAGTGTGTGTATGTGTGTGTGAGTGTGTGTATATGTGAATGTGTATGTGAGAGTGTGTGTGAGAGTGTGTGTGTGAGAGAGTGTGTGTGTATGTGTGTGTGAGTGTGTATATGTGTATGTGTATGTGAGAATGTGTGTGAGAGTGTGTGTGTGTGAGAGAGTGTGTGTGTATGTGTATGTGTCTCTGTGTGTACGTGTGTGTGAGAGAGAGAGAGAGAAGAGAGAGAATGTGTGTGTGTGAGAGAGAGTGTGTATGTATGTGTGTGAGTGTGTATATGTGTATGTGTCTCTGTGTGTATGTGTGTGTGTGTGAGAGAGAGAGAGAAGAGAGAGAGAATGTGTGTGTGAGAGAGTGTATGTGTATGTGTGTATGTGTGAGAGTGTGTGTGTGTGAGTGTGTGTGTATGTGTGTGTAAGTGTGTATATGTGTATGTGTCTGTGTGTGTGTGTGTGTGTGTGTGTGAGAGAGAGAGAGAGAGAGAGAGTGAGAGGGAGAGAGTGAGAGTGTGTGTGTGTGTATGTCCTGTTGCATCTGGGAAGGCACTGTTTCCTTGGTGTCGTCCGTCCTCATTGGCTCTTATACTCATTTTACCTTCTCTTCTGCGTGGATCCCCCAGGCCTGGGGAGTAGGGGAGAACCAGGAAGACATCTCACTTAGGTCTGAGTGTACAAAGATCTCTTCCTCTCTTGCATTGTCCAGCTGTGGGTGGAACTATATTAGTTCCGATCAATGTCAGGAGGAATCTTCCCTGATGCCGTCCAAGCAAGGCACTGATCTCTGAGTACAGCAGAATGTCATTAGGGGCCATGCTATTGCTAGGTTCTTTTATTAGAATAGTGGTACCTGGTTTTCCTCTAGGCCTATCTAGTCTCAGATTTGGCTACCTGAGCAGTATCTGGCCTGGGTTTCATCTCACAGATCAGGCCTTAAATCCAGTCAGATAGAGGCTGGTTGCTCCCACCATTTTTGTTCCACTATGCACCAGTGTATCATTCAGGCAGGTGACCACAGAGGGATTTGTCCCTGGGTTGGTGGTCAGCTTTCTTGTCTAGTAGCACACAGAGTACATTCAGGTCCACAGAGGTGAGAGCTCCAGTTAGGCACCGGCTCAACTCCTCTGTGCTGGGTGAGGTTTATAGGTGTTGTCTGTTAGTGGAAAGTTACCAGTAGACTCTGGAATAGCCTGAGGTGTTCGGGGGATTCTATGGGACTCCTATAGGCCACTGACTTGATTAGATGGAACCCTGCACTTTGTAGTGTGAGAAGTCCAGTTGTGGCACTGCCTCCCCTGTTATTTGGTGATTCCATTTGCATTTATTTCATACATGTATATATTTTAAGACTCTTCTATTGTACTAGGTTTCCATAGGACCCTTCAAATGGCCCTCAGTGTTTGCTGACCCTCCCCGTCTTTTCTCTCCTCCCCTTCTCCATTTAATCTTCCTATTGCAGTCCATTGCAGTCCTCCCAGACTGTCTCTCAATAGCTATACATACGCTCTATTTCCCCTACCTTAGAATTGCCTCCTCCAGTTCCTTATCCCATACCCAAGCTCTGTGGTTACACAGAGAGTAGCGCCCCTGCTGAAGGCTTAAAAGCTGACATGCTTCGGGTAATTCTAGTCTATGTGAATTTTCCTTAAGTGAAGAAATCAATCCTAAAACTAGATGGCCTTGCCATGATTCACCAGGTACTGTCAATGTGCTTGAATGACAGCTTGCACAGTTAGGGCAGCCCCTGGGCTTGTTTTCAAAAGAGCATCCATCTGGATGAAGATACATTGTAGCCCTAGTTGATGGATTTAGGGAGGAACGCTGGTTACAGAGGGGAAAGGCAGAGCGAAATGTGTCACACGTAGCAACTCCAGAGTTTTTCAAAGTGTTTCGTGTTTATTTTTGAAATGTGTGTTCCCTGTTGCTTTCCGTCCTTGGCAGCACACATCTCAAGGCCACCCCTCTTTGGAAGTAATGCAATATGTATCATAATTCTCTTCCTGCACCCGATCTTGTAACTCATTTAATTTATAGCATAATAATATAGGATGGTCACCATAGGGAGGCATGTAGTCCCATTTGGCAAATATGGCAACCAAAGTAGATGGAACCCTGTAGAGGCCACTGTACCCGAAGCTGTATAGTCTTGATGTCAGTGGTGGGATCTAAGCCCAGGTTCGAGTCCATTATCTTAACTACTCAACATAAGAAACACAGCTCTCATCGCCAAGGGGGTGAGAGATAGCTTATTCTGGAGTGGATTCTTTGAGTGGCTAGGAACACGGGTTTAGGTCACCCCAAGTTCCATGTTTCTAACATGGTGACCGAGGGTGAACTATTTATAGTGCTAGAACAAAAGAGTGCCCTAAATCCAGGCCTTTGTGCAAGCATCAGGTGGGAGCATCAGGCGGGTGGATTACAACAGAGCAGAGTTCTCTGCCATGGTCTCAGATGCTAATTGGTGCCATTCTTAGTTTGGGGGTTGGAGGGAGAAGGTGATATACTGTTACTGTGTCTCAGAAGCTCTCACATGATAGTCATGAGGATGATAGATCAGACACAGAGATCAATTAGCTATGAATAGCCATTGATGGCTATTAAGTGCCACTAAAGTCGGCCCAAGATGGTTCGGATTTTGGACTTGGCAGCATTTCAATCCTCGATAACCACAAAGTTCTAATCAGTTCATTGGCTTCGGAGAATCTTTAACACAAATATGGCTTCCCTCCACCCCCCACCCACCCCCACCCTCACCATTCCAACACCCACCTCCCCACCTGAGAACTTCAGTTCACAGTGGTTAGCCCAGATGGTGTGTTAAAATTACCTGACTTCTTGACTTTCGGTTTTTGAAGCACATTACTAATTCGGGTGAGTACAGAAAGGTGACGAGGGAGAGAGGACAAATAACCCACGGTGGACCTAGATGAAAAGTCACATCTTTATTTAGTAAAACTTGGGGTCCAGGTAGGGATCAAACTCTTGTAGATGTCCCTTCCCATCTCCATGACACACCTGAGCGACAAACCTAGGTGAGTAGGGAAACCGGTGGGTTAGGAAGGTTTGTTATCTACTCCTGCTAAATGCTTCGATTCTCCAGCTCCTCAATGAAGATACAACCAGGAGGATAGGAAAAGGGGTTTAAAGGGCTGGAGACGAATGTTGCACCGTTAGTAAAGTGCCGGCCTCCTAGCATGTACAGGCCCTGGGTTCAAGCCCCACACCGCATAAACTGGTTGCAACAGCGCATGCGTGTAATGCCGGCACTAAGAGATGAAGGGAGGAGGGTGGTGAATTAAAGACCATCGTTGGCTACAAAATAAGTTAGAGGCTAGCCTGCGGTACTTGAGATTCTGTCTCAAAATAAAAACCTCAATAAAAAGCTAAAAGCTAAACAATAGGGCTATTTCAATCTATCAATACACAGAAAACCAACTGTCCGCGTAGTCGGCTCTTGAGAGTTGCACCTATAGGTAGTTTCAGACCCGCGAGGATGAAGCCAGATTTTAACCGGCTATTTTCTCCCTATTGGTTTTAGTGCTGGCCATTGAGCTTCTCGCGGCCTGCCAGGGCATAGAGTTTCTGCGCCCCTTGAAAACAACCACTCCGCTGGAGAAGGTGTACGACCTGGTGCGCTCCGTAGTAAGGTAAAGCCAACGGGTCTCTGGGACTTGCCCCACTTCTGAACAGTGGGTGTCTGCGGACACAGATTGTGGCTGATGCCCAGATCTGCTCTCTCTGTAGGCCCTGGATCAAAGATCGCTTCATGGCCCCGGACATCGAGGCAGCACACAGGTTGCTTCTTGACCAGAAGGCAAGCTGACAACTTTAGAGCGGGGAGGGGGGGTAGGGAGGGCGGAGGGATGTGGGGGGCAGGGGGCTGAGGGGCGGGGCAGGGGTGGGGTGGGGGGCGGGGCGGAGGGATGGGAGGAAGTGAAGTGGAAGCTGGGTGTGGAGAGACTCTGTCTCAGCCATTCTCTCCTGACTGTTCCTAGGAAGAGAAGCTGATTTGTAAGGTGACTAAAAGACACTTGAGAGTTCCCCCAAAGGACCAGATAGGACCCAAATACTGACTATGGGAGGATTTTGACGTGGACATGAGTTTTAAATGGAGTGTGCAAACAGTATGAGGGCTGTGGTTCATTAACACCGCCTCTGCTGTGCTAAAATACTTTCTTCTGCTGATGTTAGCATAGCTGGCACCACCCAAGGAAGAGCTGTGAAGTGCCAGGGTGCTACTGTGTCCCTGTACCTGCCTGGCTAGGCAAAATACAGTGTTCTTTATTGGTTATCTCCTTTGGTTATATTGACCATGGACTTAGGCAACTGCTACAAATGCCTAAAAGGCTAAGCCATCTTTTAAAATACACAGACGCACAGACACACACACACACACACAGACACACACACACACACACACACACACACATCCTATACATATTAATCCACATGTAAACATTGCATGTGTGCTTACATATGTCTACTATATAAAGTGTATGCATAACATGTATTTAATACATATACCTTTCACACACACACACACACACACACACACACACACACACACATATTAATGCTTTACACCCTTTGAATCATTAGTGTCCCATTCCCTAGAATCACTTGATTTTCTTTAGAACTATAACTCTGCTCCGGAGAAACAACTTCCCTTGTAAGTGTCACATCTCTTATTTTGAAGTAAACCCCACATTCTTTGAGGGGACACTTCTTCTCTGCCACCAGTACAAAGGCATGTGAGGGACTAGCTTGAAAAGAATACATACGTGTGTGTGTGTGTGTGTGTGTGTGTGTGTGTGTGTGTTTAGACAGAATTTCATGCTATGTAGCTCGGGCTGACTTAGAACTCACTGAGCTGCCCAGGCTATCCTCAAGTTCACAGCAATCATTTCCTTCATTGTATTCCAGAAGCAAGGGTGTTAGGATTCATGCAGGAGCCCATCCCACTAGCTGAGGATATATTTTGTAAGGTCATAGAGCAGGAAAGACCCCTGCCCTGTCAGAGAACACCGGTGGGTGGGGTCGGGGGGAGGAACCTATAAACCAAAAAAATGGGGCTTTGAGAAAATAGGTTGGCAGATGAAGAGGAAAACTTGGCGATGCGTGTGACTCTCTTATCATCATATGCAAACTCAGCCTCTATGCCATGCTTCTCAGCTGAAGGGTGGAACCCGATTCTGATAGGCTGGGACACAGGCCATATTTGAATACTTGCATATTTGTGGCCATAGAAACACAGCTGTGGAGGAATTCACGGTCCCACCTTTCGGCTTCCAAGTCTTGCACTGTGTTATCTACCATACCCTGCCTTGAGTGAGCAGCTGACATTTCCCTCTGAGCTGCCAAGACTCTGGTGGTCTGTGTGTGTGTGTGTGTGTGTGTGTGTGTGTTTGCTTGTTTTGCTCTGGAGGAGGAAGGCTCTTAAAAACCTTTGAGGGGCTGGGGATTTAGCTCAGTGGTAGAGCGCTTACCTAGGAAGCGCAAGGCCCTGGGTTCGGTCCCCAACTCCGGAAAAAAAAAGAACCAAAAAAAAAAAAAAAAAAACCTTTGAAAAAAAGAAAAGTGAGCACATTTTTAGACTCTGTATCCTAAAACCCTTTAATGTATCCAGCATCTAATTGACAGAGATTCTGTGTCAAATGGTTCCAAAAACAAGCAAGAAAGCTGCAATTACGTGTTTGACCAGGCACAGAGGGTGCTTTGATTTGGGACAAAGCTCATGTTTCATCACAGCTTGCAGAAAACATCTCGTCTATATTTCGACTTTGTTCCTTGCTTGCCTCTTAGGTTTGGGAGGTGGCTGCCCCGTACATCGAGAAATACAGAATGGAGCACATTCCGGAATCCAGACCGCTTTCTCCAACAGCGTTTTCACTAGAATCTCTGAGGAAGAATTCAGCCACAATCCCAGAGTCTGACGATCTTTAACGGGCTTCCTCGAGAACAGGCACATGTGTCGGATCTGGGCACATCACTGGTGTGGTGACGGAGAGTCTCAGGAACCGCCCATGATGTGTAGAACTCATCTCTTTTCAAACAAACTCTGGTTAAATCATGGCAGCAATACAGTCATTGAACCCAGAGCCCTCTTCTTGTTTTCTTGCTGTTGCCATGGTTTGAGGAGAACTGGGTGCCTTCTGGTCACTGAGTTTCCTTTCTTGATAATATAAACAGGCTACTTGCTCTTAAAAACAGCCACAATTCCATAGGTTTACCTATACTCTTGGTCTTAGGAAAATCAATTCAGAACATTCTTGTTTTAAAAGGCATTAGATTTTTGTGCATTTTTAAAAGAAAAAAATGTCTTGGGAGGCTGTACCTGGCTGTTTGTACTATACCATAATCTGACAGACACGTTTCAAATCAGAATTTGTTCCTAAGTCACAGAAAAGAGTCTCGAGCAAGAGGAGCTGGTTCAGGGGGGTGCATAAACATGCGGATTCAAACTGAGTTCAGATCTCCAGCGTCATGGTAAAAAGGCTGGGTGTGGTGGGGGGCACCTGAGCCCCAGTGCTGGGACACAGCTCCTGGGGGGGCTCACTGCTCAGGCAGTCTAGCACAATGGTGAGTTCCAGGTTCAGGTTCAAACAAAAAAATGATGTGGGCATTGATAGAAGACATTTTAACATCTACCTCTGGCTCTACACGTGCTTGCATGAGCAAGTGCACCTGCACACATACACATCATCTGTCTGTCTGTCTGTCTATCTATCTATCTATCTATCTATCTATCTATCTATCTATCTATCTATTTGTCACACAGACTGTCTATCTGTCACACAGACACTTTATTTACTATTTATCTGACACACACACACACACACACACACACAGAGGAGAGAAGAGGGGAGAGAGAATATTAAGCAGACCTGAAACCATTACCTACAGAGGTTATCCATGTCCTATTAACTACGGGGGCTGCTTAAGCCACCCCTTCAAGAATGAAAAGGCATTTGGGGCTGAATATAATGACTGTCCTTGTCACAGGCATGCCTTTTGTATTTCTCAGATCACTATACACATCTCCTAAATGCATGGTGATGTGCTCAGGTCAAAGTCTGAAGTTAGTCCTGTCATTTTCCATAGTTTAGTTCTTGGCTCATGTATTCTTAGGAACTTGACTAAGCGGTCTCCCATTGCACAGATGAGGCATTTGGGGGTGGGGGTGGTGGCCAAGCCACTGCCTGCAATAGGTAATCATTAAAATGAGCTTTGTTGACACAGGTTAGACTGCGCCCTCGAATATATTGCCCAATCTCTGTTTCTCCCCCAAGCAGATAAAGAACCTTCTGGGGAGGCTTTGTGTAATTGGTCAAAGGGTTCCATGACTCCTTTGGCATCCCAAGGCTAAGATCGATGCACTCATCATTGTAAACATGTGCAAAACACTGCATGGGCACGAATCTGAAAGCCTGGCTGGAAAGACCACAGCTGGTTAGCAACACACTTGCCAGCCCCACTAGCTGGTCACAGACTACAGGGGCCCAAGATGCACTCCCCAGGAACAGGCTTAACTGTGGACTATTCTTGATGTTTATTTCTACTGAATGTAAACACACATATGCACACATGCTGCGTGCATGCGCACATGCGTACACACACACACACACACACACACACACAAACACCTTATGTATTCTTGTACCCAAGCAGGCAGTGACACCAGCAGATGGTTGCTCCCATTCCTGTTTTGGAAGTGCTGGCCCCTTGTCCAGCCCTGCGCTTCCTTTGAAAGATTCCACCTGTCAGTTTAGTACATAGCTCTGTTAGTTCAAGAGTCTATGGTCAGAGGGGGCAAACTGTGTCAATGGCTTGCTATCGTTGGGTTCTTCGATTTGAGGAGAATTGAACCTAGGACATTGTGTGTGTGTTGAGCACATGCTCTCTGACACTGAGCTCCCACACCTACCTCCTGTTTGTATTTATTTTAACACCTCGTATTTGCTTTTCTGCTGCTCTGAGAAGAAATTCCAGCAAAAGCAGGAATAGAGGAAAGGGGTTCTCTCAGCTAACATTCCCATGGACCGTCCATTTCATTGGGCAGTCAAGGCAGCAATCTGTAGAAACCTTGCTTCCCAGCTGTTGACTGGGTCACCCTCTAATTTTCTTATACAGCCCAGGCCCATCTGCCTAGAGATGATGCCACCCATAGTGGGTGTGGCCTTCCCACACCATTTATCAGCCAAGATAATCCTTCCCAAACATGGCCACAGGCCAATCTGATCTCCTTAGTCCCACAGTAGACGTGTCCCAGTTGACTCTGGGATGTGTCAGGTTGTCAAGTGATGCTCACTAAGACGAATCTCTATCCCTTTAGAGAAAGCCTTTTCCGAGTTCCTGGAAAAATCCAGTCAGAAAAGGATAACAGGTCTTAGACCATGGGCTGAGTCCACTGCCTTCGCCGCTGTGAAGTGGTAGAGAATGGGCTGCTATGCCAGGGTTCCCTTCCCCCAGGTGCTTGCTTCTGCTTCTTCACTTAGGGCAGCAGGAGAAGGTGAGTCCTCAAGCAAGTATGCGGTCCTCCAAAACTTCTGTTGGTACATTTGCTGATTCCTAGTGACCAACAGAAGCCATGTGGCAAGCCGGAAACTGAGACCTGTCACCATCATTAAATAATCTACCCGATGCATAAAACCCAATAAATACGTTAAAAGAGTTACTCTCCATCTTATATTATACGTGTGTTTTACTTTTGGGTCTGACCATTATAATATTTTTATGAGACTTTATGGTGGCATAAACTGGTGGTCCTTAACCTGTGGGTCATGACCCCTTTTCAAAGGGGCGGCCTAAGACCATTGGAAAGCACAGATAACCACAAGTCAAAAGAGTAGCAACATTACAGCAATGAAGTAGCAATAAAGATAATTTTACGGGTAGGGCTCACCACAAACAACGTGAGGAACTGGATTAAAGGGTTGTGTATCATTTGGGAGGTTTATGACCACTGTCATAAACAACTGATCAAAAAAATTTTTAAAAAGCAACAAAAATAAGCAATTGATCATTTTGCCCTTTTTGATTACTTTTGTTAAAGGTACTAGTATATTAGACATGAACATTGAAGACAAACGAGTAGAGAGCATCCACTGGGCTTAGGGGTGGACCTGCTTAGTACAGACATTAGTGTAGATGGCGCTGCACTTTCTGCTATCTGCTTAATTCAAGAAAGGCCTGGGGTAGCAACAAGGCTAATGACTTGAAGAAATGTATCGGCAGCTTCCGAGAAAGCATTTTGTCTCCTGAGAGCTAGGGAAGGAAGCCATCTTCCTCTCCTGCTTGACCTGAGTGAGGACACACAGAGCTGGGTCTGTTGACTGACAGCCAGACCCAGGGCAATGCTGGGTGGTCAAGCAGAGGCAGGAAGGGATCTGGGTCATCATGAGGCTGAGTTGTTGATACCAAAGGGGACTTGCCCTGCTTCTGAATTTCCAATGGTGAGCTAAAAAAGCTGCTTTGCCCTTCCCTTTTCTTTCCTTCCCTCTTTCTTTCCCATCTTCCCTCCTCTTCTCTCTCCCTCCTTTCCTCTTTCTCTCCCTTGGGATTGAATTTAAGGTCTCATACATTCAGGCAAGTGCTCTACCACTGAGCTGTATATCCCCAATTGTCCTTTTTAGTTTTTCACTTTGAGATTTTACATAAGAGAGGAATGAGCTAGGGCACTGGTTTGGTGCAGATGGGCATTAAGATGTGTGAGAACAAGGCAAATTAAGTCCTCTGATACTGCTATGCACAACAGGAGAAGCTAGGGTAGGAGATAAAACCACAGAATGGTGGAAACTCTTCACTTCATAGACAAATTTCAGAGAGAGGTCTCAGAGTCTAGTATTTAGACAACACACACACACACACACACACACACACACACACACACACACACACACGTTACATCCAGTCATGTTTTTGACGACTGTATGAGGATCATGTCACCTAGCACAGTGTTTGGGATGACCCAGGGTAGTGACCCACCTGGTCAATGCAGTCTGGTATTAAAGGACTTTCCCCTCTAGTTGAGGACATACTGTGGTAACTACTGTACCAAGCAAGTGCAGTATTACTAGGTCATCAGGAAGGCCTAAAGGTGGTGGCCAGACCAACCTTTGCTGGTGGGAGTCAGAGAAGGGAGAAAAAGGAGAAATACAAGGAACTGTCAGTGTCAGAAGACACTCTCATCAGGAAATCACTCCTGTGGTCTCCTGTGTGCCAGTTTCTTTCTTTCCTTCTTTCTTTTCTTTCCTTTCTTTCTTTCTTTCTTTCTTTCTTTCTTTCTTTCTTTCTTTCTTTCTCTCAAACATATTTGCTTGCCCATCCTGCATGGCATCCGGCCAGCACATTCTCACCTCAGAAACAGTGGAAACTTCGTTGCAGGCAACTTCTTGGCAGGCAAAGAGATGAAACTGAATTGAACTAAGACATGCAGGTCTGTGTTCCTTTTCCCTCTCCTGTTTGATTTTTTTTTAATTTTATTTGCCTATGTTTGAGACAGGGTCTCAATAAGTAGCCCAGGATACTGGTCTGGGTCTCAATCCTTCTGCCTCCACCTCCCCAGTGCTAGAATCTCAGGAATCTATCACCACCCTGGCTCACACGTGGTGGAGGGTGTCTTTAAAATGGACGAAGGCACTTGGCTGTGGTGCCACACACCTACAATCACAGTAGTTAGGAGACAGAGGCAAGTGGATCTCTGTGAGTTCGAGGCTAGTCTTGTCTACAGAGCAAGTTTCAGGACAAAGAAACCCTATCTCAAAAAGTCAGAGAGACAGAGACAGAGACAAAAACAGACAGAGACACAAAGACAGACACACAAAGACAGAGACACAGGGAGACAAAGAGACAGAGACAGACAGAGACAGAGAAAGAAAGCATTTTCCTGGGACTGTGGAGAGTCCTTTAAAGGTCTGCCTGAATTTGAGCCCACCTCGTCTGTCTGTCTTCTGTGTGGCAATGTGGTTGCTCTCTCAACCACCACTCCCTCCACTGCCGTCTGCCTTGAGTTAACACAGCACCATGGGTTGGAGCACAGGCTCTCTAGAGCTCGTACCACAGCTGAACTCACGACTGAGTTAAATAAACATCTTCACTACACCACAAGCATCGCCTCCGGGATTGCAGCAGCAAAGCCCAATTAGTGCACTATCTTGATTTATACTGAACCCAACACCACCTCATAATTCCGGCTCTGCCAGCCTGAATTTGACAATTGTTGGCAACTACCGTCTATTTGTGAAATCACTAACTGTATTACGATTGCAAAGATCACTGAAATATTTTACAAGTTTTCAAGCGGAGGTGGCTTTAGAAATTCCAGTTTATATAAGTAACCATTCACTCTGCAAACAATTTTGCAATCCATTCTTTGAACATTTCAAAAAAAAACCCCATAGACAACACTGCTGGTCCACTTCCTGGGTCGCCCAGCAACGATGGTAATAACAGCAAATATTCATGGAGAATTATAAAACCTTTCCCATGACTTTGTGATACAAAAAAATTAATATAAAGATTTCTTTATATTAATGCAACCTCACTGACATTGACTAAAACGTGTCCATAGAGTTGAGTTTCTATACCTGTGTAAGATATAAAGTCTTCAACTCTGTGGTGAAGCTTTATATCAAGGGCTGACAAGATGTTAAAAATGAAAGGAAGCTTTGCCCTGGAAGGCTCTGACTGGCTAGAGAGCCTCTCAAGAGACAAACCGTGGGGAGAGAATGTCTGCTTCTTAGGAAATGGTACCGTTGACCTCATGGAGATATAGCATTTGCAGAAACAAAGCGGATCTCCCAGGCCAAGTTTGTTTCTTTCACAAAGTAACTTCTGAGCTGTCTCCGTGTGCTCATCTCAGAATATCTGTAGACAATCTTTGAAAAACAACTCCACATTTCACCAGGAGAGGGTTGCTTGTTTACACATCCAGGTACACATATATGTTCAGGTCAAATAGGCTGATCCCTTGGGGTTTGGGTGAATAGTGAAAGACTGACACATGATTAGGCTTTAGTGACATAGTTCTGGCAAGCCACAGAAGGGTTTTAACTTACATGGAGTCATTTGACACAAAGTATCAAATCTTTCCTTGCACGTCTATCATTTTTAAGGATACATTTGTATCTTGTTACATTTATTTATGTGGAGGTGAGGAGGGGTCTGGTACACAGCAGGTGAGAATGTGGAGGTGGGAGGGTAACTCTTAGGGGATCTCTCCTTCCACCATGTGAGCTCCAGGATCAAACTCCGGCCATCAGGTTTGGTGACAGGAGACTTATCCCACTGAGCCATCTCATTGGTCCAGATCGATCACTTTTTATAGATGACTTTTCCTTTAGTTATAACATAATCAATTAATTCTTGATGGCCTCCAAACTGGTAAATCAAATGCTCCCATCTAGAAAGAAATCAAATGGTTGCTTCAGTGCACATAAATCAAAAGCATCACCACATCGGTTAATGCTAACTTAAAGTGAATTCTGTGCGTGCGTGCGTGTGTGTGTGTGTGTGTGTGTGTGTGTGTGTGTGTGTGTGTGTATCTCTGTGTGTGTGTGTGTGTATGTTCATGTATATGCATACATGTGGGGGTATGCCTCTCACCCGTGTAGGTGCATGTGGAGATCACTCTTCCACATCGGTGTCTTCCTGATCACTACTCATTTTTTTTTTTTTAGGGAGCTCTGTAACTGGACCTGGAGTCCCTCTGTTTGACTAGACTGGCTGGTCAGCAAACCCTAGGGATTCCCATGTCTCTGTTTCCCCAGTGCTCAGAGCACAGGTCCATCCTACCAAGGCCTGGAGAGAGAGAGCATTGGAGAGCAACAGAATAGCAACTGCTAATTAGGATGCCTCACCACACAGCACAAGCCTGGCTTTTTACGTGGGCACTGGTGCTCAACTTCAGGACCCCATGTTTGTGCAGCAAGTGTTTTATGAGATGAGCCGGTTCTCCAGCTCCTGAACTTTTAAAAACCTTTTCATGAGTAGCGCATGCACAGTATCTTTGATAGAGGCAGGAGATGCTTCTGTAAGGACTGAAACTATGGAGCTGCTCTCCTCTGTTGAACATAAGGTCCCATGGCTATTCTGGGTTCATGGGGGTCAAAGGGACATAGCATTTCCAGCATTTAGATTTAGATACTAGGACCAAGCTTGTGCCAATGGAGACCCAGGTTGTAGCAGACCACAGGTGAGTATTAAGAACTCGGGAATAGAAGAGCTGAGTAGAGGCTTTGAGAGGCCTTTGATTCCATGAGTCAGGGAATGAATAAATCAGATAAATAGAGCTGTAAACAGGGAAGAGGTCAGAAGGCAAGCATAAAATCAAATACACAGACCCAGGGACAAGTCCCAAGTCCAGGAAAACAGCAGGAATTGGAGGCCCATGAAAAAAGCAGGGCAGATAAAGGGATTTGAAGACTTGCCTTACTGTGTAGTTGAGGATTGCAAGGGAGACTTTCTGGTTGGAAAGGGGTAAAGGGAGAGGGAGCCGGGTAGTGTGGAGTCTACACAGAGCCTGATACTTATTAACTTCAAGTAGGAAGGGGTCTAAAACCTGTCTACATGGCAGCAGATGAGACAGCTAATGGTTGCTATGGCTACCACTAGCTTGGGAGGACCGGCACCTGGATGCATTGATGATGATGGCATCCCCCTGCTTGCCAACTTCCAAAGATCCGTGGGTGTGAGACTTTCCCAGTGCATAAGCCGCATTGATGGTGGCAGCGGCCAAAGCCTCTGGCATGGACATCCTCATGTTCACACAGGCCAGGTGCATGACCATAGGCTAAGGCAAGGAGAGAGAGCATTGGAGAGCAACAGAGGAGCAACTGCTAATTAGGATGCCTCGCCATACAGCACAAGCAAGGACAATTGAATCTGAGTCTGGAAGGAACACCTCAGGAATAGTGCATGCTCAGATGCAAGTGGCCCCAGGGTTTACTCTACTCCCCATCCAAACAAAATGTATAATATATACAATATATAATGCATATACAATAAGATGTATATTATGTGTAACATTATATATACTATATACTATATAAAATATTATATTGTATGTGTGTATATAGATATTTATATTACTTATACATATATAATATATTACATCTATTTTATTACATTATATACTATTTACATATATGTAATACATATGTATATGTATATATATATATATATATATATAAGTTGCTATTGGAAAATGCAGTTTACACATAAGATTCCTAAACTTTGGGGGAAAGACCTTCATTATTTAATAACACTGTGTGTGTTTAATATTTACGTGCAGTGTTTTAAGACTCTGTGCTGTGTGAGAAGCTTGTCTCCACCCTTACTCACTAAAGTCTCACAGAGTTTCTACTATGCCCAGAGAAGGAAAATGGCTTATCACAAACCCTTAAGTCTCGAAAAATCAAGATTTATCTCTTCAGAACTGGAAGAATTCATGTGTGCAGAAAAATTCAATTATACCCTTTCCCTCTTTCTTCTCAAGGAAATATTTTTGTACTTTTCAATGCATTTTCATAACTGTTGCAAATTTTTAAACATTTATATGCTCCATAGTTAACGCTCTGTTCAGAAAAATATCTGGAAAGTAATTACCATGGAAAAGCAGTACGCGTTGGGGTTGAAATCGCTGCCCAGAGCAACTATGACTCCCTCATCTAGCATCTTCCTGGCGCGAGGCTGCTTCAGCCTAAGGGGAGGGGGAGAAAGGTGTCAGTCTCCAGGTGGAACTTTTTCCAGAATGGATGCAGGAATGAAGGGAACATTCATGTTCTAGAGGAGGAGAGAAAGCTCCAGGGTAAGAGCATTAGTGTCACCCGACATTTTACGGACTCGTTGGTTGCGCCTTTAAGATGATGAGGTTGTGCCACTGTTGCCTCTCTTGGCATCTGAGCTTCTACTGTCAGCCTTCTTGAAAGCTCTTTGGAACAAGGCACCTCCGAAGTCTGGGTCCTCACAGTCTGTACTCGAAGACATTGTGTCAGAGTAAGAAAGGTCCTTACCTCAGCATGTAGGCCGTGGTGGGCAGAAGGACAGCGGAACACTGGGCCGCAGCCATGGCAGCGATGCCTTCATCGCTGACTTCCTCCAGGTGGCTGATCGCCCGTGCTCCTAGTTCCGCCCCAAGCTAGGCAGGATGGGCAGAGAGGAAGGTTTAGCATACAACAACAATTCAATAAAATACTAGGACACTGCTTCCTCTGCCCTGTTAAGAATTCTCAAGTCTTTCTGATGAGGATAAGCTCCCAAATAGATACAGGGTTCGTCGCCGACGACCATTTGAAAACTAGCATGGTGGAGGTAAATAGAGCGGGGTGTGGTGGATCGTGTCTGTAGTCCAAGCACTTGGAAGACTGAGGCAGGATAACTGGCAGCCCATTCTGGCTACATAGTGAGTTCCAGGCTATCCAGAGCAGTATACAGAGGCCTCGTTTCAAAACGAACAAGCAGACCAAGAAACCCACCGTAAATGAGTCTTAAGCACAACTGGTATTTTCTGAAACCATTTTGTGACTCTCGGGGATCAGAATAAAAAAAATGGGGATAATATCAGCCATAAAATCTAATTACTCTAGAATTCACAGAAACAGGACAAAGATGGATGTCTCGAAATGCCATCCACTCCAGGTTTAAAAAAAAAATCAGTTAAAAAAAAAAAACTTCAAGTAATTTGAGGCATCAACTTAAAAGTGGTTTTTCTCCAGCAGAAACGTCAGGACTTGATTGTCAGCAGACACCTCAGAGAAATACTGCATGACAACCATGGAAGTTTTGCAGTGCGCTTCTTCAAAGCTTGCTCCGTCCCACACTTTAGTCCTCCCTGGATGAGTTACACACACACACACACACACACACACACACACACACACACACACGCACACACGCACACACGCACACATGCACGCACGCACGCACGCACGCACACACACGCACACGCACACACAATTCCCAAGCTGAAGACTGGTATGTTAAACAACTCAAGAGTTTAATCCATGTTAAACAAATGCCATTTGCTCTAACACCATGGCTGGGCGAGGCTGCCATGTTCTAAATGGGGAGTGCTGGCCCTTGTTGTCAGTATACAAGATGTCTGGTCCACAGGAAACTCCTTAGTGGGCATTTCTTTCTGACTTTGGAATCAGCCTGCTTTCCAAATCTGATGTCCTTATTGGAGGTATTTGGTCCTCTCTGTTTTACCCACTAGCTGCTTTCTCTGATCAGTAGTCACTCAGTGACCACACAGATCACATTCATGCAACAAAGTCAGCAAATATTTGCTTGCAGAAGCCCGTGTACACCCCAGGCACTGTACTGACCTCCAGGGATAGTGAGTTCTGAGTGTTGGGTGCAAGTTTAGTCAGTGGGGAAAAACCAGGGTGAAGTCAGAATACAATCTTAAAGAACTCTGGGTTGGGGTCCTAGAGGAGGAGCAGCTACGGTGAACCATGGTTGAGAATATGAACCAGGAAAACAGCAGGCTCTGGGTATAGGATGCTAGGGTAGTCTGCTATGCTTGGTTTGTGATAGAGAGGCTGAGGAGGTGAAAAGATACGAGAGAGAGAAGGGAAGAAATAAAGCAGACCCAGATCCTGGTACCCAGGTACAGAGGCCAGAATTTATCCTAAGAACAAAATTCTAAGCCTTGTCTTGGGGTTTCTGTGGCTGCCGTGAAACATTGGGTCTTAAAAGCAAGTGGGGGTGGGGTGGGGGTGGGGTGGGGGTTGGCTTCCACTTCCAAATCACTGTTCATCATTAAAGGAAGACAGGACAGGACCTCAAACAAGGCAGGAACTGATGCAGGAGCTTTGGAGGGAGGCTGCTTACTGTCTTTCTCTCCAGGACTTGCTCAACTTGCTTTCTCACCCACCATGGGCTGGGCCCTGCTCACTGATTATTAACTAAGGAAATGCCTTATTGCCAGATCTTAAAGAGGCAGTTTCTCAACTGAGACTTCCTCCTTTTAGATGACTCTAGCCTGTGTCAAGCTGACATAAAAGTAGCCATCACAAATGACCCCTAGTCGATTTGACACACATACGATTGTTAAGTCACGGCCTTTCCCTTTCTTTTTTTGTTTATCCCAAAGACCATACATTAGTATAAACATTCCAGTATAGAAATTCCAAAATGTCCCACTGTCTTTTAAAGACTCGAATCCTTAAAGCCTGTAAGAGAGGAGGGATGGACTGCCTCGGGGAATGGGTTGGAAGGAGGCAGGAAGAGAGGCAAGACCGAAGGGAGAGAGAGAAAGAGCAGGAGATGATATGAGCCACACCAGGGTGTGACAAGGGTATAAGGATACTTGGGGTGAAAGGGAGCGGGATTCAAATTGATGCCTGAATCTTTGACTTAGCTAACAGACCACGGATGGTGGTGTCCACTGAGGCATGAAACACAGGTCAAGTTTGAAAGTGGCATCGAGACAGCAAGTCTCGAACTTGAGACACAAGTGGAACATTTGTAAATGTTTATGTCTCTAGGGTGGTTGTTCTATTCAGCTCTAGGCTTACTGGAAAGACACCTAGACTCAGCCAGGCATAGTGGCACACCTTTAATCCCAGCACTTGGGAGGCAGAAGCAGGTGGATCTCTAGGAGCTTGAGACCAGCCTGGTCTACAGAGTGAGTTCCAGGCTAGCCAGATGGATTCTTCATTAGCCTCTTCACTGTTGGATTTTTGGCTTGGGACACTGTTGAAAGTTTGACTTAAATGAACCTGGACAGTCATGCAAGCCATCCTGGGGTTCCCTGTACAGCTCACCATCAACCTGTTTGCTGTCACAGAAGGTCCTAAAAGCTACATGTGGGCTGGCAGCACTGTGCTAGTCCACACTAGCTCCGTGGAGTGTGAGAGAGTTAGTCCTGAGTTCTTCCCGAGTTTGCCTTCTACTGTTGTCATAAAGGCCATGGCCAAAAGCAACTTGGAAAGAAAAGGGTTTATTTTATCTTGGATGGTCACGATCTGTCATCAAAGCCAAGACAGGAAGTCAAGCATAGGCCATGGAGGAGTGCTTCTCATTGGCTTGCTCCTGTGGCTTGCTTAGCCTATTTTCCTGTACCACCCAGGACCATCTATCTGCTCAGGGGTGGGATTGTCTCCTGTGTACAAGATGCTCCCACAGCAATCAGTAATCAAGGAAATGCCCTGCAGACTCGCCCACATGCCAGTGTTACAGAGGCCTTTCTCAAGTGAGGTCCCTTCCTCCAAGAAAACTCTAGTCTGTATCAAATTGGCAAAAAATGAGATCACAAGGAGTTTTTCTTCTCTGTGACTATCACCGGGACAGGAAGTAAAGGAAACAATTTGGCCGAGGGTAGCACACTGCACAAGCATCTGTGTAGCATGTGTGGGGTAACAGCCACCATAGGACACAGTGATAAACAGAAGCGATTCATGTGTATGAATGTTTGTGTCCAAGCCTGTGCCTAGGTATGAATGTACACGTGTGGATCCTAGAGCATGTGTGTATATGTGTGCCCTGTGTGTTGGTATCTCTTGGTGAGTTTGTCTACGGGTGTTTGTATGTGTCAGTGTCTATGTGTATGTCTTGTATACATGTCTGTCTCTGTGTGCATGTATGTGTGTGAGTTTCTCTGTGTGTCTGTTGTGAATTGTGTAAATGCCTGTATTTCTGTCTGACTGTGTTTCTGTCTCACTTTGTGTGTGTATGCGTGTGTGTGTGTATGTGTGTATGTGTGAGTGTGAGTGTGTGGATGTCAGAAGACAAGCTTAAGTATCTATCTTTCCTCCCTCCTTCCCTCTCTCCTTCCCTGTCTGTTCCCTCTCTCCCTCTTTTCTTCCCTTCCTTTTCTCTCTCTCTCTCTTATTTATTTATTTTTTCTTTCTTCCTTCCTATCTTTCTTCCTTCCTTCCTTCCTTTCTGTCTTCCTTCCTTCCTTCCTTTTTCACAGGGTCTTTTTTGCAAGTTTAGAACTCACCAAGTACTTAGCCTAGAGCCCCAGGGACCAGCTTATCTCTCTCCACCCGAGGCCAGGATTATAAGACACACCACCAAGCCTAGACCACTTTACGTGGGTCCTGGGGATCAGACTTGGGTCTTTGGACTTCCAAGGCCAGTGTTTTATTGAGAGAGTCATTCCCCAGTTCCTCAAGAAAGTTTCTAGGCCCAGCCAGACCAGAAACTTCCCACTTTTCAGAAGGGTACTCCTAACCCGGAACAAATGAATCACCTTTCTGTAGCACAAAGTGTGCAGCAAAGAGCAGCAGTCAACCGTACCTCAGCGGCCTTCATTGGGTGGAGTTCATCCCCGTGGAAGTTGATCTGTAACCCCACCTTTTTTCCACCTTCCAGAATCCTTCTGGTGGTATCCAGATCAAAGACGCCCTTCTCACAGAACACGTCTATGTTGTCCACATGCAGTTCCCCCTTTTCGCTGAGTTCCTTCAGCCTTGGCAGGTGGTGACTGATGATGTCATCAGCAGCTTCCACAGCAGTTTTCCCTCTAATGGGAGAAAATGAGATTACTATGGGCATATTCTCTATATATGCGGTATTTATTTTTAATAAGCACATTCTTTAATATATGTGCTATGGAATGCATTGCTTAATACATATTCTTATTACATTCACTATATGTACATTTAAGAGTATATATTGTTTAATAGAGGAAGGATAATAAACAGTACAGACAAATGAGCTTAAGCTTCAGAAAGGGAGAGAAAGAATCTGAAAAAGAACTCAGAGCCTTTAGCAGCTGTGCGGAGCTCACACAGCAGGCACAGTAATGAGACTTCAGTTCCAGGATCTTCTTAGACACCACAGAGGTGCCAACAAGGTGGCAGCTCTGTATCAAGGATATTTAGAGGTCACCCTGACCTCAGCTATCACGTTGTCTTTTGCTTCTTCTCTAGACACAAGTTTTCCTGAAACCTTCACCTAAGGCTTCCTGCCTCGCTAACAGGAGTGGATCAGGGAGAAGCCAGCCCTAGAATGCTTTGTCAAGCTTGGGTGCTGTTAGCCATGAGCAAGGGCAGAGCTTTTAACCTCAGAGAGACATTGGGCATCCTCATCCCAACTTACTCCAGAACTTTAGACAGTGATCTGCGCGTCTGGGATGAACCAATGGGAATCAAGACACAAGCTTCACTGTCAGCTAGAGACAGTTTCTGTGCAACTCCAGCCCGTTATTTGTCACAGTGTCCCTCGCTCAACAACACAGGTAGTTTGGACCAGAAGAGGTCAGCAGGACGGGTATTTACAAGTTACTTCTATTGCCCACAACACTGACAGAGAACAGGGTGCATGCCATGCTTTCTTACCTGTGTGTTGTTCACGTTTGAAACACACTTAAAAATCATGTAGCTAGCAGGGAAGCTGCATTCAAACTCAGGTTTCAATATTTAGGGAAAAAAGCAGGCTATTCTATAATTGATATTCCACTTGAAAACAACTATAGCTTCCATTAGACAAACTCTTTCCAAAGTCTCAATTCAAACTTTAGCAATCTTAAAAATACAAATGCTAAAAGCTTAAAATAGAGATCACTGGAAATATTAAATAGTTATATTTTCAGGGTTGGGGATTTAGCTCAGTGGTAGGGCACTTGCTTAGCAAGCACAAGGCCCTGGGTTCAGCCCCCAGCTCCGAAAAAAAGAAAAGAAAAAAATAGTTATATTTTCCTGCATAATCAGTTGTAGGATTTCTTTTTGAGGCAGGATCACACTATGCATAGCCCTGGTTGGCCTAGAACTTGCTGTGTAGACCAGGCTAGCCTCAAACTCATAGAGATCCTCCTACTTCTGCCTTCTGAGTGCTGGAATTAAAGGTGTGCACCATCATGCCTGGAGTGTTTTATTAATACAAAACTTTAGTGCTAATCTTTGGGCTCCTCTGCTTGAAGACAGTGAGTGTCAGCATTAACCATTATGTTCCTAGACAACATAGCCAATTACCCACATGGTGTGTTCTTTTAAACGACTCCAAAGCAGTTTTGAAGCTTTTTCCCCACAAAAAGTGATGAGTGGAGTCATGCGTGTGTCGGTATGAGTCAGCCATTCACACTGTATGCACCTTTCCAAACATCTTGTATATAATGAATATACACAGTCTTAAATTAGCAAATAAAGTATATTTTAAAGTTCATAAAAGTAAAAAATACAAATAATTGAAATGATTTAAGTTTAGATATTGTTTGTAACATAAGTCTATGTCAACCCTATGCTCCTTCCATTCATCAAGACTGGGCAGAGTTTGGAGACGCCTGCTCTGCCGACCTTTCAGACCTGGAGTTGTAAGCTTTCCTGTCCGGAAGTTCCAGGACAGAAAGGAACTGCACAGCTAGGCTGTAAATGCATGAGGAGAAAGAGCTTTCTTCATAAAACATTGGAAATTCTTTAGAGGCAGGAGCAGTGGTGGGGGGGAGGGGTGGAAGGGGAGGAGGAGGGAGAGGGAGAGGGAAAAGGAGAGGAAGAAGAGGAGGTAGTGAAGGAGAAGGGGAGGAGGAGGAAGAAAAGTAATAGAAAAAATAAACTAATAAAATAAAAATACTTGCTCTTGAGTGAACATATTAACGAAAACCCTTCTGCAGACTATGCAATTTGATCTCCTAGAGGAAATAACTAGCAATTTTCACAGTGGTTTATGTTAATTGATTATCATGGGAAATTATTTGAATTGGTAGCTGTAATGGCCAATTTTTATACTAATGAATAGAAGGCTTGGGAATACTTCCTCCCTTTTCATCCTTAAAGGACTAGAAAAACAGATGAGGCTTTTGGAACCTCTTTCCTCAAACCACCTGGGCACCACGCCTGGCCTTTAGAAACTGAGCATCTTTCCGGAAACTTCTTTCAGTGGTCTTCTGAGCAAGGGCGGAAGTGCTAGAGAGCCTCTACCCTCCAGAGAACACAGCCCTGCCCCTTCCCAAAGCCCGAGTGACAGCTGGACCCCACCACAGAGATAGATTACTTGGGTACTGAGTGAGCCCCACAGTAAGTGGCAGAGAGGCTGAGGTGCAGCTCCCGCCGGGCACGCTCGATTACACGCAGCATCTTGAGCTCTGTCTCCAGGTTGAGGCCATATCCGCTCTTGCACTCCACCAGTGTGGTGCCGGCCCTCATCATGCACTGCAGCCGCTGCTGGAAGGAGCGGAACAGTTCCTCCTCCGAGGCTTGGCGCGTGTGCTCCACCGTGAAGTTGATCCCTCCTCCAGCCTGGTGGATGTCCATGTACGTGGCCCCTGCCAACTGAACGCAGGGCTCACTCAGGGAGGTTACAGGCAGGTCTACCTACCTCCGGGGGTGATGTTAGAAGATAGTTAAGGGGTTCAGCGGTTAAAAACAGGTGCTGTTGCAGAGGACTGGGGTTCAGTCAGTTCCCAGAGTGCACATGGCAGCTTACAACCACCAGTATTTCCGGCTACAAGGCTCTCTCTCTCTCTCTTTCTCTCTCTCTTTCTCTCTCTCTCTTTCTCCCCCCCCCCCCCTTTCTCTCTCTCACACACACACAGAAGGAGAGGGGGAGGGGGAGCGGGGGAGAATTTTTAAAAATAAAAATAAAGCTAAAGCAAAATCAGTTTTACAGGATGGTTAAGAAGCTGCTAGGCATGGTGCAAGCCTGTCATGTCAGCACCCAGGAAATGGAGGCAGGGGGATCAGAAGTTCAAGGCCTCCTTCAGCTATATAACGAGTTACAGGCCAGCCTGGGCTACGTGAGACCTTGCTTCGATCAGTCAATTAAATTAGTTTAATAAGCAATAGAGCACAGTTACCAACAGCCAGATTGGAAAGGAAGGCACATCGTCCCGCAAAGACCCCCGCCCCCAGATGTGCAGAAGGGAATCCCCAAAGGAACTTGAGAGGCGGAGGTGGGCCACGTGGTGCGTGGGCAAACGAGCATCGGAAAGCAGTAACGACCGGTTGACACTCACAGAGGAGCGCTCGTTTTGCTGTGAAGGCAGGCCCAGTGTGCACCAGCTGAGCCTTGGCTCATTCTGCGTCCCTCGGAATGTTTGAGAAGACAAGACTTGGAGTGTTTTGGGAACCCAAAGCAATTACTCAGTTCTCTACCGACCAAGGATAGACTCCATGCCATTCAGGCACCGAGTTTGGAGCCTCGTTTCTGTCGCTCAAGCAAATAAAGAGGTTCTTTCTACAAGCCCAGTAATGACTACTTATCTGGACGTGTGCTCCAAACAAAACATGCAAGCCTTGGGGCTAGACCTGGCTTGGCCCTGCCACCGTCCGCTCACCTACCCACTCCCTTCCCAGACCCAACTTTCTCCATTGCCTGTATGCAGAGAGCACTTGGACCACAGTCTCTAAGGCGCCTTTTAGTTCTGAAGTTCATTGCAATAATAAAATTGTCTTAAAAGCACTTCCGATTTGCTGGAGAAGACATACGAGAATAGGGTTCTTATCCTGTCTTCCAAAGCAGCATAAAGTCACTGCTAGGCTGCACTGTCTCCCCTTAACAATGTGATAATGGCTTCGAGTAGGAGCTGGTTATGGCTCCTGTGACTGATAGGACTACATTCTATGTTATTATCAAGTCTCGTGTTTCTAAGGAGAATAATGTAAGACATTTCATTATTTTGGTTTAGCCATCTGTTTTATCCATTTTCCCAAACTCATCCGCTGTGAACAGTGATGTTCAAATCATCTCTTGAAGCTCACTCAAAAGTCACTTGTTCAAAATCACAAATGAGGGCTGGAGAGATGGCTCAGTGGTTAAGAGCACCGACTGCTCTTCCAGAGGTCCTGAGTTCAAATCCTAGCAACCACATGGTGGCTCACAGCCATCAGTAATGGGATCTGATGCCCTCTTCTGGTGTGTCTGAAGACAATTACAGTGTACTTATATAATAAATAAATAAATAAGTAGATCTTTTTTTAAAAAATCACAAATGATGATTTAGAATACAGGATGGGAGCAGAAATCTGCGGGAGGGTTGTTGTCTGTTCTAAAATAAATAAATAAATAAATAAATAAATAAAGAAAGAAAGAAAGAAAGAAAGAAAGTCTATAGTTGAAAATCTTCAGGGTGGGGAGATGGCTCAGTGGTTAAGAGCAGTGGCTGCTCTTCCAGAGGTCCTGAGTTCAATTCCCAGCAACCACACAGTGGCTCACAACCATCTGTAATGAGATCTGATGCCCTCTTCTGGTGTGTATGAAGACAGCTACGGTACTCACATACATAAAATAATAAATCTTTAAAAAAAACAGAAAGAAAAAGAAAATCTTCAAATACCTCTTTTCTTAAACTGGTTGTTAACTGTACACATACATCATAATAAAATGATTCAGGGGCAGTTTCTGTTAAGTTTGATCGTCAGTTGTGTTCTTTACTAAGACAAGTAAAGATAACCATTAAAAAGACAGGCGGCATAGCTTGACCGCTTATGCAATCGTTAGAAGAGACATCCTGTTTGCGCTTTATTGATTTGCGGCCGTCTGTTCCAGTTACCTTCATTGCAAACTCATGGACTCTTTCACCAGCCCACACCGGATGTGTGTGCGCGTCCACCAAACCTGCAACCAAAGGTAAGAAACAGAAAGGGGGCTTAGGCAGTGCCTGACTGTTCCGGATCACACAGCTCTGAATGCACGATGGTAGCCACCCGGCTTGGAGGAGGGCGAGAGGGCAAGACTTGGTGAGCTTCCCTCTATTTGGCTGATCTAGAAAGTTCTAATAGAGAAGAATAATTCAGCACGAGGCAAATATCTCTCAGAGATGGCCAGCTCCCATGTTCAGAAACTATGCTCACCTTGAAGCCACAGTGGCCAAACTACTACTAATTGAGCGAAGACTGAGAACAGTATCACCAACGAAGAGAAAACACACTCTGCTACTTTGAGAAGGAATCATAAGGAAGCCCAGGAAAGATAATTGAGGGGAATCTGTAGTCCCTTTACCAGGATTTTACATAGTATCACATTGGCAAGGCAGAACTTCGGTGGGTGGGGCTATGGGTATTTTTAAACACTGGTTAAGATTCTTTTGAAAACAAACCAATCTTCCTCCTCTTGACTGTCCTGGAGCCACTGTTGAAACTGTTTTCAGAGTTTTATGAGAAAGAACACCAGTACCTGGCAAGATGCATTTTCCAGAGCAATCAATTCTTTCTTCAAACGTTTCTCCGGAAAACTGTCTTCGGATAATGTCAGCAGGGCCAACAGCTTTTATAAGCCCATCACTGAGGGGAATAAAAATCAAGAAATAGTGACTACGTTTGGGGAAATTTGTTTTCTGAAAAACCTGGCAAATGATTTAAATATGCTTTCGATGGCTTTTGGGAAAGAGATGATGGCCACAAAAAGTCAAACCATGTGTAGAAGAGATTGATTGCTACTTTTTCTCTAAGATCGGTGCTCCACTTTCCCACAGTCCTAGACCCCGAGGTTATGCCTTAAACACAGGACCATTCAGAGTAAAGACTACATTTCCCAGACTCCCATTGGTCACTGCAGCCCATCAGTTGGGTCTTGACTCTGAAATGCCCTCCAGAGGTTCTTGTGTTCAAAGCATGGTCTCCAGTATAGGATTCTGGAAAAGTAAACAGAGCAGAAGACTCTGGTCTCTTCGGTCCCCAGCTCCAAAAAAAAAAAAGACTCTGGTCTCATCAGTGAATTCCTCCATTAATGGCTTCCTGAGTTGTTGGGGGTATTTGGGAAATTTGAGAAATTTAGAACATGGGACCTGGCTGAAGGGAGTGGGTTCTTGGGCGCATGCTTCTCAAAACGATATCTTCTCTCTGGTTCCTTTCTTTCTCTGTGTCTCTGCTTCCTGGTCACCGTAGGATAAGTGTCTTCGATCTCCTGTGTCCCCATCCCACCACCAGGACATTTGGCCTTATCACAACAATGGATCCTGCACAGTGAAACCCACCACATCTTATTCCTTTGTCCATGCCCCAAGCATTTTGTCACAGTCACGGAAAGCTCACATAACTTGAAGGGGTCATTTGGAGGAGGGCAAATTCAGGGAGGGAACAAGAAACTAAATTTTAATTTAAAAACATTGCATTCTGAGTTTTTAATCCGGACAGCTTATTATCTTATCCAAGTTCAGTAAAATGCTCACTTTGTGGTAAATCCGGTGGTAGGAAGGACCATCCGGGTTAGAAGCTGATCTATGAATGCAGGTCAAACACAAAGCCCTCACTTGGGGCTCTCTGCTTAGGAATCCTTTCCTCCTCTTCTATCAGGGGTGTGTCCTGGTTGGCATGGAGCTGAATTAACCAGGAGCCACAGGGCAAAGAGTCTGGCAAGGGTTCTGTGGAGAGCTGACTGCTTCATGGGTGCTCTTAGACTTTAATGAGTTCAGGCCTGTGTAGGATGACTCTGAGGGCCTGGGTTTGCCTCCAAACCACATTAACCACATAGCTGTCCACCTTCTGAGAATGTGGGCTCTCATTCAGTGGTGGGTTTTAGAGTGATGTTTGAACAAAGCACACATCCAATAACATAATTACTCAAGGAAGCTAGAAACCACCTTCCAACGGTGATAGGATTTTTGGTCCTTTAGTAGCCATTAAACGTTTTTAATGGAATGGTAAGGTTTCACTGTCTACTACTAAGCAGAGGAAAAAAATAAACAAGACAATGCACATCCGTTCCATCTCTTTAAAAGGTGTGGATGCTGGCACATGTTTATTTACTTCAGAAAACAGTGGGAAAGCAAAGCGCCTGTGTGTTAACATTAGTTCCCTGATGCAGGGTTTGAGTAATTTAAGGGTCAGCTGGGGGTTTGTTTGTTTTAAGACATGGTCTCACTTGGCTGCCCTGGAATTATGGAGATGAAACTGGCTTCAACGGCCTATCCCTGCCTCCAGAGTGCTGGTATTAAACACATGGCCACTATCCTCAGCTACATAATGCACACCATGGATGCTTTTTGAAGGGGAAAAAAGGATGCGATGTTAGTGTTATTTAAAAGTATTTTTTAAGTGAGGCATAGCAGTATATGCCTTTAATCCCCACACTTGGAAAGCAGAACTCTGGGAGTGAATCTGAGGCTAGCCTAGTCAACAAGACCAGTCCAGGACAGACAGGGCTACACAGAGAAACCCTGTATTAAAAAAAAAAAGTTTTTTTTAATTTTATTTTTTAGGTCTTGTTTATTTTTTGAGACAGGATCTCACATGCAAACCCTACATACAGTCAAGGTTGCCCTTAGACTACTGACCTCACTTTCTGTGTCTTGAGTGTTGGGACTGCACACCTGGATCAATATCCAGTATTTTATGGAGAAAAAGAATCTGCAGAATCTTCAAGAAGCAGTAAAGCAAACGCACCAGGCAGTAGTACTTTAGAAGCTATAACGGGATCAATGATCAATGATCATAATGGAAGATGCTCTGAAAGGTGTTTTGTTGGAGAAAGAGCTTCGAGCTCTGGAACCCCATGCAGCCTGTCCCCAGCTACTGGCTACTCACGTGCCCACCACCAGGCTGGCGCCCTCCAGCACTGCCAGGCTGCGCAGCTCAGACCCTGTCAGATATAGCTCTCCGCGGGCACACACCAGCACCACTTGCTGAGCGTTCTCCAGCAGGAGGCGGTGGCCATTCATCTTGGTCGTCCTAGCCTCTGGCGGATTGCAAGGACAGTAGAGCCTGCGAGCTGTGGCTCCCCGGAGGGGCGGGGCAGGGCGGGGCGGGGCGGGGCAGGGCGGGGCGGGGCGGGGCAGAGCGGGGCGGGGCGGGGCAGGGCGGGGCAGAGCGGGGCGGGGCGGGGGCTCGCCAGCATCCTGTGACCAAGACCTTGAACGGATGGAATAAAATTAGAATAAACTTTATTGTGGACGCCAGTCTTTTCAAGTCTCCTTTTCAGATTTTGAGTAAAGGAGGTCATGATTATATCACCCCCTCCCCAACCCCTAGCTTTTGGATTAAAAAAAACAAACAAACAAAAATTTGAAATTTAGCCACAGGAGTGATCTAGTTGGACCTGGTAGCTGCGGTGCGGTGGCCTAGCGAATTGCTGGGAAGGGCTCCACAGGGACGCCAGTGGTGTGACTATGTGTGTTTGTGTGGTGCCGCATGAGTGTGCATGGTGTTTCTGTGGTGTGTCTGCCTGTGTGTTAGAGACAGTGACAGAAACAGAGACAAAGGCACACTGTGCCCTGGGACCTGGAACCTAAACCTAGCAGACAGTTGTTGGGGACCTGCGCTGGCAAGGAAACAGGGCAGGCACGGGGGCAGAGGGCTCACAGTATCCGCGCGACCCTCCCAGCAAGGCTGCGGGTGCCACACACTGTTCGGTTGGCCAGATCAGCTCTCAGGTCTGATACCAGACGGTTCCCAGGATGAAGGGGACCTGGGGCAGGGAAGAATGAAGCTGAGACGCAGAGTATCGCTTTGGTGCCTCTGTCTGCTTTGTACCTACAGCCTTCTCTAAGGATAGGTCTCAACTGTGATCCAAACTCATTAAGGTAAAACGGGATTTGACCTGGGTGTCTGCCACACACATACAATTCTCGGGAGTGTGGTGGCTTCCGTGCACACTGCTACACTCAAAGATGTAGACAGCATCCAGATTATTTAAAGAAGGCTGGCAGGCACACAGGGTTTGTTTAGATTCTTTTATTATTAATTTTTTTAAATTATTTTTTTTGAGATTGCAATGACGTCATTTCCCACTTTCCTCCTAAACCTTCCTTCTTCTCTTTCAAATTCAAGACCTTTTCTACCTCGTTACATATACCTGGTGTGTGTGTGTGTGTGTGTGTGTGTGTGTGTGTGTGTGTGTGTCCCTAAATAAATAAGTACAGCCTTGCACATATATTTTTTGAGGGCTTCCCCCCCCCCCTATCTTTTTTCTCTTGTTAAGACAAGTCTTACTATGTAGCTCTGGCTATTTTGGAACTCTTTATGTAGACCAGGATAGCCTTTTGATTCAGAGATCTACCTGACTCTGGCCATCTGTGTCTCTTGCTCTGTCCCTGTCTCTGCCCCCTAGGCCCCTTACAAACACACACACACTGCACATCAGTGCTGGGACTAAAGATATATACCACCACTCCACCCTTGTTAGGTTTTTACAGTCCAGACTTTATTTCCCCTCCTGGTCCACTCTCTGACTCTTCCACATCCCACACCTCCCATCCCCATCTCCACCATGATGTCCCCACTACATCAGCCAAGTCTCTCAGTGGTTAGGTGCATCTTCTCTGACTGAGTCCAGACCCGGCAGTCGTCTGCTGTGTATGTGTCAGGGGCCTCACATCAGCTGCTGTATGCTGCCTGGTTGGTGGTTCAGTGTCTGAGAGATCTTGGAGATCCAGGTTAGTTGAGACCACTGGTCCTTCTACAGGGTCACCCTCCTCCTCAGCTTCTTCCAGCTTTTCCCTAATTCAATCACAGGGGTCAGCAGCTTCTGCCCATTGGTTGGGTATAAATATCTATCTACATCTGACACTTTCAGCTGCTTGTTGGGTAGTTTGGAGGGCAGTCATGATAGGTCCCTTTTTGTGAGTGCTCCCTAGCCTCAGTAATAGTGTCAGGCCTTGGAGCCTCCCCTTGAGCTGGATCCCAATTTGGGCCTCTTGTCGTTGGACTTCCTTTTCCTCAGGCTCTTCTCCATTTTTGTCCCTGTGGTTCCTTCAGACAAGAGCAATTTTGGTCAGAGTTTTTGACTGTGGGATGGCGACCCCATCCATCAACTTGATGCCCTGTCTCTCTACTGGATGTGGGTTCTACCAGTTCCCTCTCCCCACTGTAGGGCATTCCAGATCCTTTAGTTCCTCATGCATGCTGCGGTGACCTCCAAGCAGAAAATGATTTCTGTTGCTACTTCCTAGCTGTAACGTTGCTACCCTTATGAACTGTAGTTAATATCTGTGCTTTCCAGTGGTTTTAGGCAACCCCTGTGAAAGACCCCCAATAAGGGGTCGAGACCCACAGGTTGAGAACATCAGCACTAGACGCTGGCTATGAACTAAAAACTCAACTTTTGTTCAAACACCACCACGGTGGTGGCATTTTCTTAAACAGAGGACATTGTCCAGCTGCCTTCTTCTAGATGGAGCTAGCTGGCTCCCTTCTACCTCCTTCTTCCACAGACTGACCTCCTCAGTCATTCAGGAAATAAATACGAAAGGAAAGACAAGCATCTCAGGACTTCCAAAGACTAGCATCAGTTTGTCATCAATTTTTCTGTATCTATGTGGAATTTTTAAAGATTTCACTAGCCTGTTATTTACCTTCCCAGCTGAGTTGTGTTCTCAAACTTCTTTTCACATTATCTATCTATCTATCTATCTATCTATCTATCTATCTATCTATCTATCTATCCATCCATCCATCAATCCAGGTGTCTGTCTGTCTGTCTGTCTGTCTGACTGACTGTCTGTCTGCTTGTCTAGGCAGGTCTTTGACTCTGTGAGTGTTACAGCTGAAGTAAGTGCACCATCAGCCAGCCTCACCCTGAGCCTGGACAAAGAGGGAGGGGCTGTGCCAAACCCATGGCTACCACAGCTTGCTTGCTCAGCAGCTTCAGAGACCCAGGCTTCACGTGCAGTTTTCTCTGCCCACTCTGTCCCTACACTGTGGCAATAATGTGATTGATTGGTTGGTTGGTGGTTTATTGATCCTGCCTGTGTGCACCTGTGGAGGTCAGAGGTGTCTGAGTCGTCTCATCAGCCCTGGTTTGGGGTTTTTGGTTTTTATTTTCTTTATAACTTACAGTAAGTGGACAACAGGTGAAGAGTAGCCCAGCATCAGGACGCTAAGGAGTGCACTAGCAGTTTCGTTTGTGGTGTGCAGTGGCTCACAGTCAGCTCCTGGGTTATTAAATGGCACTGAATGAACGCTATTGCACATACATTTCTGCTCTCGGGATTGATTATTTTCTGGGATGTAAGTTCCTAGAATTAGAAAAATTGCTGGGCACAGGAGTTTATGTGCCCATAGTTTTTAAAGACACAGCAGTTGTTGGGAAGTCACTGACTACTGAATTTAGTCACGTTTGTGCAACACATACAAGTTTTTTAATTTTTTTTAAATCACCTTATTTTTCAGGCTGAGAAGTTGACTTGGCCATTAAAGGTTAGGCTCACAGTTTTAATTATGTGAATATGTGTGTGCATGTGTACATGTGTGTGTGGGTCTGTATGTTTGTGTGTATATGTATGTGTGTGCCTGTGCTTGTCTTTATGTGTGTAAGTGCGTATATGTGTGCCCACATGTGTGTATGAGTGAGTCTGTATATGTGTATGTGTGGATATGTGTTTGTACATGTGTGGATATGTGTAGATATATGTTTATGTCTGAGAGTGTGTGTATGTGTGTATTGTGTGTGTGCATGTGAATGAAGCTGCCTACAGAGGCCAGGAGAGGGTTGGACTTCCAGGCAGTTGTAAGCTGCCCAACATAGATGCTGGGACCCCAACTCAGGTCCTCTGAAAGAGCAGAAGTGGAATGGAAGGGTCATATCTTCAGGCCCTATATACAGTTTGTTTACATTTATTCTAGGAATATAGTTTACTTTGCGCATACTCACTTGTGACTACAGGACTTTGAAACATGTGTTTCCTTTTCTTTGGACAGAACCAGGAGGCAGAATGGCATCCCAGTTGCACGTGTCAAGGAGCTCTGCAGGTAAAAAGCAGCCAGATGTAGACTTCCTATGTGCCTGGTATGATTAGGGACCGTGGTGGCTTTAGGGGTAAGGGAGGAAGCTTCCTGTCAGCATAAAAATGGTGGAGTGCATCGCCTTGCTACTGGATTGCTTCAGCTTCTCATGGCTAAAACGGTTAACCCAGTGACTGTCATGATGAAGGACAGCTCTCTGGAACCCCATGTAGCCTGTCCCCAGCTATTGACTACTCAGGTGACAACCACCAGACTGGCACCGTCCAGCACTGCCAGGCTGCACAGGGCGGGCCCTGTCAGATATAGCTCGCCCTGGGAGCACAGCAGCACCACTTGCTGTGAGTTCTGTAGCAGGAGGCAGTGGCTACTCATCATGGTTGTCCTAGCAACTGGAGGGCTGCAGAGGACATTAGAGCCTGAGAGCTATGACTCCTGGGCCGGGATGGGGCAGGGCGGCGCAGGAGCTCGTCAGCAGCCCATGACCAAGACCTGGGCACTACCAACCAGGATGGCTGGAATAAAATTAGAATAAACTTTATTACGGACGCCAGTCTTTTGAAGTTCCCCTTTCAGGTTTGTAGTAAAGGAGGTGATTATTTTATCACCCCCTCCTGAACCCCTAGGTTTTGAATTCAAAGCAAAACAAATAGAAATTTAGCCACTGGGAATGATCCAGTTGGAGGAGATAGCTGCAGTGAGGTGGGCTGCGGTGGCCAAGCGAATTGCTGGAAAGGGACACTAGTGATGTGAGTGTGTGTGTGTGTGTGTGTGTGTGTGTGTGTGTTAGAGACAATGACAGAAACAAAGACAGTGGTTGTGTGTGTGTGTGTGTGTGTGTGTGTGTGTGTGTGTGTTAGAGACAGTGACAGAAACAAAGACTAAGAAACAGTGTGCCTTGGGACTTGGAACCTGAACTTAGCAGACAGTTGTTGGAGACCTGAGCTGCCAGGCATGGGGCTCACAGTGTCTGAGCCACGCTCCTAGCAAGGCTGCAGATGCCACACACTGTTCAGTTGGCCAGATCAGCTCTCAGGTCTGATACCAGACAGTTCCCAGGATGAAGGGGACCTGGGGCAGGGAAGGATGAAGCTGAGACACAGAGTATCGCTTTGGTGCCTCTGTCTGCTTTGTCCCTACAGCCTTCTCTAAGGATAGGTCTCAACAGTGATGCAAACTCGTTGAGGTAAAACTGGATTTGACCTCGGTGTCCACACACACACACAATCCTCCTGAGCGTGATGGCTTCCGTGCACACTCCTACACTCAAGGATGTAGACAGCTTCCAGATGGTTTAAAGAAGGCTGGCAGGCACCAGGATTTGTTTAGATTCTTTTATTATTTTTTTAAATTATTTTTTGAGATTGCAATGATGTCATTTCCCACTTTCCTCTAAAACTTCCCTTCTTCTCTTTCAAATTCAAGACTTGTTTTTACCTTGTTATATATACATGGTTTGTGTGTGTGTGTGTGTGTGTGTGTGTGTGTGTGTGTGTGTGTCCTTAAATACATAAATACAGTCTGCTCAGTATGTATAATGTTACTTGCATATATATGTTTTCAAGGCTTCCTCCCCTTATCTTTTTTCTCTTGTTGAGACAAGACTCACTATGTAGCTGTGGCTATCTTGGAACTCTTTATGTAGACCAGGATAGCCTTTTAACTCAGAGATCTACCTGATTCTGACTCTGACTCTGGCCATCTGAGTCTCTCTCTGTCCCTGTCTTTTTCCCTCCCCTTACACACACACACACACACACACACACACACACACACACACACACACACACACACTGCACATCAGTGCTGGAACTAAAGATTTATATTACCACTCCACCCTTGTTATTTAGTTCCTATGGTATGTTTCATAAATAAATGAGAGTTACTTTCCCTGCCCAGCAAATACTACAAGAGATGGGGGGAAAAAAACCACAGAAAATCATTCCATAAAAGTAGGCTTACTCTCTAAATCACAAGGATGACTCTTTGGGTCACCTTACAGCCATTATAAAACAGACAGCAAATATATCTTTCAATAAACAGATTAGAGCAGATTAGAAACAAATGTCCTTTAGGTCCACACCATGACCTATAATAAAATAGAGATCGGATAGAAACAAAATGAAACAAAACCAAAGACCAGAAGAAAGAAGGCATAAAATAATGTAAGTGAAGACCCAATGGTTGATCACAGAGCAGACACACAACCACGACTGTCCTTGTGCTGCCAAAGCAAAAGTAGATATTAGCCAGGGGCAGATCTCTGTGTAGATATTAGCCAGGGGCAGATCTCTGTGTAGATATTAGCTAGGGGCAGATCTCTGTGTAGATATTAGCCAGGGGCAGATCTCTGTGTAGATATTAGCCAGGGGCAGATCTCTGTGTAGATATTAGCCAGGGGCAGATCTCTGTGTAGAAATGGCAGAGGGTAGAAACACAGTCACTTATGGGTAGAGGATTATGGAATTTTTATACTATAAAATTTCGACTCACCTGTTATTTTTGGCAGGCAATGCCAATTACAGAAACAAAGGGTGGATTCAAATTGGCATTCAACAAATGCCTCTTGCTCCTACTTCTGTTACCTCCACTGACTTATCCTCAGGAAATCTACTTACAACTTCCCCAGGCACAGTTTTCTTCACCTTCGGTACCCACACTTGTTTGTATTTTGTGGATTTGTTTGACTTTCAGATCAAACGTAAGTCACTTGGACCACTACTCACACATAAAAGAATAGTGACATGGTCACTGTCCTTAGGTCATTTTAATGTTCCTCTCCTTGATTGTCACGCAGCTTAGGGAACAGACGTCAGGCCACAGCAAAGTTTCTCCCTTGTCTTTGTAGACCATACACTGTGCTCATAGTCTACATATGCCCAGGAAGCACAAAAAGAAATTATACTTCTTTTTCATGGGTAGTTATATCACAGCCTTCTTTAAACCTGAACACAGCCCACTGACGGTCTGAGGAGGCACTGACTGAGAGTCGCTTGCAAACAGAGGGTTTGTAGACACAGGAAGCTTTAAGACCAAAGACTTGAGCCTTAGTGAGGCTCAGCTGTTAAAGGTCCTTGCTGTTCTTCCAAAGAGCCAAGGGCAGTTCCCAGGACCCACATTAGGTCGCTCACAAGTGCCTATAACCCCAGCTTCAGTGCAGGGAATCAAACACCCTCTACAGACACTTCACCCAGCACTGGCTTTCCACTCACAGCACCAGACTCACATGAGGACCCCTCCTGCCTGTCTCCCTGTCCACTTGACCCTTGACCCTCAGTTAAGTTTTTCGTTCTTCCTTCTGTTTACTACAGAGGCTATCAGAAACATCAACAGAAAAGTCCACACAAAGCAGCAAGCCTGACGCCAGCAGGGCAGAAAGAGGTCAAGCAGACAGGTGTTTCCTCACCCTTCTGAGCCGCTTCTGACCTAATAAAAGAGGAGGGCCATGGAGCAGGCCAAGGACCCAGGGGTGCCTGGCTTGTGGGTGAACAACAAACTGCTGACTCAGATGCACCCACACCTTTGAAGGCCACAGTTCCCAGTTCCCTCCTAGTGTTTGAAGGGAGGGTGGAGGCAGGGAGAAAAGTGGGAAAGGCATTGTGGTCAGGGAGCATTGGCTGCTAGAACAGTGGTTCTCAACCTTCCTAAAGCTGAGACTCTTTTTTGAAAGTCTTTTTTATAATTTACCCTTAATCTTTATTTTTTTTACAATCCAGACTTTATTCCTCCTCCCAGTCCACCCTTTGACTGTTCCACATCCCACACCTCCCATCCCCATCTCCAGCAGGATGTCCCCACTCCATCAGACCTTCCCATTCCCTGGGGCCCCAAGTCTCTCAGGGGTTAGGTGCCTCTTCTCTGACTGAGTCCAGACCCGGCAGTCCTCTGCTGTGTATGTGTCGGGACCTCATATCAGCTGCTGTATGCTGCCTGGTTTGTGGTCCAGTGTCTCGGGGGTCCAGGTTAATTGAGACTGCTGGTCCTCCGACAGGGTTGCCCTCCTCCTCAGCTTCTTCCAGCTTTTCCCTAATTCAACCACAGGGGTCAGCAGCTTCTGTTTATTGGTTGAGTGTAAATATCTGCATCTGACTCTTTCAGCTGCTTGTTGGGTCTTTCAGAGGGCAGTCATGATAGGTCCATTTTTGTGAGCACACCATAGCCTCAGTAATAGTGTCAAGCCTAGGGGTCTCCCCTTGAGCTGGATCACAATTTGGGCCTCTTGTCACTGGACATTCTGTTCCTCAGGCTCTTCTCCATTTTTGTCCCTGTAGTTCCTTCACACAGGAGCCATTTTGGCCAAAGTTTTTAATTGTGGGATGGCAAACCCATTCCTCCACTTGATGCCCTGTCTCTCTACTGGAGGTGGACTCTACCAGTTCCCTCTCCCCACTGTAGGGCATTCCAGATCCTTTAGTTCCTCATGCATGCTGCGGTGACCTCCAAGCAGAACATGATTTCTGTTGCTACTTCCTAGCTGTAACGTTGCTACCCTTATGAACTGTCGTTATTATCTGTGCTTTCCAATGGTTTTAGGCAACCCCTGTGAAAGAGTCATTCGACCCCCAACAAGGGGTCCAGACCCACAGGCTGAGAACATCTGCACTAGACGCTGGCCAACTATTGTTCAAACTCCACCACGGTGGTGGCGTTTCCTTAAACAGAGGGCATTGCCCAGCTGCCGTCTTCTAGATGGAGCTAGCTGGCTCCCTTCTACCTCCTTCTTCCACAGACTGACCTCCTCAGTCATTCAGGAGATAAATACGAAAGGAAAGACAAGCATCTCAGGACTTCCAAAGACTGTAGCATCAGTTTGTCATCAATTTTCCTGTATCTATGTGGAATTTTTTTTCCATCTTTATTAACTTGAGTATTTCTTATTTACATTTCGATTGTTATTCCCCTTCCCGGTTTCCGGGCCAACATCCTCCTAACCCCTCCTCCTCCCCTTACATATGGGTGTTCCCCTCCCCATCCTCCCCCCATCGATGTGGAATTTTTAAAGACATCACTACCCTGTTATTTACCTTCGCAGCTGAGTTGTATTTTCAAACTTCTTCTTTTCATGTTATCTGTCTGTCTGTCTGTCTATCTATACACCCATCTGCCTATCCATCCATGTATCTATCTATCTATCTATCTATCTATCTATCTATCTATCTATCTATCTATCTATCTGTCATCTATCTCTCCATCCATCTACATATCTTTCTTTCTACCCACCCACTCAACCATCCATCCATCCACCCAACCATATATCTATCTATCTGTCTGTCTATCTACCTATCTATTTATCTATCTGTCTGACTACTTACCTATCCAACCAACCACCCATACATACATCCATCCATGCATGCATCCATGCATGCATGCATCCATCCATCCATCCATCCATCCATCCATCCATCCATCCATCCATCTGTCCATCCATCCAACCATTCAGCCACATATCTGTCTGTCTATCTATCTATCTATCTATCTATCTATCTATCTATCTATCTATCTATCTATCTACCTACCTACCTACCTGAGGTAAGTGCACCATCACCCAGCCTCACCCTGAGCCTGGACAAAGAGGGAGGGGCTGTGCCAAACCCATGGCTACCACAGCTTGCTTGCTCAGCAGCTTCAGAGACCCAGGCTTCATGTGCAGTTTTCTCTGCCCACTCTGTCCCTACACTGTGGCAATAATGTGATTGATTGGTTGGTTGGTGGTTTATTGATCCTGCCTGTGTGCACCTGTGGAGGTCAGTGTGTCTGAGTCGTCTCATCAGCCCTGGTTTGGGGTTTTTTGGTTTTTTATTTTCTTTATAACTTACAGTAAGTGGGCAACAGGTGAAGAGTAGCCCAGCATCAGGACGCTAAGGAGCGCACTAGCAGTTTCGTTTGTGGCATGCAGTGGCTCACAGTCAGCTCCTGGGTTATTAAATGGCACTGAATGGACGCTATTGTACATACATTTCTGCTCTCGGGATTGATTATTTTCTGGGGTGTAAGTTCCTAGAATTAGAAAAATTGCAGGGCACAAGAGTTTATGTGCCCATAGTTTTTAAAGCCAGAGAGTTGTTGGGAAGTCACTGACTATTGAATTTAGCCACATTTGTGCAACACATACAAGTTTTTTAATTTTTTAAAAAGTTTATGTTATTTTTCAAGTTGAAGAGATGACTTGGCCATTAAAGGCTAGGCTCATAGTTTTAATTATGTGTATATATGTGTATGTGTATGTGTATGTGTGTGTCTGTCACTGTGTATTTGTATGTGTATGTATGTGTGTGTCTGACTGCTTGTCTTTATGTGTGTATGTGCGTATATGTGTACATACATCTATGTATGTGTGAGTATGTGTGTATGTGTGTGGATATGTATTTGTATGTATGTGTACATGTGTTTGTAGGTGTGTGGCTATGAGTAGATATATGTACATGTCTGAGGGTGTGTATATGTGTGTTGTATATATGTGTGTGTATATGTGTGTGTGCATGTGAATGAAGCTGCCTACAGAGGCCAGAAGAGTGTTCATGATCCCCCAGAGCTGGACTTCCAGGCAGTTGTAAGCTGCCCAACATAGATGCTGGGACCCCAACTCAGGTCCTCTGAAAGAGCAGAAGTCTAAGCTCTTAATGGAAGGGTCATATCTTCAGCCCCCATATACAGTTTGTTTACATTTATTCAAGGAATATAGTTTACTTTGCGCATACTCACTTGTGACTACAGGACTTTGAAACATGTGTTTCCTTTTCTTTGGACAGAACCAGGAGGCAGAACACCATCCCAGGTGCACTCAGCAAGGAGCTCTGCAGGTAAAAAGCAACCAGTTGATGTAGACTTCCTATGTGCCTGGTATGATTAGGGACCGTGGTGGCTTTAGGGGTAAGGGAGGAAGCTTCCTATCAGCATAAAAAGGTCGGAGTGCATCACCTTGCTACTGTTAGCTGGATTGCTTCAGCTTCTCATGGCTAAAACGGTTAACCCAGTGACTGTCATGATGAAGGACAGCTCTCTGGAACCCCATGTAGCCTGTCCCCAGCTATTGACTACTCAGGTGACAACCACCAGGCTGGCACCCTCCAGCACTGCCAGACTGTGCACCTTGGCCCTGTCAGATATAGCTCGCCCTGGGAGCACACCAGCAGCACTTGCTGTGCATTCTCCAGCAGGAGGCGGTAGACTCTCATCATGGTCCTCCTAGCTGCTGAGCACAGTAGAGCCTGCAAGCTGTGGCTCCTGGGCGGAGCATGACTGGACAGAGCTGGGCGGGGCAGGAGCTCCACAGCAGCAGATGACCAAGACCCAGGCAGTGCCAACCAATAGGGCTGGAATAAAATTAGAATAACCTTTATTGTGGACCCTAGTCTTTTCAAGTCCCCTATTCAGGTTTTGAGTAAAGGACATGATGATTACATCACCCCCTCCCCAACTCCAAAACAAAAGAAAGTTGAAATTTAGCCACGGGAGTGATCAGGTTGGAAGAGGTAGCTGCTGTGCGGTGGCCGAGCGAATTGCTGGGAAGGGCTCGCACAGAGACACCAGTGATGTGAATATTTGTGTGTGTGTGTGTGTGTGTGTGTGTGTGTGTGTGTGTGTGTGTGTGTGGTGCTGCATGGTATCTGTGTGGTGTGTAAGTGTGTGTGATAGAGACAGTGACAGAAACAGAGACAAAGATAGAGTATGCCCTGGGACCTGCGCTGGCAAGGCAACAGGGCAGGCACGGGGGCAGAGGGCTCACAGTATCCGAGCGACCCTCCCAGCAGGGCTGCGGGTGCCACATACTGTTCAGTTGGCAAAATCGGCTCTCAGGTCTGATATCAGGTGGTTCCCAGGATGAAGGGGACCTGGGGCAGGAAAGGCTGAAGGTGAGACGCAGAATATTGCTTTGGTGCGTCTATCTTCTTTGTCCCTACAGCCGTCGTGAAGGATAGGTCTCAACAGTGATGCAAACTCCTTGAGGTAAAACTGGATTTCACCTCGGTGTCCACCACACACACACAATCCTCGGGAGTGTGATGACTTCCGTGCACACTACTACACTCAAAGAAGTAGACAGCATCCAGATGGTTTAAAGAAGGCTGGCAGGCACCAGGATTTGTTTAGATTCTTTTCTTCTTATTATTTTTTTAAATTATTTTTTTGAGATTGCAATGACATCATTTCCCACTTTCCTCCTAAATCTCCCTTCTTCTCTTTCAAATTGAAGACCATTTCTACCTTGTTACATATAGCTGATGTGTGTGTGTGTGTCCCTAAATACATAAATACAGCCTGCTCAGTCTGTATAATGTTACTTGCATATACATGTTTTGAGGGCTTCCACTCTTACCATTTTCCTCTTGATGAGACAAGTCTCACTATGTAGCTGTGGCTGCTCTGGAACTCTTTATATAGACCAGGATAGCATTTTAATTCAGAGATCTACATGACTCTGACTCTGGCCATCGTGTCCCTTGCTCTGTTCCTGTCTCTACCTCCCACTCCCTCACACGCACACACACACACACACACACACACACACACACTGCACATCAGTGCTGGGACTAAAGATATATACCACCACTCTACCCTTGTTATTTGGTTTCTAATGCATGTTTCATAAATAAATGAGTTACTTTCCCACCCAGCAAATACAACAAGAGATAGGAGGAAAATACCACAGGAAATCATTCCATAAAAGTAGGCTTACTCTGCGAATCACAAAGATGACATTGGGTCACCTTCCAGCCATTATAAAACAGACAGCAAAAATATCTTTCAACGAACAGATTAGAACAGACTAGAAACAAATGCCCCTTAGGTCTATGCCATGCCCTATAATGAAATAGAAATGGGATAGAAACAAAACAAAACAAAACCAGAAACCACAAGAAAGAGGTTATATAATAATGTGAGTGAAGACCCAATGGCTGCTCACAAAGCAGAAACCACCACAAATGTCCGTGTGCTGCCAGAAAAAAAGAGTAGATATTAGCTAGGGGCAGATCTCTGTGAGTTTGAGGCCAGCCCAGTCTCCACAGTGACACACTGTCTTAAAAAAAAAAAAAAGTTAAAGAAAGGAAGAGGGACGGGGAGTAGAAATGGCAGAGGGTAGGAACACAGTCACTTATGGGCAGAGAATTATTGAATTTTTAAACTATAAAATTTCAGCTCACCTGTTACTTACAGCAGGCAACGCCAATTACAGGAATAAAGGGTGGGTTCACATTGGGATTCAACAAAGGCCTCTTGCTCCTCCTTCTATCACCTCCACTGACCTGTCCTCAGGAAATCTACTTAAAACTTCCCCCAGGCACAGTTTTCTTCGCCTTCAGTAGCCACACTTGTGTCTCCCTGTCCACTTGACCCTTGACCCTCAGTTAAGTTTTTCGTTCTTCCTTCAGTTTACTACAGAGGCTTTCAGAAACATCAACAGAAAAGTCCACACAAAGCAGCAAGCCTGACGTCAGCAGGGCAGAAAGAGGTCAAGCAGACAGGTGTTTCCTCACCCTTCTGAGCCGCTTCTGACCTAATAAAAGAGGAGGGCCATGGAGCAGGCCAAGGACCCAGGGGTCCCTGGCTTGTGGGTGAACAACAAACTGCTGACTCAGATGCACCCACACCTTTGAAGGCCACAGTTCACAGCTTCCCTCCTAGTGTTTGAAGGGTGGGTGGAGGCAGGGAGAAAAGTGGGAAAGGCATTGTGGTCAGGGAGCATTGGCTGCTAGAACAGTGGTTCTCAACCTTCCTAAAGCTGAGACTCTTTTTTAAAAGTCTTTTTTATAATTTACCCTTAATCTTTACTTTATTTTTTTTTTTACAATCCAGACTTTATTCCTCCTCCCAGTCCACCCTTTGACTGTTCCACATCCCACACCTCCCATCCCCATCTCCAGCAGGATGTCCTCACTCTATCAGACCTTCCCATTCCCTGGGGCCCCAAGTCTCTCAGGGGTTAGGTGCCTCTTCTCTGACTGAGTCCAGACCCGGCAGTCCTCTGCTGTGTATGTGTCAGGACCTCATATCAGCTGCTGTATGCTGCCTGGTTTGTGGTCCAGTGTCTGAGCGATTTCAGGGGTCAAGATTAGTTGAGACTGCTGGTCCTCCTTCAGGGTTGCCCTCCTCCTCAGCTTCCTCCAGCTTTTCCCTAATTCATTCACAGGGGTCAGCAGCTTCTGTCCATGGTTGGATGCAAATATCTCTTTCAGCCTCTTGTTGGGTCTTTTGAAGGGCAGTCATGATAGGTCCCTTTTTGTGGGTGCTCTCTAGCCTCAGTAATAGTGTCAGGCCTTTGGGCCTCCCCTTGAGCTGGATCCCAAATTGGGCCTCTTGTCACTGGATATTCTGTTCCTCAGGCTCTTCTCTCCATTTTTGTCCCTGTAGTTCCTTCACACAGGAGCAATTCTGGGTCAGAGATTTTGACTGTGGGATGGCAACCCCATCCATCAACTTGATGCCCTGTCTCTCTACTGGACGTGGGTTCCACCAGTTCCCTCTCCCCACTGTAGGGCATTCCAGATCCTTTAGTGTAGTTCCTCATGCATACTGCAGTGACCTCCAAGCAGAAAACGATTTCTGTTGCTACCTACTAGCTGTAACATTTCTACCCTTATGAACTGTCGTTATTATCTGTGCTTTCCAGTGGTTTTAGGCAACCCCTGTGAAAGAGTCATTCGACCCCCAACAAGGGGTCAAGACATCTGCACTAGACGCTGGCTATGAACTAAAATCCTAACTATTGTTCAAACACCACCATGGTGGTGGCATTTTCTTAAACAGAGGACATTGCCCAGCTGCCTTCTTCTAGATGGAGCTAGCTGGCTCCCTTCTACCTCCTTCTTCCACAGACCAACCTCCTCAGTCATTCAGGAAATAAACACGAAAGGAAAGACAGGCATCTCAAGACTTCCAAAGACTTTAGCATCAGTTCGTCATCAATTTTCCTGTATTAATGTGGAATTTTTTTTTTTTTTTGGTTCTTTTTTTCGGAGCTGGGGACCGAACCCAGGGCCTTGCGCTTCCTAGGTAAGCGCTCTACCACTGAGCTAAATCCCCAGCCCCTAATGTGGAATTTTTAAAGATTTCGTTAGCCTGTTATTTACCTTCCCAGCTGAGTTGTATTCTCAAACTTCTTCTTTTCATGTTATCTGTCTATCTATCTATCTATCTATCTATCTATCTATCTATCTATCTATCTATCCACATACCTATCTACTCACCCATCCACCCACCCAACCATCCATCCACCCACCCACCCACCCACATATCTATCTGTCTGCCTGTCTGTCTATCTACCTATCGATCTATTTATCTATCTCTCTGTCTGTCTAATTTCCTATCCATCCATCCATCCATCCATCCATCCATCCATCTATCCAACCATCCATCTATCTATCTATCTATCTATCTATCCATCTATCTATCTATCCATCCATCCAACCCCATATCTATCTATCTATCTATCTGTCTGTCTGTCCATCTACCTACCTACCTGAGGTAAGTGCACCATCACCCAGCCTCACCCTGAGCCTGGACAAAGAGGGAGGGGCTGTGCCAAACCCATGGCTACCACAGCTTGCTTGCTCAGCAGCTTCAGAGACCCAGGCTTCACGTGCAGTTTTCTCTGCCCACTCTGTCCCTACACTGTGGCAATAATGTGATTGATTGGTTGGTTGGTGGTTTATTGATCCTGCCTGTGTGCACCTGTGGAGGTCAGAGGTGTTTGAGTCGTCTCATCAGCCCTGGTTTGGGGTTTTTGGTTTTTTATTTTCTTTATAACTTACAGTAAGTGGGCAACAGGTTAAGAGTAGCCCAGCATCAGGACGCTAAGGAGCGCACTAGCAGTTTCGTTTGTGGCATGCAGTGGCTCACAGTCAGCTCCTGGGTTATCAAATGGCACTGAATGAAAGCTATTGCACATACATTTCTGCTCTCGGGATTGATTATTTTCTGGGGTGTAAGTTCCTAGAATTAGAAAAATTGCTGGGCACAGGAGTATGTGTGCCCATAGTTTTTAAAGCCACAGGAGTTGTTGGGAAGTCACTGACTATTGAATTTAGCCACGTTGGTGCAACACATACAAGTTTTTTAATTTTTTAAAAAGTTTATGTTATTTTTCAAGTTGAAGAGATGACTTGGCCATTAAAGGCTAGGCTCATAGTTTTAATTATGTGTATATATGTGTATGTGTATGTGTATGCGTGTGTTTGTCACTGTGTATTTGTATGTGTATGTATGTGGGTGTCTGACTGTTCTTGTCTTTATGTGTGTATGTGCGTTTATGTGTACATACATGTATGTATGTGTCAGTATGTATGTGTGTATGTGTGTATATGTATTTGTGTGTATGTGTATATATGTTTGTATGTGTGTGGCTATGTGTAGATATATGTATTTGTCTGAGTGTGTGTGTGTATATGTGTGTTGTATATATGTGTGTATAAATGTGTGAGTACATGTGAATGAAGCTGCCTACAGAGGCCAGGAGATGGTTCATGATCCCCTAGAGCTGGACTTCCAGGCAGTTGTAAGCTGCCCAACATAGATGCTGGGACCCCAACTCAGGTCCTCTGAAAGAGCAGAAGTCTAAGCTCTTAATGGAAGGGTCATATCTTCAGCCCTTATATACAGTTTGTTTACATTTATTCAAGGAATATAGTTTACTTTGCGCATACTCACTTGTGACTACAGGACTTTGAAACATGTGTTTCCTTTTCTTTGGACAGAACCAGGAGGCAGAATACCATCCCAGGTGCACTCAGCAAGGAGCTCTGCAGGTAAAAAGCAACCAATTGATGTAGACTCCCTATGTGCCTGGTATGATTAGGGACCGTGGTGGCTTTAGGGGTGAGGGAGGAAGCTTCCTGTCAGCATAAAAAGGGTGGAGTGCATCGCCTTGCAACTGGATTGCTTCAGCTTTTCATGGCTAAAACGGTTAACCCAGTGACTGTCATGATGAAGGACAGCTCTCTGGAACCCCATGTAACCTGTCCCCAGCTATTGACTACTCAGGTGACAACCACCAGGCTGGCACCCTCCAGCACTGCCAGACTGTGCACCTTGGCCCTGTCAGATATAGCTCGCCCTGGGAGCACACCAGCAGCACTTGCTGTGCATTCTCCAGCAGGAGGCGGTAGACTCTCATCATGGTCCTCCTAGCTGCTGAGCACAGTAGAGCCTGCAAGCTGTGGCTCCTGGGCGGAGCATGACTGGACAGAGCTGGGCGGGGCAGGAGCTCCACAGCAGCAGATGACCAAGACCCAGGCAGTGCCAACCAATAGGGCTGGAATAAAATTAGAATAACCTTTATTGTGGACCCTAGTCTTTTCAAGTCCCCTATTCAGGTTTTGAGTAAAGGACATGATGATTACATCACCCCCTCCCCAACTCCAAAACAAAAGAAAGTTGAAATTTAGCCACGGGAGTGATCAGGTTGGAAGAGGTAGCTGCTGTGCGGTGGCCGAGCGAATTGCTGGGAAGGGCTCGCACAGAGACACCAGTGATGTGAATATTTGTGTGTGTGTGTGTGTGTGTGTGTGTGTGTGTGTGTGTGTGTGTGTGTGGTGCTGCATGGTATCTGTGTGGTGTGTAAGTGTGTGTGATAGAGACAGTGACAGAAAGAGTATGCCCTGGGACCTGGCAAGGCAACAGGGCAGGCACGGGGGCAGAGGGCTCACAGTATCCGCGCAACCCTCCCAGCAAGGCTGCGGGTGCCACATACTGTTCAGTTGGCAAAATCGGCTCTCAGGTCTGATATCAGGTGGTTCCCAGGATGAAGGGGACCTGGGGCAGGAAAGGCTGAAGGTGAGACGCAGAATATCGCTTTGGTGCGTCTGTCTGCTTTGTCCCTACAGCCGTCGTGAAGGATAGGTCTCAACAGCGATGCAAACTCCTTGAGGTAAAACTGGATTTCACCTCGGTGCCCACCACACACACACAATCCTCGGGAGTGTGATGACTTCCGTGCACACTGCTACACTCAAGGATGTAGACAGCATCCAGATGGTTTAAAGAAGGCTGGCAGGCACCAGGATTTGTTTAGATTCTTTTCTTCTTATTATTTTTTTAAATTATTTTTTTGAGATTGCAATGACATCATTTCCCACTTTCCTCCTAAACCTCCCTTCTTCTCTTTCAAATTAAAGACCATTTCTACCTTGTTACATATAGCTGATGTGTGTGTGTGTGTGTGTGTCCCTAAATATATAAATACAGCCTGCTCAGTCTGTATAATGTTACTTGCATATATGTGTTTTGAGGGCTTCCACTCTTATCTTTCTCCTCTTGATGAGACAAGTCTCACTATGTAGCTGTGGCTGCTCTGGAACTCTTTATATAGACCAGGATAGCGTTTTAATTCAGAGATCGACGTGACTCTGACTCTGGCCATCGTGTCTCTTGCTCTGTTCCTGTCTCTACCTCCCACTCCCTCACAGGCACACACACACACACACACACACACACACACACACACACACACACACACACTGCACATCAGTGCTGGGACTAAAGATATATACCACCACTCCACCCTTGTTATGTTTTTACAGTCCAGACTTTATTTCCCCTCCTGGTCCACTCTCTGACTGTTCCACATCCCACACCTCCCATCCCCATCTCCACCATGATGTCCCCACTACATTAGACTTTCCCATTCCCTGGTTCCCTCTCCCCACTGTAGGGCATTCCAGATCCTTTAGTTCCTCATGCATGCTGCGGTGACCTCCAAGCAGAAAATGATTTCTGTTGCTACTTCCTAGCTGTAACGTTGCTACCCTTATGAACTGTCGTTATTATCTGTGCTTTCCAATGGTTTTAGGCAACCCCTGTGAAAGAGTCATTCGACCCACAACAAGGAGTCCAGACCCACAGGCTGAGAACATCTGCACTAGACGCTGGCTATGAACTACAATCCCAACTATTGTTTAAACACCACCACGGTGGTGGCGTTTTCTTAAACAGAGGACATTCTCCAGCTGCTTTCTTCTAGATGGAACTAGCTGGCTCCCTTCTATCTCTTCCACAGACCAACCTCCTCAGTCATTCAGGAAATAAACATGAAAGGAAAGACAGACATCTCAGGACTTCCAAAGACTAGCATCAGTGTGTCATCAACTTTCCTGTATCAATGTGGAATTTTGAAAGACTTCACTAGACTAATAGTTACATTCGCGGCTGAGTTGTGTTCTCAAACTTCTTCTTTTCACACTATCTATCTGTCTGTCTGTCTATCTATCTATCTATCTATCTATCTATCTATCTATCTATCCATCCACCCACCCACAAATCTGTCCTTTTTACTTACCCACTCATCCATCCATCCATCCATCCATCCATCCATCCATCCATCCACGTATCTTTCTCTCTCTCTCTCTCTCTCTCTCTCTCTCTCTCTCTCTCTCTCTCTCTGATTCCTCCCTGTCTCTCTCCATCTAGGCAAGTCTTTGACTCTGTGAGTGTTACAGCTGAAGTAAGTGCATCATCACCCAGCCTCACCCTGAGCCTGGACAAAGAGGGAGGGGCTGTGCCAAACCCATGGCTACCACAGCCTGCTTGCTCAGCAGCTTCAGAGACCCAGGCTTCACGTGCAGTTTTCTCTGCCCACTCTGTCCCTACACTGTGGCAATAATGTGATTGATTGGTTAGTTGGTGGTTTATTGATCCTGCCTGTGTGCACCTGTGGAGGTCAGAGGTGTCTGAGTCGTCTCATCAGCCCTGGTTTGGGGTTTTTGGTTTTTTATTTTCTTTATAACTTACAGTAAGTGGGCAATAGGTGAAGAGTAGCCCAGCATCAGGACGCTAAGGAGCGCACTAGCAGTTTCGTTTGTGGCGTGCAGTGGCTCACAGTCAGCTCCTGGGTTATCAAATGGCACTGAATGAAAGCTATTGCACATACATTTCTGCTCTCGGGATTGATTATTTTCTGGGGTGTAAGTTCCTAGAATTACAGAAATTGCTGGGCACAGGAGTTTTTGTGCCCATAGTTTTAAAGCCATAGCAGTTGTTGGGAAGTCCCTGACTATTGAATTTAGCCACGTTTGTGCAATATATACAAGTTTTTTCCTTTTTTAAAAAAAGTATCTTATTTTTCAGGCTGAAGAGTTGACTTGGTCATTAAAGGCTAGGCTCATAGTTTTAATTATGTGTATATGTGTGTATGTGTATCTGTGTGTGTGTGTGACTGTGTGTTTGTGTATGTATATATGTTCTGACTGTGCTTGTCTTTATGTGTGTGTGTATATGTGTACATACATGTGTGTATGTGTGAGTCTATTTGTATGTATGTGTGTATGTGTTTGTATGTATATGAATGTGTGTAGATATATGTATGTGTCTGAGTGTGTGTGTATGTATATGTGTGTGTGTGTATGTGAATGAAGCTGCCTACAGAGGCCAGGAGAGGGTTCATGATCCCCCAGAGCTGGACTTCCAGGCAGTTGTAAGCTACCCAACATAGATGCTGGGACCCCACCTCAGGTACTCTGAAAGAGCAGAAGTCTAAGCTCTCAATGGATGGGTAATGTCTCCAGCCCATATACAATTTGTTTAGGTTTGTTCTAGGTATATGGTTTACCCATACTCACTTGTGTCTACGGGATTTTGAAACATGTATTTCCTTTTCTTTGGACAGAACCAGGAGCCAGAATAACATACCAGTTGCACTCGTCAAGGAGCTCTGCAGGTAAAAAGCAACCAGTCAATGTAGACTTCCTATGTGCCTGGTATGATTAGGGACCATGGTGGCTTTAGGGGTAAGGGAGGAAGCTTCCTGTCAGCATAGAAAGGTCAGAGTGCATCCCCTTGCTACAGTTAGCTGGATTGCTTCAGCTTCTCATGGGTAAAATGGTTAACCCAGTGACTGTCAAGATGATGGACAGGAGGAACTGAGCTCTGTGTGAATCCACCAACCTTCCTCCTCTATTTTCTCCCCTCCTCCTCCTGCTTCATGATAAGATAGGGAATCTCTTGGTTTTCAGCTCCAAATCTGACAAAGCTTTAACACCTAAGGTAGGTCATGGGTGCTCTCTAGGCAGGCTCTTCATTGGAATTGATTAGAATTTGCAAGCTTGACTGCAAGGGGCAGATGTAGAAAACAATGAGCTTCAGTAGAATAAAGGTTCTATTCTCTCAGAGATGGAGAAGAGGGAGAAGGAAAGGAGAGAGGGGGGCAGGGAGGGGAGGAAAGGAAGGATCCTGGGTGCTTCTGGGAAAGGTCTGACAAGCAATCCCTTTTGAAATCCCACTGGCTTTCCCTTCCAAGTATTCAAAGAGCCCAGCCAGAGCCCAGCCACTTCCCCAACCCTGCTCCCATTGTCTGGGCCACTTTGGTTTCAACCCCAGCTCTCCTGTTCCTACTTGCTTCCTGTTCACCTGCAAAGAAGCCTTCTGCGAATCCATCTTACCAAGAGTCAAGGCATGCAAGACACTGACTGACCTGCCTCCCTACTGCCTTACCCCACCCCAGACCCTGTGGGTACTGCCCTCTGACCTGTCTCAGGGCCTTTGCACTTACTGTTATGACATTCAGAACTGATCTTCCACAGATCTGTCACTTCATGGACGGATCCATCCCTCCACTCGAGTTTGCTCACCCCACACCTTGTCAGTTGTCTCATAAAAATGTTCACTTGCTGTGTTTACTCCTATCATCTGTTGCCCCTCCTCAGCCTCTGCCACTTGAGCTCAGTGTAAGGGTAGAGTTTCTGTTTTGTTTACTAATGCATAGTACCTGGATATTGAATGGATAAATTAGAACCGGGGAAAGTGAAAGGGGCAAAGCTAAGGAAGGAATGAGTCTGTGCGTTGCAGGGTTTGAGTGATTTTGTAGGCCAGCTCTGGGTTGTTTGTTATAAGACATGAACTCACTTGCTGTCCTGGAATTATGGACAGGCTATCCCTGCCTCCAGAGTGATGGTATTAATGACATGGCCACTATGCTGGGCTACAGAATGCACACCATGGATGCTTTATGAAGGGGAAAAAAAAAGGATGCGATGTTAGTGTTATTTAAATGAGTTTTTTTAAGTAGGGCATAGCAGTATGTGCCTTTAATGCCCACACTTGGAAAGCAGAACTCTGTGAGTGAATCTGAGGCTAGCCTAGTCAACAAGACCAGTCCAGGACAGTCAGGACTACACAGAGAAAACGGGGTTTTTTTGTATATATATATATATATATATATTTAGTTCTTATTTGTTTTTTTGAGAAGGGATCTCACATGCAAACCCTACATACAGTCAAGGTTGGCCTTAGACTACTGACCTCACCTTCTGCATCTTGAGTGTTGGGACTGCACACCTGGATTAATATCCGATATTTTACGGAGAAAAGGAGTCTGCAGAATCTTCAAGAAGCAGTAAAGCAAACCCACCAGGCAGTAGTACTTTAGAAGCTATAACGGGATCAATGATCAATGATCATAATGGAAGATGCTTTGAAAGGTGTTTTGTTGGAGAAAGAGCTTCTAGCTCTGGAACCCCATCCAGCCTGTCCCCAGCTACTGACTACTCACGTGCCCACCACCAGGCTGGCACCCTCCAGCACCGCCACGCTGCATAGTGTGAACCTGTCAGACATAGCTCTCGGTGGGCACACACCAGCACCACTTGCTCTGTGTTCTCCAGCAGGAGGCGGTGGCCACTTATCATGGCCGTCCTAGAGCCTGCAAGCTGTGGCTCCCCAGAGGGTGGGTTCAATTGGCATTCAACAGATGCCTCTTGCTTCTCCTTCTGTGATCTCTTCACTGACCTGCCCTCAGGAAATCTATTTAAAACTTCCCCCGGGCACAGTTTTCTTCACCTTCGTTTGCATTTTGTGGATTTGTTTGACTTTCAGATCAAACATAAGTCACAACTCACACGTCAAGGAACAGTGACATGGTCACTGTCCTTAGGTCATTTTAATGTTCCTCTCCTTTATTGTCACGCAGCTTAGGGAACAGACGTCAGGCCACAGCAAAGGTTCTGCCCTGCCTGTGTAGAATGCACCACACACTGTGCTTATGGTTTACATGTTCCAAGGAAGCACAAAAAGAAGTTATACTTCTTTTTCATGAGTAGTTATATCAGGGGGTGCCCTGAACACAGCCCACTGACGGTCTGAGGAGGCACTGACTGAGAGTCGCTTGCAAACAGAGGGTTTGTAGACATAGGAAGCTTTAAGACCAAAGACTTGAGCCTTAGTGAGGCTCAGCTGTTAAAGGTCCTTGCTGTTCTTCCAAAGAGCCAAGGGCAGTTCCCAGAACCCACATTAGGTCGCTCACAAGTGCCTATAACCCCAGCTTCAGTGCAGGGAATCAAACACCCTCTACAGACACTTCACCCAGCACTGGCTTTCCACTCACAGCACCAGACTCACATGAGGACCCCTCCTGTCTGTCTCCCTGTCCACTTGACCCTTGACCCTCAGTTAAGTTTTTCGCTCTTCCTTCAGTTTACTACAGAGGCTATCAGAAACATCAACAGAAAAGTCCACACAAAGCAGCAAGCCTGACATCAGCAGGGTAGAAAGAGGTCAAGCAGACAGGTGTTTCCTCACCCTTCTGAGCCGCTTCTGACCTAATAAAAGAGGAGGGCCATGGAGCAGGCCAAGGACCCAGGGGTGCCTGGCTTGTGGGTGAACAACAAACTGCTGACTCAGATGCACCCACACCTTTGAAGGTCACAGTTCCCAGTTCCCTCCTAGTGTTTGAAGGGAGGGTGGAGGCAGGGAGAAAAGTGGGAAAGGCATTGTGGTCAGGGAAGATTGGCTGCTAGAACAGTGGTTCTCAACCTTCCTAAAGCTGAGACTCTTTTTTAAAAGTCTTTTTTATAATTTACCCTTAATCTTTACTTTATTTTTTTTTTTACAATCCAGACTTTATTCCTCCTCCCAGTCCACCCTTTGACTGTTCCACATCCCACACCTCCCATCCCCATCTCCAGCAGGATGTCCTCACTCTATCAGACCTTCCCATTCCCTGGGGCCCCAAGTCTCTCAGGGGTTAGGTGCCTCTTCTCTGACTGAGTCCAGACCCGGCAGTCCTCTGCTGTGTATGTGTCGGGACCTCATATCAGCCTCTGTATGCTGCCTGGTTTGTGGTCCAGTGTCTGAGCGATTTCAGGGGTCAAGATTAGTTGAGACTGCTGGTCCTCCTTCAGGGTTGCCCTCCTCCTCAGCTTCCTCCAGCTTTTCCCTAATTCATTCACAGGGGTCAGCAGCTTCTGTCCATGGTTGGATGCAAATATCTCTTTCAGCCTCTTGTTGGGTCTTTTGAAGGGCAGTCATGATAGGTCCCTTTCTGTGGGTCCTTAGCCTCAGTAATATTGTCAGGCCTTGGTCCTCCCCTTGAGCTGGATCCCAAATTGGGCCTGTTGTCACTGGATATTCTGTTCCTCAGGCTCTTCTCCATTTTTGTCCCTGTAGTTCCTTCACACAGGAGCAATTCTGGGTCAGAGATTTTGACTGTGGGATGGCAACCCCATCCATCAACTTGATGCCCTGTCTCTCTACTGGACGTGGGTTCCACCAGTTCCCTCTCCCCACTGTAGGGCATTCCAGATCCTTTAGTGTAGTTCCTCATGCATACTGCAGTGACCTCCAAGCAGAACATGATTTCTGTTGCTACTTACTAGCTGTAACGTTGCTACCCTTATGAACTGTCGTTATTATCTGTGCTTTCCAGTGGTTTTAGGCAACCCCTGTGAAAGACCCCCAATAAGGGGTCGAGACCCACAGGTTGAGAACATCTGCACTAGACGCTGGCTATGAACTAAAAACTCAAGTATTGTTCCAACCCCACTATGGTGATGGCATTTTTTTAAACAGAGGGCATTGCCCAGCTGCCTTCTTCTAGATGGAGCTAGCTGGCTCCCTTCTACCTCCTTCTTCCACAGGCAAACCTCTTCAGTCATTCAGAGATAAACACGAAAGGAAAGACAGGCATCTGAGGACTTCCAAAGACTGTAGCATCAGTTTGTCATCAATTTTCCTGTATTGATGTGGAATTTTGAAAGGTTTCACTAGCCTAATGTTTACCTTTGTGGCTGAGTTGTGTTCTCAAACTTCTTCTTTCCACATTCTCTGTCTGTCTGTCTATCTATCCATCCATCCTTCCATCCATCCATCCTCTATCTATCTATCTATCTATCTATCTATCTATCTATATCCATCATTCAATTCATCCATCCATCAATCCATTCATCCACCCACCCATCCATCCATTCATCCACCCATCTGTCTGTGTATCTATCTATCTATCTATCTATCTATCTATCTATCTATCTATCCATCCATCCATCCATCTATCTATCCATCCTTCCTTCCATCCATCCATCCTTCCATCTATCTATCTATCCATCCATCCATCATTCAATTCATCCATCCATCAATCCATCCACCCACCCATCCATCCATTCATCCACCTATCTGTCTGTGTATCTATCTATCTAGCCATCTATCTATCTAGCCATCCATCCATCCATCCATCCATCCATCCTTCCATCATCTATCTATCTATCTATCTATCTATCTATCTATCTATCTATCTATCTATCCATCCATCATTCAATTCATCCATCCATCAATCCATCCATCCACCCATCCATCCATTCATCCACATATCTATCTGTCTGTGTATCTATCTGTCTGTCTGTCTGTCTGTCTGTCTGTCTATCCATCCATCCATCCATCCATCCAGGCACACACCCACCCATCCATCCATCAATCCATCCATCCATCCACATATCTATCTATCTATCTATCTATCTATCTATCTATCTATCTACCTACCTACCTACCTGAGGTAAGTGCACCATCACCCAGCCTCACCCTGAGCCTGGACAAAGAGGGAGGGGCTGTGCTAAACCCATGGCTACCACAGCCTGCTTGCTCAGCAGCTTCAGAGACCCAGGCTTCATGTGCAGTTTTCTCTGCCCACACTGTCCCTACACTGTGGAAATAATGTGATTGATTGGTTGGTTGGTGGTTTATTGATCCTGCCTGTGTGCACCTGTGGAGGTCAGAGGTGTCTGAGTCGTCTCATCAGCCCTGGTTTGGGGTTTTTGGTTTTTTATTTTCTTTATAACTTACAGTAAGTGGGCAACAGGTGAAGAGTAGCCCAGCATCAGGACGCTAAGGAGCGCACTAGCAGTTTCGTTTGTGGCGTGCAGTGGCTCACAGTCAGCTCCTGGGTTATTAAATGGCACTGAATGAACGCTATTGCACATACATTTCTGCTCTCGGGATTGATTATTTTCTGGGGTGTAAGTTCCTAGAATTAGAAAAATTGCAGGGCACAGGAGTTTATGTGCCCATAGTTTTTAAAGACACAGCAGTTGTTGGGAAGTCACTGACTATTGAATTTAGCCACGTTTGTGCAATGCATATAAGTTTTTAATATTTTTAAAAAATTTAACTTATTTTTCAGGCTGAAGAGATGACTTGGCCATTAAAAGCTAAGCTCATAGTTTTAATATGTGTATATGTGTGTATGTGTACATATGTGTGTATGTATGTATGTGAGTGTTTGACTGTGCTTGTCTTTATTTGTGTATGTGCATATATGTGTACACACATGTGTGTATGCGTAAGTCTATATGTGTGTATGTGTATATTATATGTGTGTGTGTGTGTGTGTATGTTTGTGCATATGTGTATGCCTGCGAGTGAAGATGCCTACAGAGGCCAGAAGATCCCCCAGAGGTTCGTGATCCCCCAGAGCTGGACTTACAGGCAGTTGTAAGCTGCCCAGCATAGATGCTGGGACCCCAACTCAGGTCCTTTGAAAAAGCAAGTGTAAGCTCTCAATGGATGGGTAATGTCTCCAGCCCTTATATAGAGTTTGTTTAGGTTTGTTCTAGGTATATAATTTACTTTGCCCATACTCACTTGTGTCTACAGGATTTTGAAACATGTGTTTCCTTTTCTTTGGACAGAACCAGGAGCCAGAATAACATCCCAGTTGCACACATCAAGGAGCTCTGCAGGTAAAAAGCAACCAGTCAATGTAGACTTCCTGTGTGCCTGGTATGATTAGGGACGGTGGTGGCTTTAGGGGTAAGGGAGGAAGCTTCCTGTCAGCATAGAAAGGTCAGAGTGCATCCCCTTGCTACTGTTAGCTGGATTGCTTCAGCTTCTCATGGCTAAAATGGTTAACGCAGTGACTGTCAAGATGATGGACAGGAGGAACTGAGCTCTGTGTGAATCCACCAACCTTCCTCCTCTATTTTCTCCCCTCCTCCTCCTGCTTCATGATAAGACAGGGAATCTCTTGGTTTTCAGCTCCAAATCTGACAAAGCTTTAACACCTAAGGTAGGTCATGGGTGCTCTCTAGGCAGGCTCTTCATTGGAATTGATTAGAATTTGCAAGCTTGACTGCAAGGGGCAGATGTAGAAAACAATGAGCAATGAGCTTCAGTAGAATAAAGGTTCTATTCTCTCAGAGATGGAGAAGAGGGAGAAGGAAAGGAGAGAGGGGGGCAGGGAGGGGAGGAAAGGAAGGATCCTGGGTGCTTCTGGGAAAGGTCTGACAAGCAATCCCTTTAGAAATCCCGCTGCCTTTCCCTTCCAAGTATTCAAAGAGCCCAGTCAGAGCCCAGCCACTTCCCCAACCCTGCTCCCATTGTCTGGGCCACTTTGGTTTCAACCCCAGCTCTCCTGTTCCTACTTGCTTCCTGTTCACCTGCAAAGAAGCCTTCTGCGAATCCATCTTACCAAGAGTCAAGGCATGCAAGACACTGACTGACCTGCCTCACTACTGCCTTACATTACCTCAGACCCCGTGGCTGCTGCCCTCTGCCCTTCTTATGCACTTTGCACTTACTGTTATGACATTCAGAACTGATCTTCCACAGATCTGTCACTTCATGGACGGATCCATCCCTCCACTCAAGTTTGCTCACCCCACACCTTGTCACTTGTCTCATAAAAATGTTCACTTGCTGTGTTTACTTCTATTATCTGTCACCCCTCCTCAGCCTCTGTCACTTGAGCTCAGTGTAAGGGTAGAGTTTCTGTTTTGTTTACTAATGCATAGTACCTGGATATTGAATGGATAAATTAGAACCGGGGAAAGTGAAAGGGGCAAAGCTAAGAAAGGAATGAGTCTGTGCGTTGCAGGGTTTGAGTGGTTTTGTAGGCCAGCTGGGGGTTTATTTGTTATAAGACATGGTCTCACCTGGCTTCCCTGGAATTATGGAGATGAAGATAGCTCTGAACAGCCTATCCCTGCCTCCAGAGTGCTGGTATTAAACACATAGCCACTATGCTGGGCTACAGAATGCACACCAGGGATGCTTTTTGAATGGGAAAAAAGGATGCGATGTTAGTGTTATTTAAAAGTTTTTTGTAAGTGGGGCATAGCAGTATATGCATTTAATCCCCACACTTGGATAGTAGAACTCTGTGAGTGAATCTGAGGCTAGCCTAGTCTACAAGACCAGTCCAGGACAGCCAGGACTACACAGAAGAAAAAGAGTTTTGTTTTTTTTTGTTTGTTTGTTTTTTAGTTCTTATTTGTTTTTTTTTTTTTTTGAGACGGGATCTCACATGCAAACCCTACATACAGTCAAGGTTGCCCTTAGACTACTGACCTCACTTTCTGTGTCTTGAGTGTTGGGACTGCACACCTGGATCAATATCCGGTATTTTATGGAGAAAAAGAATCTGCAGAATCTTCAAGAAGCAGTAAAGCAAACGCACCAGGCAGTAGTACTTTAGAAGCTATAACGGGATCAATGATCAATGATCATAATGGAAGATGCTCTGAAAGGTGTTTTGTTGGAGAAAGAGCTTCGAGCTCTGGAACCCCATGCAGCCTGTCCCCAGCTACTGGCTACTCACATGCCCACCACCAGGCTGGCGCCCTCCAGCACTGCCAGGCTGCGCAGCTCAGACCCTGTCAGATATAGCTCTCCGAGGGAGCACACCAGCACCACTTGCTGTGCGTTCTCCAGCAGGAGGCGGTGACCATTCATCTTGGTCGTCCTAGCCTCTGGCGGATTGCAAGGACAGTAGAGCCTGCGAGCTGTGGCTCCTGGGGGGAGCATGACTGGGCAGAGCTGGGTGGGGCAGGAGCTCCACAGCAGCAGGTGCCCAAGACCCAGGCAGTGCCAACCAATAGGGCTGGAATAAAACTAGAATAAACTTTATTGTGGAGGCCAGTCTTTTCAACTCCTCTTTTCAGGTTTTGAGTAAAGGACGTGATGATTACATCACCCCCTCCCCAACTCCTAGCTTTTGGATTCAAAACAAAACAAAGTTGAAATTTAGCCATGGGAGCTATCACGTTGGAAGAGGTAGCTACTGTGCGGTGGCCGAGCGAATTGCTGGGAAGGGCTCGCACAGGGACACCAGTAATGTGAATATTTGTGTGTGTGTGTGTGTGTGTGTGTGTGTGTGTGTGTGTGTGTGTGTGTGTGTCTGTTAGAGATAGTGACAGAAACAGACAGACAGATATGTGGATGAATGGATGGGTGGGCAGGTAGGTGGATGGATGGAGAGAGAGAGAGAGAGAGGGAGAGAGAGAGATGTGGATTGTTGGATGGATGGATAGGTGGATAGATAGATGGATACGTGGATAGATGTATGGGTGGGGGGATGGATGGATTGATGGATAGAATGATGGATAGATAGATAGATAGATAGATAGATAGATGGATGGATGGATGGATGGGTGGGTGGATGCATGGATGGATGGATAGATAGATAGATAGATAGATAGATAGATAGATAGATAGATAGATAGATAGGTGAATGGTGGATGGATGGATGGGTGAGTGGGTGGGTGGGTAGATAGATAGACAGAAAGAAGGACAGACTTGTGAGTGGGTGGATGGATAGATAGATAGATAGATAGATAGATAGATAGATAGATAGATAGCATGAAAAGAAGAAGTTTGAGAACACAACTAAGCAGGGAAGGTAAATAACAGGCTAGTGAAATCTTTAAAATTTCCACATCGATACAGGAAAATTAATGACAAAATGATGCTACAGTCTTTGGAAGTCCTGAGATGCCTGTCTTTCCTTTCGTGTTTATCTCCTGAATGACTGAGGAGGTTGGTCTGTGGAAGAAGGACGTAGAAGGGAGCCAGCTAGTTCCATCTACAAGAAGCCAGCTGGACAATGTCCTCTGTTTAAAGAAATGCCACCACCCTGGTGGTATTTGAACAAGAGTTGAGTTTTTAGTTCATAGCCAGCATCTAGTCCAGATGTTCTCAACCTGTGGGTCTTGACCCCTTATTGGGGGTCTTTCACGGATGTTGCCTAAAACCACTGGAAAGCACAGATAATAACGACAGTTCATAAGGGTAGCAACGTTACAGCTAGGAAGTAGCAACAGAAATTGTTTTCTGCTTGGAGGTCACCGCAGCATGCATGAGGAACTACACTAAAGGATCTGGAATGCCCTACAGTGGGGAGAGGGAACTCCTAGAGCTCACCTCCAGTAGAGAGACAGGGCATCAAGTGAAGGATGGGGTCGCCATCCCACAGTCAAAACCTCTGACCCAGAATTGCTCCTGTGTGAAGGAACTACAGGGACAAAAATGGAGAAGAGCCTGAGGAAAAGGAAGTCCAGTGACAAGAGGCCCAAATTGGGATCCAGTTCAAGGGGAGACCCCAACACCTGACACTATTACTGATGCTATGGAATGCTCACCAAAAGGGGTATGACTGCCCTCCAAACTACCGAACAAGAAGCTGAAAGAGATAGATATTTGCATCTAACCAGGGACAGAAGCTGCAAATTCCTGTGAGTGAATTAGGGAAAAGCTGGAGAAAGCTGAGGAGGAGGGCGACCCTGTAGGAGGACCAGCAGTCTCAACTAATCTTGACCCCTGAAATCGCTCAGACACTGGACCATAAACCAGGCACTTTTCTCTGCCCACTCTGTCCCTACACTGTGGCAATAATGTGATTGATTGGTTGGTTGGTGGTTTATTGATCCTGCCTGTGTGCACCTGTGGAGGTCAGAGGTGTTTGAGTCGTCTCATCAGCCCTGGTTTGGGGTTTTTGGTTTTTTATTTTCTTTATAACTTACAGTAAGTGGGCAACAGGTTAAGAGTAGCCCAGCATCAGGACGCTAAGGAGCGCACTAGCAGTTTCGTTTGTGGCGTGCAGTGGCTCACAGTCAGCTCCTGGGTTATTAAATGGCACTGAATGAACGCTATTGCACATACATTTCTGCTCTCGGGATTGATTATTTTCTGGGGTGCAAGTTCCTAGAATTACAAAAATTGCAGGGCACAGGTGTTTGTGTGCCCATAGTTTTTAAAGCCAGAGAGTTGTTGGGAAGTCACTGACTATTGAATTTAGCCACATTTGTGCAATACATAAAAGTTTTTCATTTTTTTAAAAAATTATTTTATTTTTCAGGCTGAAGAGATGACTTGGCCATTAAAAGCTAAGCTCTTAGTTTTAATTATGTCTATATGTGTGTGCATGTGTATGTGTGTGTGTGTGTGTGTTTGTATGTATCTTTATGTGTGTTCTGACTGTGCTTGTCCTTATGTGTGTATGTGCATATATATGTACATACGTGTGTGTATGTGTGAGTCTGTATGTGTGTATATGTGTTTGTACATGTGTGGATATGTGTAGATATATGTTTATGTCTGAGTGTGTGTGTATGTGTGTATTGTGTATATGTGTGTTGTGTATATGTGTGTGCATGTGAGTGAAACTGCCTACAGAGGCCAGGAGAGGGTTCATGATCCCCCAGAGCTGGACTTACAGGCAATTGTAAGCTGCCCAGCATAGATGCTGGGACCCCACCTCAGGTCCTCTGAAAGAGTAAATGTAAGCTCTCAATGGATGGGTCATGTCTCCAGCCCATATACAGTTTGTTTAGGTTTGTTCTAGGTATATAGTTTACTTTACCCATACTCACTTATGTCTACAGGATTTTGAAACATGTGTTTCTTTTTCTTTGGACAGAACCAGGAGGCAGAATATCATCCCAGTTGCAAACATCAAGGAGTTCTGGAGGTAAAAAGCAACCAGTCGATGTAGACTTCCTATGTGCCTGGTATGATTAGGGACCGTGGTAGCTTTAGGGGTAAGGGAGGAAGCTTCCTGTCAGCATAAAAAGGTCGGAGTGCATCCCCTTGCTACTGTTAGCTGGATTGAGTCAGCTTCTCATGGCTAAAACGGTTAGCCCAGTGACTCTCATGATGAAGGACAGGAGGAGCTGAGCTCTATGTGAATCTGCCAGCCTTTCTCCTCCATTTTCTCCCCTCCTCCTGCTTCATGATAAGACAGGGAATCTCTAGAATCCCTAGAAGCTCCAAGTCTTACAAAGCTTTAACACCTAAGGTAGGTCATGGGCGCTGTCTAGGTGGGCTCTTCATTGGAATTGATTAGAATTTGCAAGCTTGACTGCAAGGGGCGGATGCATAAAACAATCAGCCTCAAAGTCATAATGGTTCTATTCTCTCAGAGGTGGAGAAAGGGGGGAAGGAAGATGGAGGCGGAGAGGGGAGGAAAGGAAGGATCCTGGGTGCTTCTGGGAAAGGTCTGACAAGCAATCCCTTTTGAAATCCCACTGGCTTTCCCTTCCAAGTATTCAAAGAGCCCAGCCAGAGCCCAGCCACTTCCCCAACCCTGTTCCCATTGTCTGGGCCACTTTGGTTTCAACCCCAGCTCTCCTGTTCCTACTTGCTTCCTGTTCACCTGCAAAGAAGCCTTCTGCGAATCCATCTTACCAAGAGTCAAGGCATGCAAGACACTGACTGACCTGCCTCACTACTGCCTTACATTACCTCAGACCCCGTGGCTGCTGCCCTCTGCCCTTCTTATGCCCTTTGCACTTACTGTTATGACATTCAGAACTGATCTTCCACAGATCTGTCACTTCATGGACGGATCCATTCCTCCACTCGAGTTTGCTCACCCCACACCTTGTCACTTGTCTCATAAAAATGTTCACTTGCTGCGTTTACTTCTATTATCTGTCGCCCCTCCTCAGCCTCTGCCACTTGAGCTCAGTGTAAGGGTAGAGTTTCTGTTTTGTTTACTAACGCATAGTACCTGAGTATTGCCCTTCCTGGGTGTTTATTGAATGGATAAATTAGAACCAGGCAAACAGAAAGGGGCAAAGCTAAGAAATGAATGTGTCTGTGTGTCACAGGTAGAGTAATAGTCCCCAAATATGTGTACATCATCTTCCTTGGAACCTGTGAACATGTTACTTGACACAAGAGAGACTTTTAAAGTGTGATTAACTTAAGGAACTTGACTTGGGAAGAATATTCTGGATTGTCTGATGGGCACAAAATGGAGGCAGTTGTATCTTAGATGGGTATGCCAATGTGGCCATGGAAATAGTGGACGGATTTGTGCTGAATATCGATGAAGAGGCTACAGCCAGGGTGTGTAGGCATAATCTAACAGCAGAAGACATAAGCAGAGTGTACCTAGAGCCTCCAGAGAAACACACCCTTTTAAACTGGCCTTTTCAGGCTCCTGATCCCTAGAACTTCAAGCCAGGGCATCTGTTGTGCTGTCACAGCCTCTACGGGACACTAATGGTTCTGAAAGGTTCCTTATCAGCCATGATGCGAATCTTCAGAGCCCAGAGGGAAATATGGCTGAGCTTGGGGTAACTCGGGTTCAGCTAATGACTCGTGCCAAACTGGCAGACTGTAGATCTCAGGCCCAAGGTCCATCTTGCCCTAGAGCCTGCAGAAGGGTCAGGCAGGAGGCTAAGGGTAGATTCTCATATACACTGTGGGTATAAGGTGCTATTCAGGGATACAATATTAATATTGCCCCCTAAAGGTCAGTCTAGCAAGAAGCTGAAAATAGGAACATATTTCAAAAAGGGTCTTCCCAGAACTAATTCAAGGATCATGGATTTGTGGTTGGTCCATCTCAAATACAACTTGTGGGGATGTGCTTCTGCAGGCAAATCTCTGAGTTCAAGGCTAGGTAGATCTACATGGTCAGTTCCAGGACATCTAAGGGTTACATAGTAAGGCCCTGTCCCCAAAATCAAAACAACACCCCAGTAAATGCAACGAGTGATTAAATGCATTAAATGCAACTAGCTATAGGAGACTAGAGGTGAAGAGAGGGCAGGTGGGGTATGTCCCTCTGAAGCTGTCAGTGGTCTCATTGGATATCTGGGATCCGTTCTTGTTCTATGGTAAGGGACACTGGATGGACTCAGGCAAAGTCAAGGTCTAAGTCCAGAAAATAGCCAGTGGAGAGGCTACACACTGTGAGAAAAGGGCTCAGGGGATTATAGAGCAACCCTCAAGCTGGACTTGGAAAAGCTGGTGTCAGAGAGTCTGTCCCAGCACACAGGCCTGAGCCCAGGGGAGCTAACAGGATCAGCCTCAGTCTGTTCATCATGGGTGGCGATCCAAGACGAAATGACTCAGTTCAAACAGCAAGGCGCCCGAGAGAGAGAGAGAGAGAGAGAGAGAGAGAGAGAGAGAGAGAGAGAGGTGGCTACTTCTCCCTCCTCAGCCTATTGTCTTATTCAAGCTCTCCGTGGATTGGCTGATGCCCACGCATAGTGGGAAGGGCAGTCTTCTTTACCAACTCAACCAATTTGAAGGCTAAAGTGACCTGGAAAACCCCTCACAGACACCCCCAACATAACGTCTAATTTAGGCAAACCGCAGCCCCAGTCAAGTCCACACATGAAGCTAAGCACCACTCAGCTCTCTCTGCTGAGTCGGAGCCTGTTGGTCATGCTTTCCCACAGCTTTGCACTCCCCAGAGCCCAGCCTTGCCTCTTCGCTGTCTGTCCTCTATCCCGTGCGTCATGGGGCCACAACGTCATCTGCGTTCTTGACATCTTTACGCCCCAAAGGGCCCGCAAGGAATCATCCGCAGTCTCTCTGCTTCTTACCAGACGTGACCCTCCCTGGTTGACACCCCCTTTCCTGGACCAGGCACATTATACTCAGTTTTCAATGCATCCGATTACCTATTGCGCATGGTACTCTATGCTCAACCCTCTAAGGAGCCGGCCGGTGTGTTCCAGAGTAGCCCCAGCATATAACACCTCTGATACCAGATGGTGTTATAGACCTCAAGTGTGAATCCCTTAGCTCTGGTTCGTGCCTCCTGACCTGCTGAGCCCTGGGGTTGTGCTGTAGAGAGTGGGTAGAGAAATGTGGCTCCTACCCGGGAGATCCAGGAGGTTTATTGCCAGGTTCAATTGGAGGGCGAGATCCATCTGAAACCCACCTTCTCAGAGACACCTGCATCACCAACTACTCCAGTTGGTGGGGGCTTTATAGTTCTGACCAATAAAGGAACTAACAACTTCCTCCCTCCCTGCCTTCCTTTCTTTCTTCTCTTCTCTTCTCTTCTCTTCTCTTCTCTTCTCTTCTCTTCTCTTCTCTCTCTCTCTCTCTCTCTCTCTCTCTCTCCTTTCTTTTCTTTTAGATGAAGCAAAAGATGCTGAACTCAAAAAGGAAAGACCCTACAAGATCTTTTTCAAAGATCTCTTCCTTTTCAAAGAAAATGAAATTGCTGCAAGGAAAAGGGTAAGGCTTTATTAAGATCAGAACCCCCCCCCCAAAAAAAAAAGGTTAGAACCGTGTACTTTCAGCCATAGAGCTCAATAGTTTTATGGGTTAAGAGACGGTGTCAGATACTGACGCACCTTGTCCCGTGTTTGACGCCATTCTAGGAAGATAGTGTTCATGCCTAGGACAGGGCAGGGGTTCAGAGCGCGCCCCCTAGTGGGAAAAGACCGCTATGCCATTACCAACTGGCTCCAGAGCCAGGGTTCACTGTCCTCCGTGTGTCTGACACCCGGGGTTTTCATATCGCTACGTTTCTGAAACTGGGTCTAGCTTGTGCAGGGGGCATGCTGCACTTCACTGTCCGAGCACAAAGTAAAAGTAGGTCTTACCATGGGTAACACCTCGGGACCAACGAGTCCTACAGTCAAAGCTATGTGAGGGAGACAGCAGAGGGCTGCTCTGTGGATGAGAGAAGAATGGGAAGGACAGACACAGCCTTCTCTGTGGTGACAGGAGCTGAGTCCTTAAGAATAACCCAAAGTGTGCCAAAACTGTTACGGATAAACAAGTTTATGCGTGCTTTGAGGAGAGAGAAGAAAAGAGGACATGGAGAGGAAAGGGGGTTGTTTTTAGAGTGATTTGGAATAAAAAAAAATTAGCAGTGGGACTGAAATTCAACCTTTCTTCCCAAAGGTAATGGATTAGAGGACTCCCTGGCCTTCAGCGGGATGAATAAAATAGCTACAAACATGGATTGTGGTCATCTAGGGATGGCTGTGCTCTGGGCATTGTGTGCTTCGTTGAGCTTCACACACGATTAAACTGAGAGAAGTGCAAAGCAATCCAAAGACTGGGCTCTCACTGCTCTCTATGGAAGTCTGCCTTCCATTAAGTTTTCGGTTCCAGTGGGCTATGAACCTTTGAAATTCCATATTTTCCCTGCATTTAATCTGGGGAGACATTTTCCTGCCTCTGTTTCTGAGATAATTTAGAAGGCCCAACTTCCAAACATAATCCTGGTTCCCATGTGAGAAAGAGAGGATGCTGGGTCCATTCCTTCCCAGGGTAAGCTCCTGAGCTGCCTAAGGCCAAAGGCCTTTGCTATTTGCAGATGACTATTATAGCAATACGACACTTTGCTGCATTAAAATCCCTTCCATGCTCTTGCACCTTGGGCAGGAAAGAATGAAGACCCACAGCATGCATATCTACCAGAAGACGACATTTTCGTCCCGAATGAAGAGTCGCTCACACCTTGGCCAGCTGGCTTTTTTTGCGGAGGCAGGTAGCAGCTCCTATGAAAAGCTGGGGCTAGACCCCACTCTGATCCTCAGACTGACAGAAGGTGAGTGTGGTGGTTTGAAGAGGTTCAGCCTCTTCAGACTCCTGTGTTCAAATGCTTGGCTCGGAGACACGTGGCGCTACTATTTGGAGGCGTGGCCTTACCGGAGAAGGTGTGGCCTTCTTAGAGGAAGTTTGTCACTGTCGGGGGCGGGCTTTGTAGTCTTAAATGTTTAAACTATGCCCAGTGTGAAACAAATCCAGCTTCCTCCAGGCTTCCTGGTAATCAAGGTGTAGAACTCTGCTCCTTCAGCACCCACTGTGTCTGCCTACACGGGGCCATGGGCTGTGCTCCCTGCCATGATGATAATGGACTGAATCTCTGAAAGTGTAAGCTGGGCCCAATTCAATGTTAGCTTTTGTAAGAGTTGCCATGGTCACGGTGTCTCTTCACAGCAACTTAAATCCTAAGACAGTAAGTCAACGTTAGTCTTAGTCATTCAGATAGATAGATAGATAGATAGATAGATAGATAGATAGATAGATAGATGATAGAAACAGATGATACAAAGATAGATAGATTGATAGATAGATGATAGAAACAGATGATACAAAGATAGATAGATAGATAGATAGATAGATAGATAGATAAATGTTTCATATATATATATGGATAACTTGGTATTTTATATACATATATAGACATATGATTACATATTATATATATAATTTATTTATTTATTGTTTTATGCACGTTGGTCTTTCACCTACATGTGGGTGGGAGTCAGGTCCCCTGGAGCTGGAGTTACAGGCAGCTATAAGCTCCCATGTGGGTGCTGGAATGGAACCCGGGACCTCTGGAAGAGCAGCCTGTGCTGTTAACCACTAAGCCATCTCTCCAGCCCCTATTCTTAGTCTTAAGACGTTGTTTTTGATATTTGCCATTCATCGTAGGTTTGGGAGATTTTCTGGTGCTGAAAGAGAGAGAATCAATGCTTCTCTACTGCTGTGAGAAGCCTACCAGAGACAACAACATGAAGCCCCCCCCCCTTTTTTTTTCTTTGGTTTTTTTCTCTGTAGCCCTGGCTGTCCTGGAACAATTGCTACAGACTAGATTGGCCTGGAACTCAGAGATCTATCTGCCTCTGCATCTGTTGAGAGTTTAGGCCAACACAGACATTCTTAAAGTCAAAAGGAAAGTCTTTATTGCTGGACAGTGGCTACGTGGGAACTTACCCAAAGTCTCACTCACAGCCATTTGTCTTTTATTTAAAAAACAAAACACACACACACACACACACACACACACACACACACTCACTCCTGGTTGGCATACTTCAGTTAGTTAGCAAGACGCAGAACTACAGAAGTCAAAAAAGCAAGATTAGTACATTTAGGGACTTTTCATTTGTGGAGTTTTCTAGAACTGTGAACTAGGTCTTTGTTCCCATTTTGGCATGTGTCAGGGCCTGTGTGCTGGGTTTTAAGGTCAGAATGGTGCCTCTAACACGGTGACAGTCATGTTAAGCTCTGGGGCCTGTTACAGTACAACAGGTAAGATTTGCCATAGGCTTGATTGAAAGAAGAAAGCAGCTTAAGTTAAGAAGACAGTTTCCCAGGAAGGTCTTACTTCTTCTCCTGCCTTTGGGAAGGAAGGAAGTCAATGCCAAATAATAGTGTTGACGTCGTCAACGTCGAGTAACGTGAAAACAGTAGGCCCAGCTAGCTGTACTGTTTGAGGTATGGAAATATAGGCACTTCCTAAGGTTGGAGGAGCTTTGGAGGTTCAAAATAGGCCTCAGACATAGAGCATCAGGAAACCGATGGGGCGAAATAAACTTGTCCACCATTGCAAAACCGGGCCTGGTTTAGTGACCTGGTTGTCAGAGTCATAAGCACTTCCTGCGCCTGACAGGTCAAGAAGCGCCTACACGTGAAAGTACTTTGCAGCTAAATAAGTCCAGAATGGCTCACGAGAAAAGGGACTTGGGGTTCACCAGCTCCCATGGAGGAAGCAAGCCATGAGGCTGGAGAGAGCTTAGTCAGGGGAGCTCGGCTGCTCCTGCAGAGGCCTGCGGTTTGACTCTCAGCCTCCTGACAGAGGCTCGGCACCAGTTGTAACTCCAGTCTGAAGGGATGTAATGCCTTCCTCTGACTTCCTCAGGCACCAGGCACACACGGAGTGCATGCACTTGAATGCGGGCAAAATACTCGTATGCATAAAAAAAATAAATGAATCAATCTTAAGAAAAAGACGGGCTGGCTAGATAGCTCAGTAAGCAAACGCAATGGCTGCTCTTCCAGAAGACCCGGGGTCTGTTCCTAGCACCCACATGGAGGGTCACAACTACCCGTGACTCTTGTTTTAGAGGATCAGGCACCCTCTTCTGTCCCCTTCTGGAACAAGGCACATATGTGGTGCTCAGACATACACGCAAGGGGAAACACACTTTACACCAAAAACAAAAATAAATCGATTTCTAAAAAAGCCCTTAGGATTATTTGTTTTGTTATTTTGTGCATATCCGTTGTGCCCGCGTGTATATAAGTGTGTCGGATCCCCTGGGAACGAAGGTTAACAGTCGGTTTTGAGCTTCCAGGTGGGGGTTGGGAATTGAACCTGGATCGCCTGAAAAGGTAATAAGTTCTCTGACTTGCGGAGCCAAGTTTCCAGACCCCCAAAACATCTTTAAAAAGACGAAGCAGACAGCGCTAATCGATCTAGACCATCTCGTAGATGTACGAGTGACTGAATAGCAGTGACTGGCAGGCAATAGTTGGGTCCAGCTACAGCATCGGGTCTAGGAGATCCCTGGGCTCCATCTTGTGTCTCCATGTTGAATCTTGGGCCATCGAGAACATGTAAAGCCACAAGCGACATATCTACAGTTCCTTGCAAAAGAGGTGACAGTCCTCGCCACCCCGGCAGTCCTCAGATAACTAGAAACCACAGCTTTGAGGGTGACCCAGCCCTCCTCTGTGTCATTGATGTGGAATGGATCACTTCTGGCCTCTTAAGACCAAATGCCATAGGACGGGCTCCTCCACAGGAAAAGAGTCCAACTTTACTCTTATGCATCATCTGAGGCTCTCTCAACAATGTGGCAGGTTGTGCTGACAAGCAATATGGAGTTTTCACTTAAAGACATCTCCCTCTAACTGCATCTGAAATAAAGAACTGATCTGAGTGAGGTCACTTTTCCCCAACCTTACAGTCTCTGTATGAATTCTGATTTTAAAATATTTTATATGTATTGATATGTAGTATATAACACACATTATATATATATATATATGTTTTATATATACACACACACACACACACACACGTGTGTGTGTGTGTGTGTGTGTGTGTGTGTAAAATAAGCCAGTGGTCCTACTTGGGGACTCTCGATTCTTTTTTTTTTTTTTTTTTTTTTTTTTTTTTTTTTTTTGTTAATTTTTTTTTTTAAAGATTTATTTATTTATTATATATAAGTACACTGTAGCTGTCTTCAGATACACCAGAAGAGGGCATCGGATCTCTTTACAGATGGTTGTGAGCCACCATGTGGTTGCTGGGAATTGAACTCATGACCTCTGGAAGAGCAGTCGGGTGCTCTTAACCTCTGTGCCATATCTCCAGCCCCGACTCTCGATTCTTGTATTTCTGTGTTTGCACTAGTGGCGAATGGCTAGGTCACTATCAAAGGAAATTGACAGATGCCTCAATGCTGGTGGCAGATTGGTTTCCTACACCTGCTCATTCTCTACACCGTGGCAGTGAGACTCTGACTTTGCTTTGAGAGGAAATACCTGTAGGCCAGATGTGAAGGAGCACTCCTGCAGTGCCAGAACTCAGGGAGCAGAAGCAGGAGAATCAGAGTTCAAGGTCATCTTCTGCTCTAGAACAAGTTTGAGGCCAGCAGGAGTTACTGGAGATCCTATCCAAAAAAAGAAAGAAAGAAAGGAAGAAAGAAAGAAAGAGGGAAAGAAAGAAAGGAAGGAAGGAAGAGAAAAAGAAAGAAAGAAAGAGAAAAAGGAAGGAAGGAAGAAAGAAAGAAAGAGAAAAAGAAAGAAAGGAAGGAAGGAAGAAAGAAAGAAAGAGAAAAAGAAAGAAGGGAAGGAAGAAAGAAAGAGAAAAAGAAAGAAAGGAAGGAAGGAAGGAAGGAAGAAAGAAAGAAAGAAAGAAAGAAAGAAAGAAAGAAAGTGGAAAAGGAAGAAAGAAAGAGAAAACAAAGCCACAGAGCGGGCAGTGGTAGCGAAGCCACACTTTTAATCCCAGCACCGGGAGGCAGAGGCAGGCGGATCACTGAGTTTGAGGCCAGCTTGGTCTACAGAGTGAGTTCCAGGGCTGTGCAGAAAAACCCTGTCTGGACAAACAAGAACAAAAGCAAACACACCAACAACTCTGAACAGGCTGTGTTGCAGGCTCCGTCAGCCCCAGATATGTCTCACTGTGCTTCAAAACACCAGTGCCTGGGAAGGAGGTGTTTGGGAAGACAACTGTGGAAACTCGGGCCAGATATAAGACGGTGTTGAGGGATTGTTGGTTTGTTGGGGGTGGAAACGCTACTGTTTAAATTCTCTGATAAAGTTACACACTAAAGCTCAGAGATCGACTAGTCTAAGATGTTTTGTTGATTTTCAGAATATTCTAGTGGGGGGAAAAGTTGGGGAGGGTTATCAACAGGTAGGAACTAAAATATATCGGCGACGTCGAAGCAGCTGAACTTCAGGATGCGCTGCTATGAATGTCAGCGACTTCTAGTTAGTGCAGTATTAAAAATATAGCTGTTTCTGGGTGTTAATCACTCGGGTGTGTTATATTTGATCTGCAACAAAATGCGGTTGGATGTCTTTAACTAATCTTTGCAGAAGAAGACGGCTCAGGGAGGCGGGGTCATCTCACATCTCTCCGAGGCTCCCTGCAATGGATGTTTGTTAACGACTATAACAATCACCGTGGTTTTCATGACTGGTTATAAAATGAATGGCGCATCCCAAGTGCATTGCGTGAACAATAGCAACTCGTAGTGGTTGAGAAACCGCTGTGTGTTTTATGTCCTACGCGGGCGACCTTATGCTCTCAAAATAAGCCACATTGAGCTGGCAGTGGCTTCCCATGCCAGGGGTTTAAATTCTCAGTCACTTCTTGGGTTTGTTGCCTGGGTCTCTTCTAAAGGAGCAGTCACAGCCAGGACATCACAGGGGTCTGCAGCTAAGGGATCTTGAAGCTTCTTGGTAGTCACATAGCCCCACATCTGTTCCGTGACCAGCATGTCGACAGCCATGAGCTGTGGGTGGAAGAACAGTCTTCACACAGATGAGGAAACTGGGGCACAGAGAGAGCGGCGGTCTCTCTCCCAGTTAGAGGCAGAAACCCCGTGCATCTGTGGGGAGACAGGAGCCCAAGACAAGGCCCTCTGCTTGTTTAGGAAGTAGTATTTCTATTTACATGGTTAGCGAGAAACTGTACTCTATGTCTATGCACACTCTGTCGGTTTCACGGAGAATGAATGTGGAAATGTAGCATTTTCCAAAATGAAGAAAACGTGAGGGCTGGAGAGATGGCTCAGCGGTTAAGAGCACTGACTGCTCTCCCAGAGGTCCTGAGTTCAATTCCCAGCAACCACATGGTGGCTCACAGCCATCTGTAATGGGATCTCATGCTCTCTTCTGGTGTGTCTGAAGACGGCAACAGTGGACTCATATAAATAAAATGAATAAATAGACCTTTAAAAAAAAAGAAAAAAGAAAAAAGAACTATCATTAAAAAAAAAACAAAAAAACAAAACAAAAACAAAAAAAAAAAAAAAGAAAACGTGAATGTTTTTTGGAATTCCTTGCCGGTTCCCTGCAGGGTAAAACTGGCTGTCATCCTTTCCAAACTAGTTACGTTACCGGAGGGCAGAGCTCTTTTGCTGAGTCTGGATTCGCAGCGTATGTGATGACGCTTACTCTTTGAAAGCTAGCAGTCTAAACATACGTCTGTGTCAATGTTTTCTCCAGGCGCGGACAGAAAGAGGACCGTCCACGAGTTTATTAACGACCAACGAGACAGATTTCTACTTGAGGTATGAAAAGCAAGTTCTTTCTCCTGTTAGCCAGACTTCTTGCATAGCATTGCCAGGTAATGCTTGCCTTGGCGTTAGATTTTTCCCTCACAGTCTATTGCCTGAACGAATGGCGCGTTCCTGTGTTTATTCACTTGAATGATATTTATTGAGTACTTATAACATGCCACAAGCCATTACAAAATTCCCTCGTGTTGGAGAACTTACCTTCACACAATCTATACCAGTGACCTGGGAAATGGTTTGTTTTTGCAGAGGACGATGTTGGGCCCCAAGATCTCTATTTTTCCCAGTTCTGTGTGGGAGTCAGAACATTCTGGAATCTTCCCACTCTCTCTATAACCACTCAGACAGGAGAGAAATGGCTTTGTCACAAGAGAAGAACACATTAGAATCAGCCAGAAGAGCCCTGTGAGACAGAGTTTAGAAGCACTCCAGATAATCGTGATTATATTTTCTTTGTTTTAATTAGATATATTTCTTTACTTACATTTCAAATGTTATTCCCTTTCCAGGTTTCCTGTCCATAAGTCCCCCCATACCCTCCCCCTCCCCCATATGGGTATTTCCCCCATCCCCCCAACATTCCCCTGCACTGGGGGTCCAACCTTGGCAGAATCAAGGGCTTCCCCTTCCACTGGTGCCCCAACCAGGCTATTCTCTGCTACATATGCAGTTGGAGCCCTGGGTCAGCCCATGTCTTTTGGTAGTGGTTTAGTCCCTGGAAGCTCTGGTTGGTTGGCATTGTTGTTTTTATGGGGTTGCAAGCTCCTTCAGCTCTTTCAATCCTTCCTCTAATTCCTCCAAAGGGGGGTCCTGTTCTCAGTTCAGTGGTTTGCTGCTAGCATTGACCTCTGTATTGGACATGCTCTGGATGTGTCTCTCAGGAGAGATCTATATCCTGTCCCTTTCAGCATGCACTTTTTAGCTTCATCAATCTTATCTAGTTTTGGTGGCTGTATATATAGGGTCCATATGAGCCACATGTGGGGCAGTCTCTGAATGGCCGTTCCTTCAGTTGCTGCTCTAAACTTTGCTTCCATATCCCCTCCTATGGATATTTTTCCCCTTTAAAGAAGGAGTGGGAGCATCATCATTTTGGTCATTCTTCTTGAGCTTCCTGTGGTCTGTGGATTGCATCCTGGGTAATTCAAGCTTTTGGGTTAATATCCACTTATCAGTGAGTGCATACTATGTGTGTTTTTCTGTGATTGGGTTACCTCACTCAGGATGATATTTTCTAGTTCATTCCATTTGCCTATGAATTTCATGAAGTCATTGTTTTTGATAGCTGAGTAATATTCCATTGTGTAGATGTACCACATTTTCTGTATCCATTCCTCTGTTGAAGGGCACCTGGGATCTTTCCAGCTTCTGGCTATTATAAATAAGGCTGCGATGAACATAGTGGAGCACGTGTCTCTTTTATATGTTGAGGCATCTTTTGGGTATATGCCCAGGAGAGGTATAGCTGGGTCCTCAGAGAGTGCAATGTCCAATTTTCTGAGGAACCTCCAGACTGATTTCCAGAATGGTTGTACCACTTTGCAATCCCACCAACAATGGAGGAGTGTTCCTCTTTCTCCACATCCTCACCAGCATCTGCTGTCACCTGAGTTTTTGATCTTAGCCATCCTGACTGGTGTGAGGTGAAATCTCAGGGTTGTTTTGATTTGCATTTCCCTTATGACTAAAGATGTTGAACATTTCTTTAGGTGCTTCTCCACCATTCTGTATTCCTCAGCTGAGAATGTTTTGTTTAGCTCTGTACCCCATTTTTAATAGGGTCATTTGTCTCCCTGCAGTCTAACTTCTTGAGTTCTTTGTATATTTCGGATATGAGCCCTGACAGTAGTGATTATTGTATCGATAACTGCCTGACGCTCGCAAACAACTTACTGTTGTTCCAATAGCGCCAGTGAACTGTGGCTGCTTATTTTGAAGCTGTGTCTGGAATAATCTCAAAGTCGTCGCCCATTCCGTTTGCTGTGCTGTGTTCAGCTTTATTTGGTTTGTAATTAAAAAAAAAGTTATGAGGCAACATTTTTAAATCCCTGGTGGCCGCTCCAAGTCATGCTTAGACAGCTCGTTCTTATCTTCGGTATCTGTATTTGCCAACAGTGCATGGCATACGTCACCACGGCCCTTCTGCTCTGCTCACTTAGAGCCTCGGCTCCAAGCGCTCTACCACCTGTTAAAGCTTGGTTGCTGCTCTGAGTCATTTCCATCTGTTCTTGCAAGGTTACAGAACCGAATGAAAACAGGGATAAGATTGCCCCAGCACTCACAGGCTACAGTAACAAAAGGGCACACTGTGTGTGTGAAGAATGACGGGGAGACTGTTTCTTTCCGTCCTGGAGGCAAAAACAAAAGAAGCACCACCCCAGGGCAAAGTTTCTCAGGCTCCCTTCTCATGGAGTCAGACTGTCACACGGTCCCCCTGTCGGCAGCAATGAACACACAGTGCAGTCAGTCAGGGATGATCTTAACATGTCTAGTCATAGAAGGTTTTATCCTGTCTTCAGGCCATGTGACAATACGTTACTTATTACCCTCGTGTGCATATTAATTTACCATAGACAGAGTAGAGACTCTGTGCACGCAACCCTGGGAGAAAAACTGCAAATCGAATCCTTTGGCTGTTGGCTTATACCTCTGTTGCCAAGCCCTAATCATTTAGAGACAGTCTGTTTCTGTTGGGGCCTTGAATGCTAGCAAATTGGTGAAAATGTTTTTGGTCTTTCCTAATTTCATAGCACACATTTTTTGGGGTATAGGCCAAAGCTAATGCTCGCCCTTGAGGCCAGCTGCAACCAACAAGAAGGAACTCAGATAAACTACGTCACACAGCTGTGCATGGAACCCATGCCTTAGCTTAGCTAATGTTAACAGTTCTTAGGTATGATTTTGGCCTCCCCTAGGAAACCTTGCTGATGTAACTGAAGTCTTGGCTGGGAGTAGATGGTTCTTGGCAGACTCTCTGGGATTTGAATGGGCCTTGTTCTCTGCTCGGGTATTTTTCCAGTCCCCCAAGCAGGTTGATAACAAGCCCCAAGTGATATAATGAAGTCAATGTATCACTAAGACTATAGCTGGAAAAAAATTGACCTTGCCCAAACAATGCCTGGCTCTAGCGTTTTTTGTCTTCTAGAAGGTGACTTATGTCACAGGTCATAAGGATGTCTTCAAGGTGAGGCTGACCACATCTGCCAGTCTTAGGATGGCCATGTCAGGAAAACCAACAATGTGGCTGTTTGGGGTCATTCCAAGAGGGTCAGGGGACTGAAGAGATATCAGTCAATTAATCTTGTCTACAGAATGAATTTTCATTGGAAATTCTGGCCAGCTAGTCTCGGTTGACTCCATGGTTGGCTGTACTGTGTGTTTATTGTTTTAGACGCAGGAATGAAACCATGGGCGGAGTCTATGGGGAGGGAGACCCAGAAGCTTTGTCTCTGGAGAGCCTCTAAACCAGTGGTTCTCAACCCGTTTGGGGGTTGCCTATCAGATAGCCTGTATATCAGGATATTTACGATTTCATAACAGTAGCAAAATTTCAGTTATGAAATAGCAACATAATAATTTTACGGTTGGGGGTTAGCACAGTGTAAGAAACTGGATTACAGGGTTGAAGCATTAGGAAGGTTGAGAATCACTGCTCTAAACCCTGCCTCATGGGGCTCTTCCTCTGGCTAACTTTAACGTTTCCTTTCCTTGTAATGATATCCCCACCCAGGAGTTTTGTGGGATCCAGAAACCTGAAGCTACTTGGGGGGCTCATCAAATTTGCCAGTGGTGTCAGTTGTGAGAGCAGATGTGGGCTGAGTCCCTCAAAATTTTCAACTTCAGTAACTTAATGATGTTTTTCTTTCTTTCTTTCTTTCTTTCTTTCTTTCTTTTTTTTTTTTTTTTTGGAGCTGGGGATCGAACCAAGGGCCTTGCGCTTGCTAGGCAAGCGCTCTACCACTGAGCTAAATCCCCAACCCTTAATGATGTTTTTAAACTCAATGGTCTCATAGCACCCTGCCTTGTTCTTTCACTCCTTTTTTCTCTGCTCCCTTACCCCTCTCTTTTTAAAAGTTTTATTTATGGGATGTGAATTTCTCACTTAGAATGTAAATGTTAATGTATTGTGAGTTTAATACTATGGACGATTTTTTTTTAATGCCAATAACTTGACATGGATGGAACAAATTCCTGGAAAGTTACAAACCATCGAAGCTTGTCCGAGAAGAAAGCACACGATAGCTTTATATCGCGGTACAGACTGAACTTTTAGGCAAAAAAGAAAGAAAAAAAAATTCCACATTCGCTGGCTGATTGTCCCAGACATTTTAAGAGAAAACCATTCTAATCTTACATAGCCTGTTAACACCAAGAATATTATCCAGATCTCTGAATAACATGCAGGCCTTAGAAGAAAAGAGAGCACAGACCCTATGACTTATGGGTAAAGGCACATGGCTCCAGGCCTTATCTATGAGTTTGATATCTGGGACCAACATGGTGCAAAGAGAGACCTGACTTCTGTAAGTTGTACTCTGACCTCGTGTCCCTGCCCAACTGATGCTAGCCGAGAGATGCACTATACTTACTAACTAACTAACTAACTGACAACTAACTCTAACAAATCTTTAAAGAAGAAGAAAGTGAGAGGCAAGCATTCCAAACTAATTTCAACAAATCAAACATGATAGAACATAAAAAGGATAATCCATCATGGCTAATGAATTGGGGCTTCTGCTAAGCGTGTGGAAGCAGCTCAGTGCTCGGAGATGGAGAAACACAACACACGCCAGCGGGTTAGAAACGAACAGCCGCATAATCATCTCAAGCGATTCAGGAAGAGCATTCCTCTATATCCAAAATGTGTTCTTTTTTTTAATAACATCACTCTTATCCTTAGATAATTGTATACACACGCCAACTCAATTCCAGGTCAACCCCTCATCTTCTTACCCACCCACTGTCTTTTCTTCACTAGTAATGTTTTATTTATTTAAATACATCTTTAAAAACGTTTTATTGATTCTTTGTGAGTTTCACGTCATGCACACCGATCCCATTCATCTCCCTATCTCCTTGGTATCCGCCCTCTGCCCTTGCAACACCTCCCTCCCCTCTCCCCAGGAAACAAAGATATAAGTATCACAAACCAAAAACGAGAAAATCTGCTCGTGGAAGCTGCGGTGTGCCCCACAGCACACCTGTGTGATCACACATCTACACTTGCAAATGTTTCCTGCAGGGAGCCATTGGTCTGGTTCAAGGCCCCTGTCTTCTGCTGTCCATCAATACTAGATCCTCAAGCGGGTTCCTCTCTGATATCCTGCTGTTGCCGTGTGTGCCATGGGATCCTGTAGCTTTGGTTCTGTAGGGCCAGCCCTTCCGCTTGCTCCAGCAGTTCATAGATGGGGTAAATGTTAGGGTGGGCCAATTCGAAGCCCTGGATCTGGCCATTAGGTATTGTTCTGTCTGCCTTTACATCAACCTGACATAAGCTAGAGTCATCAGAGAGGAGGGAGTCTCAGTTGGAAAAAAAGGGGGAAGGGGGCTTCCAGAAGGTCTAGCTATAGGCCAGTCTAGGGGTAGGTGAGCATTTTCTTTATTAGTGATTGACGTGAGACGGCCCAACCTGTGGTGGGCAGGACTACCGTTGAGCTGGTAGTCCTGGGTTTTAAAGGAAAGCAGGCTGGGTAAAACTCTAAGCAGCATTTCCCCCATGGCGTCTGCATTAGCTGCTGACTCCAGGTTCCTCCCTGCTTGAGTTCCTGCCCTCACTGCTTTTGCTGATGAACTGATGTACAGAACTGGGAGAGGAATAAACCCTTTCCTCCCCAAGCTGCTTTGGGTCATGGTGCTTCATCACAGCAATGGTAACCCTAAGACAAGAGTTGTTCGAATACTGCGACCACTTAGCAGAAGTATAGCAGTAGATTCTTGGACCCACTAGGGTCCAAGGCCTAACTACTCACAAATTCCTGACCCTAATGACAGGGCAGGTATGGGTTCTACTCTGTGGCAGGCCTTAGGTCCAATCAGTAAGTGGTTCCTACCATTGTACCGGTGAGTATATCTTGCCAGGCCGGTCATTATTGTAGCTCGTAGAGTTCACAGTTGGGTGAGAGTGATGATTACCTCTCTGCCAATAGTATGAGACTTCCCAGCACTATGAGAGCTATCCTGTGGGGATGAAGCTTCCAGGACAGTGTCACCATGCCTTCTTGGTGATCTGTGTCTCGATATGCGGTGTCTTCGGCAATACATTGTCTCAGCTAGATCTCCAGTGCTGTGATAAAACTTCATGACCCAAAGAAAGGAAAGGGGTTTATTTCATCTTATATTTCCAGGTATCAGTCCATCACTGAGCACTGAGGGAAATTAGGTTGGGAACTCAGGCAAGGCAGGAACCTAAAGAACAAGAACTGAAGAAGTCATGGAGGAGTGCTGTTTTCTGGCTTGCTCCCCTTGGCTTGCTCCCCTATTTTCTTATACCATCCAAGACCATTTACCCCAGGGGTAGCACCACCCATAGTCAGTTGGGCCCGCCCACAGTCAGCTGGCACCTCCTACAGCTAGCTGGCTCCGCCCACAGTCATCTAGGCTCCGCCCATAGGCAGCTGGGCCCACCTACAGTGATCTGGGCCCATCGACCTCAATTATTAATCAAGAAAGTATCTCACAGGCTTGGCCACAAGCCAATCTTATGGAGGCATTTTTTTTTTCCAGTTGAGATTCCCTCCTCTTTGATGATTCTAGCATGTTCCAAGTTGACAAAAATCTAGCCAACACAAGGTCTGACTGTTGAGTTTTGGAGGGTAACCAAGAGCGATGCCAATGGTCAATTATATTTGGAGGTCAGTGGAACTTCACTGATCAACAACTCAGAAAGAGTAGTGAATTCCTGGCACTGGGCTTTTATTTTCTAGCATGGGGAGTCTAGTTGGAGCCTTTAAAGGAATTCATACAGAAAACTGCTATTGTAGAAGCTCCCCTATACACATACACACACTCACATGAGAAGGCAAAGAAACAAAGCCATGTGTTTGTTTCATATACTGTACTAAAAAACACGTGAGGATCTAAACAGCTCCCCCTGGATTTGGTTAAATAGCCCACACCCTTGGACCAGCCTGGAGAAACCCATTACTGCACCCGAAGTTGAACTGATTTCTATCAGAGGAGAGATGGGAGGCTTGGTCACCCTGGTTTCCTTGTGTTCAGAAAACCAGATTGCATCGTGGGTAACAGATGGACCTATTTTTTTGAAGAGCACCTGATTTTTTATGTATTTATTTTTGGATTGGTAGGGAGTAGCCATTTTAGAAGTACACAAAGTCTTTTCATGAAAGCTAATGGAAAAGGGCTAATTTCCCTGCTGAGGATCCCCAAAGCAACCTCTTGAGATCCAGAGGGCTCCATGGGTGTCGTTATTACTTCCTCCCCAAGTGATCCCAGGCTGCAGGACTCACTCCCCTCTTGAGATTCCGTTGAAACCTGCTGGTAACATGCCATGGGATGCACTTCACCCACTCTTGTTTTCAATGCTCCCAGTACGCAGTGTCGACTAAGAAAAACACAATCAAAAGGTTCGAAAGACTCATAGCCACGAAAGAAAGTCAACTCAAAAAAGCCGAGAAAAAGCTCCAAGATGATGCCTTGTCCTTTGAAGAGTTCCTACGAGAAAACGACCAGAGATCTGTAGACGCTCTCAAAATGTTAGTGTCGTTCTTACTTCTTACTCTCTTACTCTTTGTCTCTTCCCCCTCTGTCCCTTCTCTCCCCATTCCCGCCCCCCACATGTTCATGGCTGACCTATTCTCTCTCTCTACCCCCCTCTGCCTTTACTTTCTCAACTCCCAAATAAACTCTATTCATATATATATATATATATACATCTATATACACACACACATATATATACATACATATATATACATACACACACACACACACATACACACATATATATATATATATATATATATATATATATATATATAATCTCTTTTCTGGCCATAGCTTTCTCCCCATCCCCCAAGTCTTTGCTTGCTTGTTATAGTTCCTTGGGAAAAGGAACTAACTAACTGATCCGTGTTCCCTTTTAGGGCAGCCCAAGAAACAATAAACAAACTCCAAATGACATCAGAGCTCAAGAAAGCAGTCATGGAAGTTCAAGCAATAAAGAGGTGAGGGGGTGCTGCTCTCCCTCTGCCAGTTCCCACATCTCACCATGACTCTTGTGCCCAGCAAAGCCAGGTGGGAATAGCTTTAGCAGCCTGGTGCCTTACTGTGACTGACGGCCTTCAAAACGGGCAAGCTGTCTGTCAACGGTGCCAGCCTCGGTATCGGAGCATAAGCCTCTCTGTGGGAAGGTTCTGCTGCTGGGGCAGAGGAGGATATGGAAAAGCAGCAAAACCATGTCAAGAGTCAAAAAGGGTGTTCCCCCTATGAGCCTCCTTTCATTCACTGTATGCCCCGCCCCATCACCCCACATTTATGCATCTCAGCTGGGATGCATTTGCCAATCACCTCCCATCCATCATTGGCGGTTTTCGTGTGTAGAGCCCTTAGCAGAATCTCACGTCGATGTTGAAATTAAGATCTATACTGAGAAAAATCACAGGGTTGGGGATGGGTTCATATTATGACATCATCAGCCACCCCTCTTCCAAACCTGTATGTTCCTTCTGTGTTCAAGGGAACTCAGTTGAATGATACGAGTTCCAAACAGATTCTGGCCATAGTAGCTTTTTCTATTTAAAAGTCTGAGGTTGAAGATGCTTCGAGAGAGGGAGCTTCCTCCCCCACTTTCTACTGTAACGAAATTCCTCAGTACATCTCCGGCATGTTCTACTTTTAATTTTTAAACATGTTTATTTATCTTATGTATACAAATGCTCTGTTTTCATGCAGACCAGAAGAGGGAATCAGATTCCACTACAGATGGTTGTGAGCCACCATGTGGTTGCTGGGAATTGAACCCAGGTCCTCTGGAAGAGCAGACAGTGCTCTTAACCACTGAGCCATCTCTCCAGCCCTTACTTTTAGCTTACAGATAGAGCTTTGCTATATTACCCAGGCTGGGTTTGAACTCACTCTGTAGCTCAGGCAAACCTTAAACATCTTACCTCAGCTTCCCAAGTAGCTGGGAAGAGTATAGGTTCCATCTAGAGCAGCAGATTTCAACCTTCTTAACACTGCAAACCTTTAATACAGTTCCTTGTGTTGTAGTGACCCCCAACGTAAAAATATTTGACTGCTACTTTTGCAATTTTTCTACTATTGTGAATTGGAAGGCAATATTGGATATCCAGGATATCTGATATATGACCCCCAGAGGGGTCGCGACCCCAGGGTTGAGAACCATTGTGCCAGCTGCTCCTATAGGTCTGGTTCCGTGTGTGAGCGGAGCAGTGTACGTGGTGCATTAATGACCATGCTCTGCCTAGTGTCCACTTGGTGACACCTCTATATAGCCTGGCCAGAGACCTGGCTCATTGCTTACATGCCTCACCATTCTAGAAGGGTGAACAAGATACGGGAGAACTCACTTGCGTAGAGCCAGGGAAGGGGAACCTCTTCCCTCTGTGGTAAGGGGACTCGAGAATGGAAAGTATTTGAAAAGGAGAAATGACTTTCTTAGAAAACCTTTCCAAGGAAGCCGTGTGATCATTTCGCCTCGTGGTCTCTGACACATCCGGGGGATGAAATGAGGGGCTTTCGCCATCTCCCAATTACTGAACACGAGGAACTGCGTACTGACCCCTGAAGACCACTCGTACCGGTCTGAGGGAGAGCTCTGATGTAAGGGTTTGAGGCTGAGCACTTGAGCTGACACAGCAGCGGCAAGGCTACGAATGGGGTTCTGACTGAGGAAGACAGGCTCTGACCTTCCGGTTCAGCTTTGCCAATGGCTCTGTGTGAAACGTGACTGGGATAAACCAACGTGAAGCCGGGGAAAGCATTCAGCTCAAATCTCTAGGTATTGTTGGCAAAAACGCAGGCATCTGTCTAAGGTCTCCCAAAAGGGTGGAATAAGAACATCTGTTGTTTCGAGATTTATATTTAATTATGCATGCATGTCTGTGGATATGCGCGCTGCTGCAAGTGCCGGCTGGGGTTAGAGGCGTCGGATCTCCCTGGTGGCTTGGAGCCACCTGACGTAGGTGCTAGGAGTTAAACTCGGGTCCTCTTCAAGAGCAGTATGCATTCTCACCCTCCCATCCGTCTCTCCAGCCCCAAGGATGCCTATTTTTAAATTCGGTACTGAGTGCGCAGTCTTGGGGGCTTGCTGCACATAGCTCGCACGTGTCAGGCCTTTGTGACAGGGTAGCTCCCTTTCTTCACCTCACATACCTACGGTCCTTTTCACCTTCCGAGTTCTTCATAGGCCCGAAGCTTAATAGAATATAAGGCTTCTGACAGAAACGGACCAGCTGAGTGAGCCGGTCAGCAGCCCATGGTTTAGGAGCATGTCACTGGCTCTGTTTATTCACATGCCAGCCTCTGGGTGTGTTTCTGGTCATATATTTCAGAAGTGTGTAGTCTGGGGTTGTGCTTGCAAGTTTGGTCAGGTGTGCCACTGTGCGAGCAAACGACGGCGAGGAAGCGTTCACGGCGGTGTAATTACAATCCCTGTTTCTTTTGAAGTGAAATAGCAAAAACAGAGTTCCTCCTCAAGGAGTACATGAAATATGGATTTTTCCTGCTGAAGTTGTCTCCGAAACAATGGCAAGTACAGCAATCGCAAAAAAGAGTCCAGTCATCCAAAAGTAACCAGGTTCTTCCAAAAATCTTGGAAAGTAAGTCACTGGTTGTAAGTCAAGCGAAGCAAATACCCCTGATTATCTAGAGTGTTCTGCTCAAAGGTTGTTATCTATTTCAACAGTGAAAATGTTTTTTTGATTGTATGTGCATTGGTGTTTTGCCTGCATGTATGTATGTGTGAGGGAGTTGGATCCCCTGGAATTGGAGTCACAGGTAGTTGTGAGCCGCCATGTAGGTGCTGGGAATTGAACCCTGGGTCCTCTGGAAGAATGAATAGCCAGTGCTCCTAACCACTGAGCTACCTCTCCAATCCTCTTCCTACCTTTGTTATCATATATTATTAATTTGGAAATTCAGGTTAGTTTCAGATATAAGCAATAAAAATGAATACATCAACAAATAAAATTACATTATTTATAGATATTATAACAACATCTCAAAAAACTGTAATTAAAGGTCTCTATAATATGATCAATGGATACAAAATCGATAATACTTTGTTAACCTAATAGTAATAAACTAAATGTATTCATTGGAAACTGTACAAATACTTTGAAGCTGGGAAATCACAACTTCAATGTGTCTGACCTGGGGTGTTGACAAATGGAGAAATTTGTTGTGTTTGCAGAACACATCACAAGAATTGATACTGTAAGTTTAATAATTTTCTTGAAATAAGTGTATTTGGCAAAATTACAATAAAAATCCTGCTACCGGGGTTGGGGATTTAGCTCAGTGGTAGAGCACTTGCCTAGGAAGCGCAAGGCCCTGGGTTCGGTCCCCAGCTCCAAAAAAAAAAAAAAAAAAAAAAAAAAAACAAAACAAAACAAAAAAAAACCCTGCTACCACGGGATTTTTAGAGAGTTGAGTATGAGAGTGGAGAGGACGTTGAACCATGATCCTGAGGTCCGTACAGAAAAATAAGTGCTTTTAGCTTAAGAAGGTAATGGGGGTGGGTGAGTCACTAATAGTACTTTAAGTATTATATATTTAAATATATTATAATTTTATATGCAATTATATGGTTAGATATTTAACCACATAATCTGAGTAATTGGAACAGTGCTGTGCTGGTGTTAGTGTGTCAGTTATAGAGCAGAGACAGAATCTATTACGTAAACATTCCACACATGATCCAAGCGGAACCACATCCTAACAGAAGATTTTATTCCAGCAATATTGGAGTGGCTAGGCCCAGGCTCACTTCCTCCTTAAAGAAAGTTCTGAGATATTGGATAGATGGGCATTGGTCACCAAGCACATAACAGAATTAACCCCTGGGAGCAGGCAAAGCAATTACGTGAGAGCCAAGATTCTCAGCTACTGCCTGAAGCATTTCCAGAATTCATACAAGGACCGGGAGTCTAGAGGGCGCCCAGCTGATCCAAGCATTTATACTACAGGAACTGGCAAACTAAAAATCAGGGAGAACTAGTCTTGCAGGGAGCTGGTGGGCGGGGACATGAGTCCCTGATCAAAGCTTGTTAAACGATGTTGAGCAAGAGGGAAAACGGAAGTAAAGCCGAGATGTATTTTCATAAGAGAGTTTCGGATTTAGTTTTTTCTAGACTCCTCATCTAAATGAGGACACTCAGGTCCCGGTAGGCTCTCAGGCGACGAGTGCCAATGGTTACAGCGGAGTTTCAGGAACTATGATGGGCTAATGTTGGAAATGGAGCTATCCTTGGCCATAAATGGTCTATTCTCGTCTCTTCTCCCTGTGTCCGAGAGCAGACCTCACGGTTGGTTGCAGAGTTCACATTGCAGGACGCAGGGTCTGCACTCCGCAAAATTCATCCTGGGAAGCTTTAAAGTAACTCTGCCTTCTGACTGAGGCAAAGCTCCCACTCTCAGAAGTATATCCCCGCCCCGCCCCGCCCCGCCCCGCCCCGCCCCCTTCCCCCACAAACTCTCACTTTCTCTCCTCTTCATCTCCCATGTTTAGAATTCTCAATATGTACCAGTAAAAGAAATAACAGCACCGACTCGGACAGGCTATCGTTTTCAGAAGATCGCAGTTCAAAGAGAGGAAGCCTAGGTGAGGACCGAGGTCTGTGACTGCACTGACCAGAGCTTCCAACAGGCACATATTAGTGCACATCGGGCGACAAGGACTCTAACAGTGTTCTCCTTTTCCTCTCCCATCACACGTGGCATGACCTCACCTGGACATTCTGAACAGGAGGAAGACGTAGGAAATCTACTTTGGGCCAAGACTCTAGGAGGTCATCCGTGTTAGCGTATGTTACAAACTTAATGAATTCTGGTGAAAAATGTGAATGACTTTTTAGAAGATAAGTCTCTTTAGCATTCTGTCAACAAAGTCCTCATCTCCAAGCCTATTGTCACATACAGTGGAGTAGTGGTGGCTCAAGTCTGTGCACTCCCGAGATGCCCCAGAATTCTGCTCTCTTTATAAGGACCCACTGCCCCAGTCACTGGAACCAGTAGATCCCAGCCCCTTGGGTCTCCTCTTCTAGCTATTCCTATAGCCTGTGCACCTTCAGATTTAACCCCTCATTTACCTATCGAAGAAGGACCATAAAGCATTTTTATTTACTTCTGTGCTTCTTCCCTAACTTGATTATGAATTCATTATTTTATAAACTGTTCATTGTCGATCTTAGCTACACAGAGGTGCTTTGAGGAGATATATGACTGTCTCGGTCAGGCATGGTAGCCTCAAGGAAGGGTTCTGAGCTAAGACTACCATATCTCGCAACAGGGATCCCGTGCCAAACCATAGGGCAATGCCTCAGCCAGGATATCAACCTCGGCTCAATCAAGTGCAAAATGCCACCACTGGATTCTCCATGTCCCTTTGTGGTTACATCCACATCCTCTTCCCCTGGCAGCCCCTACTCTGTTCATTTCTCTGGTTTTGTCGTTTCAAGAATGCAATGTAAGAAGAATCATGCAGAATATAATCTTTAATAATAATTCCCAAGAGATCCAACCATGTGAGACCGTGAGCAGTTGGTTCTCTTGTCGAGCAGTGCTCTGTGGTCTGAACATTGTGTCCTTGAACTGTTCACCCCCTGGTTTCTAGTTTGGGGCTATAGTGAATGTTTTATGTATCTGGGTGTTTGGCCTGCATGCATGGTGAACCCTGTAATAGGGGCTGGTGACATCGCTCAGTGGTTAGAGCACTGGCTGCCCTGGCAGAGAATGTGGGTTCAATTCCCAGCATCCACATGTTGGCCCACAACACAGGCTCTTGTGGCTTCTATGAGCACCAGGCATGCACATGGTACATTGACATACATGCAGATAAAACACTCACAGCATAAATAAAAATTAGGTAAAAAACCCCAACTTTGTGATAGTTGGGGTTCAGAGTCGATTTAGGGACAAAGACAAACATGTTAACAGAAAATTACTCAGAAATGGTTTCTTTCCCTTTTTTCTTTTACAGTCGGCCTGAGAGCATTGCCTCGGAGGACAGTTTGGAGTACTTTATAGAGGACGAGATAGTGGAGTTTGATCTGGTAACCAGATTGTTTCTTAATTCTACCCGTACGTAGTGTACATGTTCACTCATTTCTCCTGCAATGTCCTGTTCCAAATATATCACCCTTTTTCCAGAAGGAAACACGATTTGATACTGTTCTTAAGACCTGTCTATTACCAATACTTGTCATCAAGCTATCTATGAAAAGCAAATATTTAAGAAGGTAACATGTCAGCCCTTTTAAGGGTGAGGCAGGGGAATCACAGATTTCAGGCCAAGAAGCTAGATATGGCAAAGCTGGCCTGTAATCCTAGCTCTTGGGAGGCTGAGGCAGAGGCCTGAGGGCCCAGGTTATCTTCAGATAGTTAGCAAGTGGGAGGCCAGCCTAGCCTACAAGAGAGGCTCCCAACTCAATAAGACAAAAACCAAATCAAAAACAATAGCAAAAACAAAATTCAAGGCCCGCTTGGACTACATAGTGTGTTCTAAACCAGTCTGAGGTCCTTAGTGAGCCCGTCTCAAAACAGAAACAAAAGCAAAAGAACAAAAAACAAATGCAAAACCTTTTGGAGAAGATAGATACTCTACAACAGCTCTACAAAAATTGTTACTCTTAGATTGTTATTTGCGTGTGGCATATGTATTGAAGTTTGCATGTATGTGAATGCATGTGTGACTGTCCATGCCCAGGGCAGAGCTGCCACTGGGCGTGTCCTGTGATTGCATTCCACTTTATTTCCAGAAACAAGGCTCCTCGATGAATCTGCAGCTCACGGATTTTGGCAACCTATCGAGCTTGCCCTGGGAATCTCCTAACCACTGGGGTGATGAGGGGTGGGTGGGAGGGTTTGGGGGGTCAGCTGCCACGCTCTGATCCTCATCCTTGCACAGAAAGTGCTCCAGCCTCCGAGCCAGCCCAGGACTTATTTTCACCCTATTGGGTAGCAGAACCACAAACATTCCTCCCTCAAAACACCCCATTACAGCTGCAAAACCGATTGCGGTCTCCCCGTCTAAATGCGATCACAGAGGCTTGCAAGGGATTGAAAGAGAAACAAAACAACCCCTACCAAACACACCCCTACCATTATTACACAGGACGTACCTTACCCAGGTCATTCTGCTTTGAAACCTGTGCTCAAACCCAGGTGGTCCAGCTTAACGTTTTCCGTGTGAAGGGCAGCACTGTTGACCATGCACATCCTGTTGGATAGCATCTTGCAAACCTGAAGCATTGTGCCCATCTAATACCCCCTCCTCTAACCTCCAGCCCCTGGCAACCATCTTTCTGTTTCTAAGAGACTGGCTATTTAAATATATAAATATTTAAATGAGCATCTTGTGCACTATTGGTCTGGATTTGGGGGCGGGGGCTTTTTCACTTAGCATGATGGTCCTCCAAGCTCATTTAGATTATGCCACAATGGGGCTAGGTAGCAAGCAAATAGGTACAGTACTTGCGTTGTGTGGTAGTTTGAATAGGAATGGCCCCCATAGACTTGTGTGAATGCTTGACCCATAAGAAGTGACACTATTAGGAGGTGTGGTCTTGTTGGAGGAGGTGTGGCCTTGTTGGAGGAGGAGTGGTCTTGTTGGAGGAGGTGTGGTCTTGTTGGAGGAGGTGTGGCCTTGTTGGAGGAGGAGTGGTCTTGTTGGAGGAGGTGTGGTCTTGTTGGAGGAGGTGTGGCCTTGTTGGAGGAGGTGTGGCCTTGTTGGAGGAGGTGTATTGTGGGTGGGCTTGTGCTCTTATAAGCTGCCCAGTGTGCCTCAGTCTCTTCCTGCTGCTATGTATCCAGATGCAGAACTCTCTGCTCCTTCTCCAGCAGCACTATGTCTTCCTGCATGTTGCCAAGTTTCCCTCCATGATGAAAATGGACTGAACCTCTGGAACTGTAAGCCAGCCGCAATTAAACGTTTACCTTTATAAGAGATGCCTTGGCCATGGTGCCTCTTCACAGCATGACCTGATTTCCAGACCCAGAATCCATTATAACCCCCCCCTCAAAAAAAATCAGGCATAGTGCCACAAAGCTTATAATCCTAACACCTGGGAAGCAGAGACAGGCAGATCCCTGGGGGTTGCTGGCCAGTCAGCATGTCCTACTTGGTAAGTGTCAGGCCTGCCAAAGATTGTCTCGAAAGAAAGAAAGGAAAAGAAAGAAAGGAAGAAAGGAAGGAAGGAAGGAAGGAAGGAAGAAAGGAAGAAACCAGATGGGCAGTGTCTGAGAAACCACACCTGAGGCTCTCCTATAAGCCCCAACACTGTGGCATGTGCACACATAGCTGCACACACATGTGCAGAACCACACAAATGCACTGTAGAAGAGAATGTCTCAGACCGAATAACATTCCATTGTGTGTATCTGCACTATATTCCCTTTATCCACCTATCTATGAATATTTTCTGTTGTGTCTGTGTCATAGCTGCTATAAATAATATGAACACATGTATTAATGATATATGTCATCTTTGAGAATGCTTACATAAGGTAATACATGTTCTTAAAGAGCCAGGACCTATCAAATAATTACCTTGAGAGGAAATGACCCTCCATCAGTCTCTTACCTCTCCCTCCCATCTTTCCTCCCACTTCTCTCTCTCTCTCTCTCTTTTTTTTTTTTTTTTTTTGGAGCTGGGGACTGAACCCAGAGCCTTGCGCTTGCTAGGCAAGCGCTCTACCACTGAGCTAAATCCCCAACCCTCCACTTCTCTTCTAATAAAGCCTTTCTCCTTTCTTCCTTCCCTCTTTTCCTCTTTAATATCCCCCACCTTTCCCCAGACCCCAAATTATCTCTTTCCATCTACCATCTCTCTCTGGGAACAGGGCTCCTTTACAATGTTCTCTGCCTCCCTCGTCCTCCAAACTGTTGTGTGGATTCAGGACATTTCCAAAAACATTTGTCTTGCAAGTGTGGTCCCCAGCTCTTGCTGGGAGGGTGGGGTCACCACTGCAGACCTTGTGACATCTGCCGAGATGTGATGTCTTTGGAGATGGAGACTAGTGGAAGAAAGTTAGGTCATTGGAGGTGTGTTCTTGAAAGGGAAGAGGACCCCTGGTGCCTTCTCTCTTTACCTCTTGGTTATGGTGAAGTGGCTTCCACCATGTGATCCTGACACCGTGTACTCTGCCAGTATGCATCTAACCAATATATATATAGTCCCAGGGCAAAAATAAATAGTCCCTCGTTAAAAGTTGACTTCTCCAGTAGCTTGCCACAGGGGTGGAGACCTGATGAATGACAGCCCCCCTCCCCATACTGTCAGACAAGTCACATGAGCGCATCTGTGAAACTCTTCTCTTCCCTGTTGATTGATTAGATGCCAGAGATCTATTTCAAGGAGCCGGAGGAGTTACTGCAGGTCCTCACGGAGCTGGAAGAGCAGAATCTCACCTTGGTCCAGTATTCCCAAGATGTGGATGAGAATCTCGAAGATGTCAACAAAAGAGAACGATTTATACAGGATAAGATGTGAGTGGGTTCTTCTTAGTCAACAGTTATTAACCAGAGACCGCATCCACTCATGATGGCTCCTCTCCTGGTGTGGGCTGGGGTTTGACTTAAGAACGATTTACATGATGATGGGTACAAAGGAAGACTGACATCTGGACAGACTAGGCTGGTTTCAGTTTAACTTTCCTCCTGCCTCCTCTCACTCTTTGAAGCTTTTTCCTAGCTGGAAAGGTGGAAATGGCTCCAGGACAGCTGTCGCTGGGCTACCTGTCACTACAGATTGAGGGGGTCATGAATGCAATTTCCATGGGTGTGACTCTCCAAAGTGACTCTCTGTGATTTAAAATACTGTCTTGTTCCATAATGTATCTATCAGCATAGCAGGCCTAGTACAGAGGAGACCAGAGTCCCAGGCTACCTCTGCCCTAAGACTACAGTTTTGAGAAGAGCCTCCGATTATAAAGAGTGAAGCCTTGTATCCATCAGATTACAAAAGGTGTAGGCCTGTTTGGAATAGTTGTCTGGGTCAGAAGACGGCAATCTTTCTTCTTCTTCTCCTTCTCCTCCTCCTCCTCCTCCTCCTCCTCCTCCTCCTCCTCCTCCTCCTCCTCCTCCTCCTCCTTCTTCTTTTTCCGGAGCTGGGGACCGAACTCAGGGCCTTGCGCTTGCTAGGCAAGCGCTCTACCACTGAGCTAAATCCCCAACCTGACGGCAATCTTTCTAAGCAATTAGGTTAAACTACATTTAAACTTCAGAACCAATTTGCCCAGAAGGCAAGGACCTGAGACACAATCCCAGTTTCTTCACCCAGCCTGAGTGTGTGTGTGTGGTCCTCCAGCCAGGATGGGCGTGTTAGGAGGGGAAAGGATCTATGTCTGAATCTTTCTCTGGAGATTTTTTTTTTTTTTTTAATGAGAACTGGAAGGCAAGCTAAGCAGACATATCTATCTTCCCTGAACCTGAGGCTATTCTGGTGATCAGCCACATCTGAGGACATCTGGGGGTCCTGGGGGGCCACACACTGCTGTTTTCGGTCTGGAGGTTTGAGGGGATCCACAATACTAGAGAAAATGTGTTCTAATGGAAATTAACACCTGCATGTAAGCTTTTATTTGCTTCCTGGTGACTTGACTGGAAGGCTTGAGAGATGCCTCAGGGGATAAAACAATTACTGACCAAGCATGAAAACTTGAGTTTGAATCCTGGAACCTGCACAAAAGCCAGACCGCAGTAGTGCACACCGTTAAGCCCAGCACTCCTAATGGGAGGCAGAGACAAGAGACTGTCCAGAAGGCCATGGGCCAGACGGTCTGGCATTTGCCAAAACAGAACCTTGGGGCCACTGAGATGCTCTAGTGGGTAGAGTGGCTGGCTGCCAAGGTAGAGTTCAGTCCCTGACTCCACATGGAGAGAGAGAGCCGGAGAGAGCCAAGTCCTCCAAGATGTCTGTGACTTCCGCATAGGACATAGCATCCACCCCCCCCCCCCACTCCCCTCACACACACGGAAAGAAGGCCTTTCTCAGACAAGGTGAAAAATGAGGATTGGTACCTGAGGTTGCTCTCTTGACCTGTGGGCGAGCATGGTGAGCACAGGCCCCACTCACGGGCATGCATCCTCCACCTCACCATCTCTTCTCTTCCTCCCTCCCCCTCCTTCTCCCCCATCCCCCTCCCTCCCCCTTTCCTCCTCCCTTCCCCTCCCTCTTCCCCTAACCCCTCCTCCCTCCTCCTTTCTCCTTCCTTCTTCCTCTCTCCCTACCTCTCCACCCACCCACCCCACCACCACCACTCTCACATATGATGCACTCATGCACGCACGCTTGAGTTGCACGCACTCGGGCCATGTCATCACACGCTGACGCCCTTCGTGGCTGCTGGGTGCCAGGTGCTGACAGGTGCCCAGCAAGAGGGTTGAGTCTCTCAACCTTGAGTTACGGACAGGGGTCCCCTCCTTCCTTTGCGACAGAAACAACAACATCTCGTTCCTTCTGGAGCATAAGAACATGCTTAAGGTGAGCTGTGAACGAGAGGAGGAGAAGGCTGCAGAGTTGGAGCTGAGGTCCAGGCTCTTCAACTTCGGAGAATTCAATTCCGATGCTCAGGTACAGGTTTGGCCTGCAGTAACATTTTATTTTGTCTCCTGGTAATGATCTGGCCTCCCTGGGTGCTGAGCACTTGACTCGGGGAGAGGCAGGGCCACCCAGAAATTGCCAGGGTGTGGAAAAACAGGGTGGAATTAGTTTGTCAATGCGAAACAGTTGATTTGCGAGAGAGCAACCATTTAGACTGACCCTGGGGCTCACGCAAAATGTTGTTCTATTTATTTCAAATGGCCCCTCTGTGTTGGTGTGTGCTTGTGTGATGCAGTTCGCTGCCTTTAACCGTTTGGGTGGTAATTCGTGTGACCACTGACAGAAGATAGTAAACTTACACAGGTAACCCTGAATGGAGAACTGGCCCAAGCACTGAGCCTAAATGTGTGTCAACTTCTTTGGGCCTAAATAGACTGGCTTACCTCCCAGCACCTGTGACACATGCTAACGCCCGTATTTTATTGACAGGTTCCTCTTTCCCAGCCGCATCCAAAGCCCTCCACCAGGGACCGTCCTAACTTCTTGTTAGTGAGCTCAGTTCAGTGCTCCCTTAAGTGTCAGTGCTCAATAAATGTTTGTTGAATGAATGACCACGTTAGTTTTCAGATCCACAAGACACGCCAACCACCACTGCTGTTTCTTGGAATGCGAATCCAAAGCCACCAAGTTGGGGCTCACACCACATTGACCGCTGCGAACTTGATGTTTAGACAGAGGCGGATCGAGGAATGGGCTGCGTTAGGAAACGTGACCAGCCTCCCCTACCTACACACAGGCAGGATTACTTACAAGCAAAAGCTTCGGCAGGAAATGTGTTGACTGCAGCAGCTCAGTTCTCCGTTTTTGTTTTTAATCAACCATTTCTTTTAAACGGTGGTACACTGTACAAAAAGACTTGCCGCCTAACCGTCCTGAGTGCGCAATTCAACGGCATTTCAACCTTCATGTAGCATAACTGTGACCACGGGGCTGCTTCCAGAACCTTTCCGTCACCACTTAAGCATAAAGCTGAACGTCTTGACCACTTTTTAAAAGGTACAGTTTGGTGGTGTTAAATCCGTTCACATTGCTTTGCAGCCAATCTCCAGAATGCCTTTCATCTTGTACAAGAAAAGCAGCACACTCTTTTAACGCGAGCTCCCGGTCCCTTCGCTGCTCACCATCTGCTTCTTTGACTCTCTGAGTTCAACTCTTCTACAGGTCTCATATAAGTGGATTTGAGCAGTGTGTGTCGTTTAATGTCTAGCTTGTGTCACAAAGCATCATGTTCTCTGGGTTCATCCACACCGTGGCGTGTGTCAGGACTGTGTTGAATATTCTCTCTTCTGCACTGTACTTTGCCTACTGTACCAACTGACACTCACCTGATGGACGCTTGTGTTGTTTCTATCCAACTCTTAAATAATTCTGAAGCTGATCAACTGTTAAGTAAGAGATAAATTATCTTTGCTATCTAACGGTATCCATACCACAACCAAACCACTTTAATCTCAGTTTTAGGGTAACTATTGGGGGCGGGGAGGCATCTTCAATACTTTTAAACATTGAGTCAACCAAGAGAAGGGAGAATCTAGTTTGTGAAAAGCCCAGGGCTCAATTCCCAGAGAACAGAGACTTGATTTAAAAGTTCCTTAAGGGGGTTGGGGATTTAGCTCAGCGGTAGAGCGCTTGCCTAGCAAGCACAAGGCCCTGGGTTCGGTCCCCAGCTCCAAAAAAGAGAAAAAAAAAAAGTTCCTTAAGATATCCATAAACTAACAATCATAAGTATACGTTTGTACAATTTGCAGGCACACTCTGGAGAATGGGGTTAATAACTTATGGTCTTTCAAGAATATACAGTGTGGGATATGGAGGGAGAAAAAAAATGGGAGAATTAGAAGGGTTTTGTTTTGAGGATCGTTGTTAGGCAGCATCTCATTATCCAAAGCTAGCTTCAAACTCACTGTGTCCTTGAGGATGACCTTGAAGCTCTCCTCCTGCACCACCCCTTTGAGGCTGGGATTCCAAGCATATACCACCACACCCAGTTTCATGCAGTTCTGGGCTACCTCACACACACAGTAGACTAGCAGTAACGCAGAGGTTCTCTGCCTTCCTAACGCTGTGACCCTTTAATACGGTTCCTCATGTTGGGGCAATCCCCAACCACAAAGTTATTTCTGTTGCTACTTCATAACTGTAATTTTGCTACTGTTTTGCATCGTAATAGAAAGATCTAAAATGCAGGATATTGGATATGAGACCCCCATGAAAGGGTCATTCAGTCCCTTGAAAGGGTCACAGGAGACCCACAGGTTAAGAACCAGTGCACTAAACCAATTAAGCTGCACCCTCACCCAGGCCCAGAGAAAACTATTATATTCTTCTTAGTTTTCCTGTTTCCTCAACCCTATTTTCTTCAAATCTTAAAATATACAACACAAAATCCTTTATGAATAAACATAAATCCCTAATTTTTAAGTCCCCCACTTCAGATTTATTAAGGACTATGAAGGACACCTAATTTTGGTATCCATAAATAATTAGGGAATTCAAACCTACAACAATGAGTATTTTTATTCTTTTAAAACATCCACAAGCTAGACAGTGGTGGCACATGCCTTTAATCCCAGCAGTTGGGCCGCAGAGGCAGGTGGATTTCTTAGTTTGAGGTCAGCCTGCTCTACAGAGTGAGTTCTAGGACAGCCACGGCTACATAGGAAAACAAAAACAAACAAACAAACAACCCCTCAAAACCTTCACAATTACAAAGGCATTCAATCCTTAAAATTTTCCCAATTCAATATTTTTAAAATAAAAATTTAAACTCCAAATTATCATGAGAAACATGTAAATAAATTTATCTCTTGAGGAATCTTCTCAGAGTGAACCCAGCCCCCGGCAGGCCACAGATGGTGAATAAATGACTCCTACAGGAACCCCACCCCAGTCTCTCCATCCTCAAAAGTGATCACTGTTCTGGTTTCTCACCATCAATTAGCTTTGCTGTCTTGAACTTCATAGAAATGGAGTTATGCCCTCTAATGGCTTTTCCCTCTCATAATGTTTATGGCATCCATTCACGTGGTTTTCAGAGGCAACGATGATTTGCTTTTAGAGACCTTGGAATGGAATGTTGGCCCCTGGTTCGGTTAGCTGAATTTGGTTGTCTCTAGTTTTATGTGTGTGCGCACTGAAGGAGCTCCCGAGGTTCAGTTGGGAACGTGCATAGTCAGTACACCACAGAAAAGAGGATGGATTGAAGTACAGACTGCTGAGAAAGAACACGTGATGACATCCAGACAGCCCTCCAGTTTGCTCTGGTCCCAACAGGTCCCGTTCACTGTCAACAGACACCTGAGTTACCCTGGTACTCAGTCTTGGATCCATCTTCCTGCCCACTGGCCCTGGTGAACTCAGCCTGCTGCAACGGTCTCCAATTTGTGTGGTTCTGGTCTGAGCCCGCCCTCTAGTGGCAGGTTAAAGGACCCATTTGCCCATCTCTCCTGCCTCCTGCCACGGTTTCCTTTGCCCTTTAGCTGTATTGGACCAGGAAGTCATCCTCATTTTCATAGTAAGCCATCTTCCTTCATTCCTTCTCTTAGTTCTTAATCTGTTTTCATCTTGTAGTTCCCTCTCCTGTTTAATGAGGGGACTAAAAAAGACAAAAAAAAAAAAAAGAAATAAAGAAAAGGCTCCATCTAAAGTCTCTGTCCATCCTTGACTCTGTGTTTAAGTCTCTTTCCATCAAAAAGGACATGTTCCTACCAGTTTTTCTTAAAACGTGCATTAAATACTTGAAATTCCCATGTACATTAGGGCAAAATAACTCTTTTCTTCAAGAAAAAAAATATAACCCAGGTGGCCTAGCCCAAGCTGCCCCACTCTTGTGGCAATCACTGTCCTAGCCCATGTGCTAGGGTTACAAACATAAGCCACATCTTCTACCAAGATTCCTCCTCCTCCTCTTCTTCTCTTCTCATTTTTAATACAAAGTGTGTTGCCCCCTTGGTGGGGTTCTTCGATTTCTTTCTTTTTATATTTGTCTGCCCTTTAGCCATCTCCAAGATCTCTAAGAAAGTGCGGAGGTCTATAAATAGGAAACAAAGTAAGCGCTATGCTAGAGGAGGAAACTGTGGCAAACAGGATTTATGGTTTACTTTTGTTATTTTATTTCTGTAAGTTTTAAGTTTTAAAGGGAAAGGCTGTCCTTTTAATATAAATGAAAACAAAGTATTTAGAAAGCGAGAAACTAGGAGCTTTGTAATAAACAGGATCTTTGGAACATCTGTTAAAGCAAGAAGTGGGAGCAACAAGCTGTTGGAAGTTGCAGACCTTGGCTTTACGTGATGGCGGCTGTGAGGCCTTTATGGTTCCAGGATGGGTCTCCCCAGTGGAGGGAGTCACATCAGCCTTGGGTGTGTTTTTCTTGACTTTATGGTGATTCTCATCTTCTTGAGCAGAAGCCTGTAATCATGAGGCAGGAACCTTCATGGAAATCGATTTACTTTGCTGAGAAGTTTATTGAGTTTCTTGACGAATATCAGACAGCCAAAGCCGATATCGGATGACCCCTTTCATCTCCCAAGTTACATTATCTACCAGCTCAAGAGACTGCAAAATCAAGTAAAACATCGAAGTGTCGAGGTACAGGGATTGGCGGGCTTCGGCCTAAGTTTTCTTTAGATTAGATTTACAGCAATGGCTTCCCTGTGAAGATCTCAAAAATTAAACTCCTAAAAGGCTGTTCGGTCAGCCTAGGAATCTGTTGCTTGTACACACATTTCTCTGAAAGCATTCATTTATTCAGCAAACATTTATTGTGTGTAGCTATGCACAAGGCACTGTTTTAGGTGTGCACAGTAACATAAGCAGTAGTCCCTGCCCTCCAGCCCCCCCACCTCAAGACAGGGACTGGGCACATAAACACCCATCAGGCGGCAATATAAGCTTTTAGTGAGTTTAGTACAATAAAAAATGGGGCAGGGGCACATTATGCCATTGGTGGTATACAGTGATTTGAAATGTGTGTTTTCTGTACTTGGAACATTTAGGGAATCTGGTCAACAAAAACCATTCAAACCAAAATTACTTTTATACACATACTTGTATATACTGTATATATTTTAATACAAGTCAAGGTGTCACTGTAATAATGACCTGACTATAAATTACAACACAACTATTTCCCTGCTACTTGTTCTCACTGATTTGTCTTTTGAAACATTTATGGAGCAGGTGGGGTGTAGCCCAGTGGTAGAACATTTGCTTACCATGTGTTAGGTCCCAGGTTCTATCCCCAGCACTAGATGATGATGATGATGATGGTGATGGTGACGCTTAAGAGCTTTCCACTTGTAACAGTAGAATGGAATTTTGCATTTACTGACATCGAGCCACCACATAGTGATGGAACGTTTTCTGCTTTTTTCTTGCGCTCAGGAAAAGCTGATAGACTCACTTAGTAAAAAGATTAACCAAGTCTACAGAGTCTGCATTGGAGATGCTGAGGTTGGCAGTCTGAACGCAATTCAAAAACTGGTCAAAGTGGAGTCTCGCCTGGTGGAGCTGAGCGACCTCATTGAATCTATTCCCAAAGAGAACGTGGAAGCAATCGAAAGGATCAAACAGAAGGAGCGACGGCAAAAGTACTGTGACCGTCTTCTCCTCCGTACAGTGAATGGCTGTCTTAAGTGGCATAAGTCCCACTCTATTGTCTGCAATCTCTATATGGCAAGCATTGCAAAATGGAGATGCAGTGGAGTTAACTCAGCCCTGCCCTCCCATAGAGAATGTTCTTAGGAAATAGGAGTGTTATCGTTACTATTTGTAATGAGCACTGTGACCCGAGGACTGGGTAAATACTATGTTTACCAGAGACAAGCGACCTAATTAGGATGGGGGACAGAGGGAGTCTCAAGTCATATGAACATTTCTTTAGGGCTGTCGTGTAAAGGAACTACACTATGGTGAAGGGTCTGTCCTTAGATGACCACAAACGACTCTCTCTATAAAGGAATGGCAACACTTAGGTGACACTGTGTGACGTTTAGCTGGCACTCCCACCCCCCCACTCATTTATCCACAGACCTTACATGACTGAAACCTTAGACTGACTTGAAGGTCTTTATGGTCATTTTGTTTGGAACGGTTATCACTGTAACATAGCTGCCACTATTACATGACAATGTGACAAGCAATGTTCATGGTCTAGCAAAGGGAACTATAGAGGCAGATGAGCATTGTGGCTCCAGGCATGAGCACGAAGCCTGCCTGCTTGCCTTTTAGCTACAACTACTGTGACCTACAGGAGGGATCAAATGTCTAGTCTATTTCACTGTGTTTTTAAAAAGAAGTCACAAGATACGGTAATTACTTCAGAGGGGTGATGTATCAAACTAACAATATAAAATCATTGAATATGCTTGGAAGATACTAGCCATTAATATTGTTACATTACTGATGCAGGGAGGGTATTATTTCTCCCATGTAAAAATGAAGGTGACTCGGACAGCTCTTATAACACACTTATCTAAGCAGAGGACAACTCCTTCCAAATGACCTCAGGCTCCTCACAGTACCAGGGAGTGCAATTACAATTTGTTTTCAACAGTAATATGCATACAGTTCCAGTTGTCAAAGAACTTTTTCCTCCAAGGGTTAGAGCAACCTTCCTAATGATCCAGCCTTCATAGGTCTTCACATTGTGGTGACCCCAACCATAAAATTATTTTCACTGCTAATTTGGCTAGTTATGAAGAGTAATGTAAATTATCTGATACGGAACATCTGATATGTGGCTCCTGTGGTAATGAGCCACAAGTTGAGAACTGCTTGGTTTAATGGTACCTAACAAAGCACCCAGTTCTGTACAAAAAGGGTTCAGGAGACACTACCATTCCCTGAAAACACTGGGATGTAGGTAGCTACTGCCTTGTCTGGAGTCTGTGCCTACACTAACAGGCAGAACTGGCTTATACTGGTCTTAAACTGAAGGCATCATTCAAAATGATCTGAATAGTTTGTGGCAATCGATATACTCGGGTTATGTGCACACTTCCCTGCCTTTAAAGGCAGGTCAAGGGGGTGGCTAAGATCTAAAGTGGCTATGGTACAGAAAGTGCCTGAGCAGGAACTGAGGGAGAAGTATTTCTCCAAAATGTTGAAATCAAATGCCTTCCCATTGCCTGAATATTCAGTCATCATCATGGAAATCTTGTATTTGGATCGTTCATCTCCAAACAATAACAATGTAGATGTTTCACACTTCATGATTATAGAACTTCTAATAACTCTCCTCTTCACCTATGACAGGCTTCGTGAAGAGAAGATGAGAGAAAAGCAGAGACACCAGGAGGAGAGGCTAAAAGCTGCTCTGGAAAGAGCAGTGGCACAACCCAAGAAGAAGGTTTGTCTTCTACATAATAGGCCCCTGTCCCAGTCCCACATGAGAACTGTCCTCCTAGAAAGGCCATGTCCTTCTGAGCCTCCCATGACAGCAGAATATGGTGTTTCCCTTATGCACATGCCCAAGTCACAAACACTTCACCTGTAAGTGCAAAACAGAAAGCAAAGGGAGACTCCCCTCCAGAGAAGGGGCAGGCATGAATTACAGTTTCTTAGTCCTTCTGATGAAAACACTTCCAACATCCAAGAACACTGATGTTTAAAATGGTTTTCTCAAAATTGGCTCAACAAAGCACCCTCTTGTAACCATGGAAGAAATGCAGGTACAGCACTGAGGAATGCAATGTTAACATCCAACACTGCTTTCTGGAACAGCCATATTTGAGCCACATGCTACTTACTCAGTGACTTTTTGTAAATCTCTCCACTGACCATAAAAGCTAGCTGCTACCTCTTGTATACAATGGGCAACTTGCCAAGCAACGTTGGACATCTGCTAGGTTATACCAATCCCCTGTACCCTATTTACTAGTTTAAAACATTTGGTTCTTGTAAAAATTCAAGTAAATAGTGACATCATACATACTGTGAAAGAAAAGTTATGCTAAAGAAAGTTACTTTATTTTTCTTTTTTCAGTTGGGAAGACGACTTATCTACCGGTCAAGACCTCACTCTGCTAACAAACATGAGCTACTTTTAATTGGTGATCCGAGATCAAAGTCACAGGAGGAGGAGTATTTTTTTAGTTGAACAGGATCCTGAAGACACTTATTAGCAAGTTTGTATGTGGATGTTGGCTCTCAGTGATGCACTACTGAGCTAACAGATCCCAGGGATGCAGTAGACCTTTACCTCAAAGCTTACAGGATAGGAATAGCAACCGTTTTCTGCTGAGACTCTTTATTACTCATTGGTACCATTCGATGAGCTAAGCAATATTAGACTTTAGGCTGTCCCTGTTGGAGACATACATCCAAAGTCAATTTATTGATATAAAATGAAATGGAACTTATAGTAGAATGGCCCCTCAGAGCATGAGAATCTTAATCATATTTTCTAAAGCAGTAAGGAAGTTCACAGCTTTGAATATACACTTTTAAAATGTGTTATTGTTAAAACAACTGGACAGGTTTAAAACTTACAAACTGATAGCCTATGGTCTCAGAACAAACGTGAGACTGGTTTTACTTAGCATTAAGCTCTGAAAACTTTATCAGAAAACTTTTAAGTGAACAAAACCAAACACCTTCAGCCTAAATATCAATTTGTATTATGCTCTATCTCCATAATTATTTCAATTTTCATGTTTTGCCTTAGCTACAATATATACATTATTTAGTCTGTATCAATATAGAAATAACATAATTTATTAATAAAATATATATTAATACTAAGAAAATATTTAACTTTATACATGTTAAGGGTGGTTTGGAAACGTTAAACAACACAGTTGCTTTGAAGAGGTCTCAGTTAATATAATTACAAGGGCTGAAACTCACCTTAAGAAAAATTATGAAGCATAGAGCCATCCTTTACAGAAATAAACACACAAGCCAGCCAGTGGTGGGGTTACAAAAAGAGTCCCCTGGAATGATACCGGGTAGCTTTTCAAACATTAGTTCTAAGAAATCGTTCATCCATTGTTTCAGCATTTGCACTTTGCTTATGTCTGTATATAAATAGTCCACAAGTCAAATTGAAAAAAAACCCCAATCTTTATTGTATAGAAATACATATATATAAAAAAAAAAATTCCAAGATGCTATTCTCTCATCTCCCCATCTTCCTCCTCCTCTTCGACACCTCTGATGTAGAGGACATTATTACACCTGTAAGAGAGAACACAGTCCATTCTGAGCTGCGCTCAGAACCCACGCATGATCAAGTCATCACTGCTCCGTCCTGACACTGCTCACTGAACTCACAGCTCATCAGTCTTCCTGTTAGTCCTAGACAGATGTTTTAAAAGCACACCGCACGTATTTTTACCACCATCATCACAATTTCATCTCTACAACTTAGAATGTAGGTGGTCACTGATGTGGTCACTGATACTGGACAATGAGTACAACAGTCGGACCCACTAAATTCAAATCTAAGCCCCTATAACCCTGAGAGCCGGGAAGTGTAGATCAACAGTAGGAAAACCTCAGTTAGAAACTGAAATCTTCCAACACGTTAGCAATTTCGCAGGTTTCTGAGGTCTAGTTGTAGAGTACTTTTTTTTTAAAGTAATCTACCAAACTAAAGGACTAAGTTATTTAAGCAGATATTTCTGAGGTTCGTTAGCAACTCCTTTCACACATACAAATGAGTCTGTTACCTTATTAGAACTTCACCCAGATGTCCAGACAATGCCCCATCTATGTATTCTTCTGTATTTGCAAGCTTTAGACAAAAAGAAAAAAAAGATATTAGCATAACTGCACAGAAGGAAAGAGTGCAGCATCCCTCCCTACTCCTGTTTAGAACCCAGTAACTGAGACCACTCCACACCAACAACTCAAGCTGTCTCCACAAACAGTAATTACAAGATCAGCTTTCTATCACTCTTGTATCTTTGGACTTCATGTATTCATTAAGACATGCATGGGTATAGAACTAACACATAACAGAGCTTGTTTCAAAGTTGTTAAGCCTTTTAGATGTTATTTTTATCTAATATCGAAGTGTTTCTTAAATTTTCTGAAAATTCAGCTCTAAAGAACCAGATAGTAACTTTTAAAGCAAAACATTCTGAATCATATTAACGTGTCCAAATGGGTGTATAAAAGCTATGGCTAAAATATATTAGCCAACAATCAAACCAAAAACTAAGATTTTAAAAATCTTATGTACTCTATGTTGGGGGGAAGATCAAGAATGATCTTTAGGGTTACTTTGGTGAACTCTATTCTAATTTTAAATTAGAAATCTTTAGCTATCATTCCTTTAAAAATGCCGTATGGGGTCATGAAAGGCAGAACAAGAGAAGGAAGTTTCTTTCATAAGTAGGAGGTGGACAAGAAAAAGAAATAGGTAAATGTGGCTGGCATAAAGCATTTAAGACACAGGAGCTGCTTCTCTGGAGGAAAACAAAGCAACCTGAGAACATGTCACTAGAATAAATGTTTGCAAGATTATTTTGTACATAATTCCTATCAGAATTGTATGCATTATGTATGTATGTATGTATGTATGTATGTATGTATGTATGTATGTATGTATGTATGTTATGTTTTTGAGAAAGGGTTTCTGTGTAGTTCTGGCTGTCCTAGAACTTACTCTATAGACCAGGCTGGCCTTGAACTCAGAGATGCACCTGCCTCTGCTTCTGATTGGTGGGATTAATGGTGTGCATCATCACCACTACCCACCATAAGTAACTACTTTTGACATGTCCCTAACACTTAAATGGCTTCTATGTTTTACTACGTGAATGCCCCAAAGTTTAGTGCTTACTAAATCCAAAGGCCTCACTACTGCTGAAAGGCTCTCAGGGACTGCCAATCCAAACCTCCCACTCTGGTCTTTTGCTGCACCTCAAACACAAGCACACCCCCGCAGACAGACACTTTCGCCTGCTATTCCTTCCAATGGAGAAAATTTTGTCCCAGATGTCTCTTTGAAGGCTAGGCTGTTCAGCACCAGAAGTGGTAACCCTGGTTGTGCTTTACCATCGTACTGTGCACCATCCCCAGTTATCTGTGGTCCATAACCATCTCCCACCACTGAAACAAGCTCAAGGATATGGACTTTATTTTGCTCACTGGTATATTCATGGCACCAACAGATAAACATTTGGCTGACTGAAGCAACTCAAATTGGCTCTCTCAGAGATACATTTGTACCTCAGGGGCTATATTAACTGCAAGATCAACTATTAGATGGTTTATTTTTTTCAACAGGGTCTCATGTATTCCAGGCTGGATTGCAGCTCCCTGTGAAATGAGGGTAGTGTTTTAATCTCTGATCTTCCTACCTCTCTCACCGGCTTTCATCACCACACCAAGGGACAGGGATGGGACTTAAATCGCACCTTCTGTGGTTTTCAACGTACTCATACAATTGAGCTCTCATCCCTTATCCACATTATTTCCAGCACCACAGGCACGCCTTCCAGACTTTTCTATAGCTTTTGTGAATAACTCGTTTCAAGAATTTTCCAGACCCAAACCATCAGTATTCTCATTAGCTGGATTTCTGGTTATCTATCCACCTAAGTAACCTTTCGAACCTGGGCAGAAACTACAACTAAACACAAAAAAATTAAAAACAGGCAAAGTGGTGCATGCCTTTAAGTTCAACACCTAGGAGGCTGAGGCAGGCAGATCTCTAAGTTAGACTACGTAGCATGTTCCAGGTCAGCCACGGCTACATAATGAGACCTTATCTTAAAAAGTACAAATAAATAAATGGGTGAAGGGTGTGAGTAACACATTTCTTCAAAGATGATAAGCACATAGTTAATAAACACACGAAAAGGTGCTCAATGTCATTGGGGAAATGCAAACGAAAAGGAGGCACTTCCTCAGATCCAGGAAAATAATATTTTATACACTAAAAAGAGGACTCTCATATAAAACAAGTGTCAGTGCAGATCTGAACAAACAGTAACTCTTGGGTAACATTTGAAGGAATCAAAACCACACAGCTGCTATGTAAAACAATTATGACAGCTACCCAAAAACAATAAACGATGAACCAGCAATCCGACTCCAGTGTATGTGCTCCAAAGGGTTAAAAGGAGACTTGAAAAAAAGGCTTATTTGAGGCTGGGGAATTGGCCAGAGGTCAAGAGCACTTGCTTCTTTTCCAGAAGACCTGGGTTCAATTCCCAGAACCCACGTGGTGTGCACAACATCTGTATCTCCAGTTCCAGGGTGCTGAATGCCCTTTTCTGAATTCAGTGGGCACCAGGTACACACATGGTACACTGACACACTTGCTAGAATAGCCATAAATAAAGTGAAAAAGTAGAAATAAAAATGAAAAGGCTGAGAATGTGGCTCAGTGGTTGCCTGCTTGCAAAGCATGTACGACGCTCAGGGCTTGATCTCTAGAAGTTCAAAAACTGGACAGACGGGCTAGAGAGATGGCTCAGCAGTAAAGAGTACTGACTGATCTTCTAGAGGCCCTGAGTTCAATTCCCAGCAGCCACATGGTAGCTGACAACCATCTGTAATGGGATCTGATGCCCTCTTCTGGTGTGTCTGAAGAGAGTGACGATATATATATATAATTAATTAAACAACTGAATAGACTAAAATGTGTTATAGCCATATAACATGGTATTATTCAGTCCTGAAAAGCAATGACTTCTGATACTCTATAATATAAATGAATCCTAAAGTCATAATCACACCAGACAAAAGGACAAAAAGCCTATCCCAAAGTATTCATGGGGGGTTTGTTCCAGGGCCTCTCAGAGGACCAAGGGTGTTAGAGCTCCTTGTTTCAAATAGCTAAGAATCTGCATATAACCTAAAGTCCTTCATGTAATTTCTAGACTAATCATGACCCAGCAGAGCGGAGAAAACAAAAGGACTATCTCTTGAGCACAGACAGAATTTCTCTTAAGAATTTTTGATCTGAAGCTAGTTGAATCTAATACATTCCACCTACAGGAGGTACCAAGCATAGATAACTCAGAGAGAGAGACCACTCAAGCGTGGGCTGGATTACAGGTGGTCCAGGAAATAGGGAGTATTTTTTTTTCTTTTTTTTCGGAGCTGGGGACCAAACCCAGGGCCTTGCGTTTGCTAGACAAGAGCTCTACCACTGAGCTAAATCCCCAACCACAATAAGGGAGTATTTTTAATGGACAAAGAGTTCCACTTGTTGAGTCCCAACGCCACTGCATTACAGTGAGTTTCAGGCTATCCTTTACTACAAAGAAAAAACTGGCTGACTCGGCTGAGGAGACTAAGCAAGAAGCATAGTCAATCATCTGTGTGTTCTATGGAAAAATGCTTTTAGTGAATTACTTTCATGTTTTACAATTCTTTAAAGCACTTTAAAATTTCCCCTTGAAAAATTCTTTGAAGAAGGACGTGCTGGGAAGTTTTGCTTTCCGTAATAAACTAGTTTTTCTTTCTGGTATTAGAGACCAAATAAATGTCAGAGCTCTTCTCTCTTCGGCTGCCAGGGTAGTCGATGACTGGGCTCTGGTGGAAGTGCTCCTGAGAACATCCTCCCTACTTCACACTTTAGTCCCGACTCCGCCTTCAGTTGTCAATTTAACTGTGCATTCTCAGCAGTTCTCCGAAAACCTTGGAGGATAAGGTAACAGTAGAAACCCCGCTCTCGGTAGGAGCAGCTGCTTACACTGCTCCTCCTCAGCTTACCTGCATGTTCATGTAGCCATCAACGGAGACCAGGTAGCCCTTGTACTCCATGCCCCACTTAAGTTTCACCATCACTGGCTTTCCTGTCAGTCCATTGAGAAAAGGCTTGGGATTGAGGGGTAAACTCTGTGTAAAAACCAAAAGCAGCATTTAACAATTTTTGCTTAGCTCAGCTTTTACCACCCACTCTCCACTGAAACACCAACCAAGACTTTATGGCATCTACGTAGGGCAAACTCTTGATTCGATGTCACTTTATAACTTGTTGGAGAGTGTCTGAGAGAAATTTAAATACCCATTTAGTCAACTTCATAGCCCACCGACGGAAACAAAAATATGAATTATGCAAGTGAGCACTGAGTGACAGGTGGTGGGTGGGGCAAGTATGTAGCACTGGTTGCTTAAGCCAGCTTTGCCAAAGGGACAAAAGCCCCAAATATCTACATGACACTCACTATCCAAGCTCTAACAAAATAAAGGTAAAGGTACAAGGTGATCTCTGCAAACATAAAACACAATTCAGGTGAGAGATTCCTAATGCAATCATATCAAGTTTATCCTACAAGAAGTATTCCCTTTAAATTCATAACCTTGCCCACACCCCAATCTACTTACACATCATCCCAAAGGATCTTGGAGGGCACAGGGTCTACTGAGTAGGCAACTTATGTTGCCTACAATTTATTATCCACAAACCAACTACTATTTAAAGTACTTGACAAGTCATGTAGTTATCTTGGCTTAAGAATGCTCCAATGATCTCTCACTGCACTTGACATTTAGCCTCATACTTCCTAACAGGCGTTGAGGTCCCAAGCTTATCTCAAAGCCACTGTTGTTGCAAGTAGCGGTTAATTCTTGTCAATTCCAACTAGTCAAGCCTACATTCTAGTTAAGAGTTCGTGTGCGAAATACTCTTCCACCAGCGCTGTCACTTAGAATTCTGGTTATATGCCACCTTCAGGAGAAAGGCGCTCCTCCGCAGCGTTATACCAATGCGCCTTTCAGAGCATGCTGTCAGCTTCCTGCTTAGCGATCACTACTTGTAATTGCTTATTTTTGCTATCATTTGACTGCCTACCTCCCACACCTGAGAAAATTCAGGATCTGAATTAGCACCCCATCTTTCTGGCACCTAAGAACCGTATTTAATGAATGGAAGGGTAGCCTGGGTGCCTAAGAACCGTATTAAATGAATGGAAGGGTAGCCTGGGCTTTCTGTCCCAGAGGACAATCTGCTAAGTTTGCAAACATCAAGGAATGAAGGCGCACTGTGGAGCGTGCTAAGTAGAAAATAAAAACTCGCTTCAGTTTACTCCTACCCTGTGGCTACACCTTAGGCTCTGGGACAAACAAAACGGGGTAAGACGGCTGGGGATCTCGGAGAAGGGAAGGGCTCCAATGCACGCACAGCAAGGCCTCGGAAGCGGGGAGGAAGAGCGAGCGGCCGGCCGCGCGGCGCCTCATGTGGATGAATGGAAGGCATAGCGTGCAGCCGTCCCCGCGAGGCCACCCGTCCTCTAGCCCTGCGGTGCTCATCCTCCTTACCATCGCGAACACCCGCGAGCGCTGCACCCCAGTAGCCGCCGACCCCGCCGCTGCCCGCCCCTCGTGACTGGAGCAGCTGCCGCTACACCACCGAAAGGACGGGCGCTAAAAGAAATGGCCGCCAAAAGGAGGCGTAACCTTTCACCTCTCGCCTCGTTGTCTAGGCTTCGATGATTGGTCACCAAAGACGCACTTGATGATTGGAGGAAATGGAGGTACTGTCTCCTAGCAACCAGAGGTAAGGCGTGTGTTTGTGTCTTCCGCGCAAGTTCCAAGTGGGAGAAATTGAGCGACCCCAGATTTCTTTCCTTCAGGACAAGTAGAAGCTAAATGCCCTGGAGAGCGGACGTGGTTTCTTTAGCTAATGAAGTTTTAATCTGTCCTTAAGTTGAGAGAATGAGATCGGATTCTGGAGGTCTCTGTTCATCCTCCCATAGCTCCAGCACTTGGGGAGTACCTCTAGCAGGGTCCCCTTTTACGGGACTGTTCTTTATTCTAGATTGTCCACTTCCCGGCTTTTAAAGGAAGCCGGGAAGCAGGACTACGAGAGTGATAGTGAAAAGCACCCAAGTAGGTCTTTACAAAAGTTGAAATCAGGTCAAGTTTGGTCTGGGATACTGTGAATACTGTGGTGGCCTCTTGTCGTTCTGGTGTCTAAGCATTCCCAGGGGAGGTCCTTTTACATGTGTCTGTAAATAAGGATGTGGGAAATTATTGACTCTATCACGGGTTAATCTCTCTGATGAAAAGATATCGATCAGAGTCCCATTTAATCTCCCCATAATCTCAACATTTCAGATACGGTTCACTTGTGATATGAAACCTGTGTAAAGAAAAAAAAAAAAAAAGAGGTACTTTTTTTCCTTTCTTGGGAGATCTAACCCTCTATGAACCTGAACTTTTTTTTTTTTGGCATGGATTCTCCAAGTAACTCAAGATTTGAGATCGGCCTAGGCCTAAAGATGGACATTTATATAATTAAAGTATGTCGACATGTGTTGTCTCAGCGGAGAACAGCACGTCTTATTCTTGCAAAGACCCGGTTCGAATCCCAGCACCCATTTGGTGATTCACATCCATCCAGTACTTCATATGCAGAGGATCAATCTCTCTCTTTTGATTTCTGTGGGCACCAGGCTCTCCCGTGGTACACATGCACACATGCAGACAAAACACAACGAAGAAAAAAAAAATCTAAAAAATGAGAAAAAGCATGCTGCTGATCTTGGATACATTTCGGTCAGGCCAAAATCTTAGTTCCAACTTTTCCATGGTAATGGAAAAATAATTACTGATCCTGGTCCTCAAACTTGCTCTAATTATTCAGTCAGCATTAACAAATCCATACGTTCTAAACTCACAACCCCAGGGATACCTAGTCTGACTTCTAATTTAAATCTGTAGGTGATGAAATACTGGGAGTTAGACTGCAAACAGATTCATGTTATTATTTTTTTCTCATTGTATTAATCTTCATTCTGCAAAAGACTAAGAGTGCCAAGATAAGTAATAAAACCAAGACAAAATGAACGTTTGTCTCTCAGCTTTATGGAAGAAACCAAAGTTACAGGATTTGGGGGATGTACCAGTTTCAAGGCTCGAGATTTCTACCATACTTCTACAATTCCGAGCACCCAGAAGAAGTCGTGTTTCAGTCCCTCTGATCTGTAGTTGAACATCTAAGCCCCATCATCCATAGATAACAGACTCTAAAACATTCCTCTCTCTTAGTACATAGCCCAGGCTGGCATCAAATTTTTGCCTCAGCCTTCCAAGTGCTACATTGAACTCCCTCCCACGGCATAGCAATGTTTTAATGGTTGAATGTTATTTATTAGAGTTATACGTTACTTGTTGAACATTCAGGCTGTGTCTTGGTTTACCACCGTCGACACCAGTCTGAAAATATTAAATATGTGCACATGTTTCCTATTCGTCCATCCGTATCTGTGTGAGACATTTAGAAGCAATCCATACCTCTGTTCTGTTAAAGGTGGCTGAATGTCATGGTTAAGTTAGGCTACCAGATCCATGGCTCCGGGCTTTCTGACTGAGCTCCTCATTCTTAAACATAGGCTAGCAACGCTTCCTACCTGCCAAAGTCTAGAGCAGTGGTTCTCAGCCTTTCTAATGCTCCGACCCTTTAATGCATTTCCTTATGCTGTGTTGACCCCTAACCATAAAAGAATTCTTGTTGCTACTGCATAACTGTAATTTTGCTACTGTTGTGAATTGTAATGTAAATATCTGATATGCAGGATATCTGATGTGTGAACCTGTGGCATTGTAGTCCACAGGGTTTGAACCACTGGTCTAGACAGATTTAATTAGTTGAACCTTTTGTTTCTTTCAAGACGGGATTTCTCTGTGTAGCTTTGGATGTCTGTAAACTCCCTCTGTAGACTAGGCTGGCTTCAAAACTTAAAGAGATCCACCTGCCTCTGCCCCCAAGTGCTGGGATTAAAGGTGTATAAGCACTCATATTTTAAAACACCCAGAGAAGCCATTTTTTCTTCCCAAATTATATATTCAACAAGCATTATCTCCCTCAGTGTCACCATGTCCTAGTCATTATAAGGACTAGACATAAAAGTCCCAAGAGGAAGGAATGACTCATGAACTGTTAAGTGATGCATGTTGACTGAATGTGACGGGACAAACAGGAATGTCTGCTGGATGACCCTTCTAGATCCCTGTGGGTGTCTTGGCAACGAGCTGGTTGGGCTTGGTGGCTTCTTTTTGCCCCTCTCCAAGGACTTGCAGTTCTGGGCAGCTGTTGTTCCCTGCACTGGAATTTGACCTTGATGAGTAACTGGCACTCGTGTGCAGACTGATCCCCCTTCATTCACAAGACTCTTCCCCACGTGGCAGGAGCAGGCAAGGCTGCTTCTAGAGCAGAGTCTTGGAAGTTCATGCCACCCCCAGGCAATGTGTCTTGGAGGTGCCAGACCCGTGCAGGACTTGTTTGCCTATAGATTCCTGCCAGGTTTGTGTGGCCCTCTGCTCAGTTGGGGGCTGGCCAAGGTAATGTTACACCTTACCAATCTGGAGTGACTGGATAAACACGGAAAAGGAAAACAAGAATGACTAGGCTCAGCTCTGATCTAGAGTATTCTACAGACAGGCTAAGGCGTAGAATATATAAGTGGAAAAGACAAGACACTTCAGTCTGAACAACAGGTTTCATCCTCCAACAAAATGAGCCTATTCAAGCAGAATTAAAACCTCAAGCAGGTTTATGAACCCTCTGGGGTGGGTTCATTGGTCTTTAGGGTCAGGACTAGGGAAATTGCCATGGAGAGGACATGCATACAGAGAGAGGAGAGTGAGATTCAGAGGGGAGAGGGAGGAGGAGGAGTGGGAGGGGGAGAGGGAGATGGCAGCAGGGTGGGGGTGGGGGGGGACCACGACAAAATCCAGGAAAGGGAAAGCCCAACCATTGGGCTGGAAAGTTCAGGTTAGAGGGTGGGCTGTGCCAGCCTTGCCTTGTAACAGGTAGGGCCCTAAGGGATGCTGGGAGAACCTAGCGGCCAGGTCCGCTTTGATATATTAAACAGGCACCTCAGCTGCTTGTTTCAGGTCTGAAGCCCAAAACTTAGCACATCTCTTCTTGTAACGGAGGCTTAAGAAGGGCGGCTGCTGTTTGCTGGACACCAGTCATTTGCTGTGTTACTGTCAGCCTGATTTAGATTTCCACAATGCTTTCAGAGGATGGCGACCTTCCTTTTTGCCTTTACCTACAATAAACTAAACACCCATCCCCCTCACCCCTTGGGAAAGGAATGAAGTAACATTCATAGAGGTGCCATTATTTTTATTTTAAAATCATTTCAAACTTATAATAACGTTGCTGGTATAGCACCTAAAACTTTTATTTGTCCCGAACCATTTGAGAGTAAGATAGCAGTAGGATGCTCTGCTGTAACTTTAGTTTTTTTCAAATGCCTATTTTTAATGATGGTTCTTAAATGCTTTAACCTCCCTTGCAGCCCACCACCCATCAAAGGTAGTGGAAAAGAAAGGCTACAGGGTAGGCGGGCCTGTTTAGAAAGGTTCTTTGGAGCAACTCTCATCTGTGTTGTCTGGAAATCAGCCGTTCAGGTCACAGGTCAGCAGCAGCAGCTCAATCTACTGGCAAACACCTCACTGATACTCCAGCAATCCAGTTCGGTAGAGTCGGGTTAGCAACAGCCAAGCCACAGCCATGGCTTGAGTCAGCAAGAGGGACCCAGAGGGACACCAGGAGAAGTTCTTGGCTGTGTCTCTCTCAGCTAAGTGAAGAACAGCGAAGATGTAAGACCCATCAGCGCTATACAGTTAGCTCCATAAGCAAGCCTAGCTCAGCCCCCACCACTGTCCATTGAGTCCTATTTATACCCTCCCCACATCACATGTCCTCCACAGGTCTTGCCTCAGCACTTGTGTCTGTCTCGGATGACGTCACTCTGCCAATCAGCCCAAGTCCTCGGAAGTAGCAAGAACCTGCAGCACAACACCCGTTTCTCTGGTGCCTTTCTCTCTGTGGAGTCCCCCAACAAATGCAGCTCAGCTAATGCAATGTAAGGCGTGGACCAACACAGGTGTCGGCAGCAAAGAGCCCTTCATCCCTTTCACGTGCTTGCTTTGGCAGAATGTCTTCTCTCCTATGTCTGCTTTCGGGGAAACATTCCTTCACGAGTCTACCTTAGCCTCTCACCCGTGCCCACTTTGGCTAAGCATTCATTCCTGGGCTTGCCTCAGCAAAACACCGTCCAAACAACGCTCCAAAGAGCACTTAAGGTTCCGCTTCACTCTGCCATCCCCAGACACCTCAGTGTGCATTCTACAAATGAGGACATTTTCCTACTTAGGCACCTTACAGACAGCATCACATTGTCACCTTTTACTATCGACATGGCTCTGGGTTAGTCTGTTAACCGTACATCTTCAAGATGTTATTCCAAGAACGCGGTCCACAGCCCAAGTATCCAAACCAGGAACACTCTCCCCCATGACTCTTTTGTCTTGAGTATCTTTCAACCAGGAGGAGTTCCTTGATGAGGGCTTGATTTTCGTTACTTTGTTGTGTCGCTGAACATCCCTCAGCTCGGACTTAATTGCTATTTCCTTAGGAGTGGTTTCCAAACACCCATTCTTAGCTGGGCCATCATGGGAGCAAGTGTTGGGTTCCTATCTTGCATCACATCAGGTGACACACATTTTTTCTTGAAAATATTTTTTGTACAATGTGTTCCAATCATGGTTCCCCTCCCCCATATTCCCCCAGAATCTCCCTGCCTCCCATTCATCCAACTCCAAGCCCCACCCTCTGTCTTTAGAAAACAAATAGGCAACAATTAATTAAAATAAAAAAAAAACACAACAGAAAGAAAAAGCACAGGAAACACATACACGCCAAAACACAAAGCCCATTAAAAACACAAAATTGGAAATCAAAATAATCAAGCAAAAGAAAGATTAAAAATAAAAGGCCAAATAAATTAATATGAGGCCAAAAAGAAGAAAAAAAACCCTGTACAAAATACAATTGAACTAATTTTGTGTGGCTGGGCATATCTGACTCACAACTGCTTGCAAAGGAAAAAAAATTAGTTTTCTCCAGTCTCACTGGGTGTATGCATCACACTTGAAGGGTGACAAGCATTATTATCTGTACCATTACTGGTGATGCCAGCCCAGACCTCTTGGTTAGGAAACTCTCCTGTCCCCCTGTTGTAAGTACTCTGTGAAGGTTCTCCCGCACTATATAGATTCCTCCAGGTGGCAAGTATCTATTCCTCATCAAACTTTGACCCCTTATAGCTTAGCGTCCTGTAAGTTCCTTGACTTCATCAGGTACTACGGTGATCCAGATGGTGATTTTCCGACTCTAATTCCTCCCACACTTTTCGTAGTCTACTGCAAGAACTCCCTTATCTTCCCACGTATTTACACTTGTGTATCTTGGTGTGGATTTACAGGTCTTATTTAGTGGGCTATGATGCCACAAGGGTTTTTTTTTTTTTTAATTAAAAGAAAATGCCTCTTAATTTTTTTGGATTTGCTTTTGCGTATGTGTGCCTGCTTGTGCATACAGCGATCCCGGGGTCCAGAAGAGAGCATCAGGTCCCCCAGAACTGGAGTTACAAGGAGTTGTATGCAGTCTGACGTAGGTACTGGGAACCGAACTGTGTCTTCTAAAAGGGCAGTAAATGTAGGACTACAGAGATGGCTGAAGTGTTATGAGTACTGGCCATACTTCCAGAGGACCCAGGCTCGAATTTAAATACTTAATGGACTCACAGCAAGCAAAGAGAGTATTTCAGAAGAGACCATCACAGGCTGCTGCTAAATCAATACAGATGAGGCCGCGGTCAGTGACTCACTCTGTTCATTGGATTAGGCAATGCTGGGACCATTGGTCATCTTCCGAAGAGCATTCCAGTGAAGTGTTGATACTGAAAGCTTAATTGATTGTTGTGGTTTAAGAGGGAACATGGGCGGGGGGGAGGGAGGCACAGAAATGAAAAAGTAAGAAGTTGAAGGCATTTGCAAAGGTGTACTGATGCATATACATTAAGATGACTTCAGATGGCAATACGCTCTCAAGAAAACTTCTGACAAACCAGAAGGGGTGGGGTTAATTCTTTCTCCCCTTCCCTCCTCCCTAACTCCTTTTCTTTTTCTTTCTTTCTTTTTTTTTTTAATTTTGTCTTTATTTTATGTATGTGAGTACAGTGTAGCTGTCTTCAGACACACCAGAGGAGGGCATCGGATCCCATTACAGATGGTTGTGAGCCACCATGTGGTTGCTGGGATTTGAACTCAGGACCTCTGGAAGAGCAGTCAGTGCTCTTAACCACTGAGCCATCTCTCCACGCCCCGCCCCCCCCCCCCCCAACTCCTTTTCATTCTCTCTCTTGAGACAGGATTTCATGAAGCCTTCAAACCCAAGTCTTCACCCACAGGCCTTGTGCCTGTGGAGGCCAGAAGAGGGCGACAGATCCCCTTACACTTGCAGTTACAGGCAGTTGTGAGCTAACATGTGGGTGCTGGGAATCAGACCCAGACCCCTGGAAGAGCTGTCAGTGTTCTTCTCCAGGGAGTCCTCTCTCCAGCCAAAGTCCTCATATTTTATTTAATACCACTAAGATCCTGTAGCATGTAATATTTTAAAAAAACAATCTATGCTGTTCAGCCCCCACTAACCCCAAGCCGTAGCACCCCAATTCGAGGTTTGCACGCTGCCAGACCTGCTCACATTCCCAGTCATCCGCGCCCTGGGGTTAGCTGTCACCCATAACCTGGTGAAATCAAACTCTCAGAGGTTTGTAATTTATCAGACAGATTTATATCAGTAAATTTTCATCCCACAAAATGCCCACGCAATGACCTTAGAGCCAACTGATATTGATACAAGCTGCCCACCTCTACTGGACAGATTGTCTTGTATTATTCTATCCTTTCTAAGATATTCACAGCTACCTGTGGCTATTCAACGTCACGTGGATAGGGTTTGTCCCCTCTTCCTCCATCGTCTCTCCTTTCTCTTCTCTATCTGTCCCTGATTCTGCAACCCAAACTAACAACCTCGTGTCTGTCTTGCTCCCACAATCCAAAAGCATGTCCCCTCCTTTCGTCTTCCCTCTCTCTCGGACCTGGAAGTCCCGCCTCCTTCTTGCCCAGTGATTGGCTTCTTGTATTTATTACTTTAATCAGGGGGAAATTCCACCATAGGATACTATTGTGGATTCTGGTGTTATTTTTTTCACGAAATTAAAGTTACGTGCAAATATGTCAAAATGGTTTGTATTTTTATCATATACAAGTATTATTAGAGATGTTCCTTAGCCAATCGACTATGACTACCCACATTGTTGCATTCATACATAGTCTCAAAATAGAAGAACCTAAAATTGAGGGAAGGAAAACACATCCTGTAAGGTTGCTTTGTTTACAGGAGTCTTGTCGCTTCAGCCACACATGGTTAATGACATTTTGGTTAACCACAGGCCACAGGTATGGCAGGTATCCTGCGAGATTACAATAGAGAAATATTCCTACTGCCTAGTACATTCACGGTCCCCCTTCCTGTGTTTAGATTGTGTCCCAGTTGTCCACAGTCTTTGGTCCAAGAACATGTCATACAGGCTTCAGCTTGGTAATCTCAGGAAGGAGTAGGCGGTACAGTCTAGGATTGCACGATGGTTCTCTATGGTGTTTGCACTTTAAAATGTATTAATATCTGGGCTCATAATTCTTCCCCCAGAGTTATGTTCCGTGCAAGGATCCACTATAGAATCTATCATTCCTTAGTTCACCTGGACATCCTGTCGTATACACGAAACCTCTCGCTGAAGGCTGAATCCATGGAAGGGCCTAACCAATCAGTCTCTGCCTGACAGGTGGCAGAAACACATCCATTCTCCAAGTCAGATCTAGTATGTCAGTAGCACACCTGTAATCCCAGCTCTAGGGAAGCAGAGACAGGAGGATCACTGTTTGAAGCCAGCCCTGGTCTATATAGAAAGTGCCAAGCCAGCCAGGACTATATAGTGGGGTCCTGTTTCAAAACAAAGAAGTTGTCACTAGTAATGGTATTAAGATGTTTTATTTATTTATTTATTATATATATGTACACTGTAGCTGTTTTCAAATACACCAGCAGAGGGCATCAGATCCCATTACAGATGGTCATGAGCCACCATGTGGTTGCTGGGATTTGAACTTAGGACCTCTGGAAGAGCAGTCAGTGCTCTTAACCACTGAGCCATCTCTCCAGCCCGAGTCACTTTCTTATCATCAAAACTGTTACACAGATCGCTCAGTGACTACAGGTGCGCGCTGTCAAGCCTGACCACCTGAGTCAGATCCCTGAAACCTACACGGGGGAAGGAGAGAACACACTCGAAACTTGTGCATTGACCTCACATGCATCACATACACACACGTGATGCAAATGTGTGACTACATGTGATCTACAAGCCTGCACAGCTACACACTTGTTTTGCTTCAATGACATAGGGACTCGTATTGACACACACTGGGAATTAATACAGGTTCAAAGGATTCCTTCATGAGACGATTTCCCATGCCTGTGGCATATTGTGAGGAACGAGAGAGCTCTGTTCTTAGGCGTTTATACCAGATTGTGATTAAAACCACATTAATGCAAATTATGACTAATTTGGAATTTACAGGAACTCCACTGGAGCCGAACTTACCCACTGTCCTCCGAAAAGGAAAACTTATTATGGAAAATCACTGCATAAAAAGAATGCCAAATATCTCCCTAGCAGGCCACAGAGACTTTCTGAATTCTGAGAGGTATCTCAGGTACCCACAGAAAGGTACAAGTGTAACCAAAGGCCCACGGCTTCTGGAAAGAGCACCAGACAACCAAACTGGCACCTCAATTTTCTATTCCTGGAGCAACAGGAAGATAAGCCAAGTTTGTTCATTTCATGCATAGAGATAAATCAGTAAGGTTAGCAGCATAATGGCTGTGTCATCTCCAAACAACAGCATTTCACAGCGCTGCTCGAGTCCCAGCCCCCAACTCTTAATAAATCTCTTAAAGATTTATTATTTTATGAATATGAGTACACTTCAGACACACCAGAAGAGGGCATCAGATCTCATTACAGATGGTTGCGAACCACCATGTGGTTGCTGGGATTTGAACTCAGGACCTCTGGAAGAGCAGTCAGTGCTCTTAACCGCTGAGCCATCTCTCCAGCCCCCAACTCTTGCAGTCTTTACACATAGCTCTCCCCACTTCGGCAATGACTGCAGAACCTTGTGGTGGGCGGTTGACACAGAAGTTCTGTTCAGACCTGAGCACTCACGGGTCACTGATTGTCCGCACTTTTGATCAACTGTGTGTCTGCATTAACTGCGCTGCTGACCAATGTAGAGAGGAACTTTACTTATATATATATATACATACATACATATATATACATACATATATACATACATATATATATATATATATATATACATATATGTGCCTGACGATCTAAGTTTGATTCCCCAGGCCTTACATGATGGAAGGAGAGACATAAACACACACCATAAAATGAATAAATGAAGACATCACTGAAGTCTATGTTAAAGAATTATGATTTCCTAGCACTGGAGAGGCTGAGGCAGGGGGATGATCATGAGTTTGAGGCTAACCTGGGCTCTATAGTGTGTTTCAGGACAGCCTGGGCTACATATTGAGATCTTGTCTCAAAAAAAAAGTCAAAACAGCAAAAACAATTGCTAACACCATCATAACCTGTGCATAGTGCAGCTGCCGTGAACAAGACATCGTAGACACGCACCTGAGGGATACAGTCACCACAGGACATGAAGCTGGGGGGTTTCCTAGAGCCAAATACTACCCTGAGTGTAATTCTCCGAGATAACCAAGAGAGCCAGAACGGTGTTTTAATGTCCAAGACACTAGAGAACGTTCTCCATGCGTTGTAGAGACGGTCTGGCTTAGTCTACAGGAACTGCGGAGAGACACAGCATTTCTGTTATTACTTTCTACCAGTTTCCAGGCAATATTACTTTTTATTAGCATTGAAGGCAGCATACAAAGTGATGGGATTCCCTCTGACGTTTGCATAGCTACTTTGGTGTTTGGGGTTGTTTTTTTTTTTTTTTTCTCTTTTCTCTTCTTCCGGAGCTGGGGATCGAACCCAGGGCCTTGCGCTTGCTAGGCAAGCGCTCTACCGCTGAGCTAAATCCCCAACCCGGGGTATTTTTTAAAGTGTGTGTGTGTGTGTGTGTGTGTGTGTGTGTGTGTGTGTGTGTGTGTGGTGTGTGTGTGTGTGTGTGTGGTGTGTGTGTGTGTGTGTGTGTGTGTGTGTGTGGTGTGTGTGTGTGTGTGTGTGGTGTGTGTGTGTGTGTGTGTGTGTGGTGTGTGTGTGTGTGGTGTGTGGTGTGTGTGTGTGTGTGTGTGTGTGGTGTGTGTGTGTGTGTGTGTGTGTGTGTGGTGTGTGTGTGTGTGTGTGTGTGTGGTGTGTGTGTGTGTGTGTGTGTGTGTGTGGTGTGTGTGTGTGTGTGTGTGGTGTGTGTGTGTGTGTGTGTGTGTGTGTGTGTGTGTGTGGTGTGTGTGTGTGTGGTGTGTGTGTGTGTGTGTGGTGTGTGTGTGTGTGTGTGTGTGTGGTGTGTGTGTGTGTGGTGTGTGTGGTGTGTGTGTGTGTGTGTGTGTGTGGTGTGTGTGTGTGTGTGTGTGTGTGTGTGGTGTGTGTGTGTGTGTGTGTGTGTGTGTGTGTGTGTACATTTATTTCTATGTGCCCTGTATATGCCATGAATGTTCATGTTGAGCCCCGTGGAGGCCCGTAAAGGGCATCAGGTCCTGGAGGTGTTCCAGGCTGTTGTGAGTCCCCAGGTATGGGTGACAGAAACCAGCACAGGCACTGTACAGCAGCCAGCACTCTTAACCACTGAGCCGTCTTCCCTTTGCTTCAAATCTTACTTTGTTTCTGGTCAGGAAGACCAGAGATTGGACCTCTCTCCAACAGACCTCACTTCTCTCCTGTTACACCCATTCCATTTTCTTCCTGTTTTCCTTATTATAATTACAGCAATCCTGGGAACGGTTAAACTCTCACCACTGTGTCTTGATTAAGTCCCCCTCCTCCCCAGGACTTTCGTATTAGGAGTGAAAGGACAATGTGTATACTCCTTAGAGATCTTTCCAGCTTCAACATAATGGCATTTCAGATCATCTAACTTAATGACTGAAAAAAAGATTAAAATGAATTTCTTAGCCATGCTCTTAATTATAAAAATAAGTTTTACAAAGGTCCTAAAATAAGTTAATATTTCAGTTAAAGTAATGAGATTCTCTTTTCTCTCTTTTTTTTTAGATTTATGTATTTATAAGTACACTGTAGCTGTCTTCAGACACACCAGAAGAGGACATCGGACCCCATTACAGATGGTTGTGAGCCACCATACGGTTGCTGGGATTTGAACTCAGGACCTCTGGAAGAGCAGTCAGTGCTCTTAATGGCTGAGCCATCTCTCCAGCCCCCCCCCTTTAACAGATAATACTTTATTTTCTACATTTTCATAGGGTAGGGAGGATAGATACTTTTTTTTCCACACTGTACACGATGCATGCAGCAGGGTTTGCAACCCTGTCAGACTTGCATGCAGTTAATCCAGTTGAATAACTGGAAAGGCAGTATGTTAAGGATGCCAATAAGAACTGAGCGAGATTAACTGATTATCTATCTGATCATATTGCATCATCTCTCTCTCTCTCTCTCTCTCTCTCTCACACACACACACACACACACACACACACACACACACATGATCATAGCTAGCATAATGTATAAAACTTTATTTGTAATTCCTTGATCTGTGTTTTTAAAATATAATGTAAGTTTTCATCTCCATATAGGCACACCTCTGGGGGAAGGCTAGGCTGTTCTTGGAAGGGCATAGTAATGACATTCACATAATCATCCCTGCAGTGGTCTGTGCTGATACCTCATATGCATTCTCCATCTAATCCTCACAGCAAGTCTGTGAAGCTGCTGATATTGTCTACAATCTCTAACCTGCTTAAAGGACCACAGGGGACAAGCTTCAAAAACCTGGGTCTGTCTGTCCGCAGAATGCTATTCCTTAGCTTTTCAACACAAACTGAGAGAGAAAAACCAACTCCACTCTAAACCGTTAATTCTATTTTTTTCTTTATTTTCTTAAAATTTCCCATATGATTAAGCAGCCTCGATAAAACAATGAGACCCCCAGGTGGCAGCCCAACTTTAGATTATTTTGAAATGTGTGGCAGTAGGCGGCATCGCCCAGACACGTGACCTTCTCTACAATGTCAAACTTGTCTTCACATCTCCCATGTGTGCTCAAGATTAAGATCATTGAGATTGCATCTGCTAGGCTTTCGCCCACTGCAAGCACGCAGGGCGCCACTGAAGCTTCTGGAGTCTAATTGGAGTAAGACTCTCTGAGCTACGGACAAGCCTACCTCCCCTCCCTGGAGATGTCTGTCAAGCGAGACTGGAAGAAAAGACTTTTCCCCACGGTCCCCAGCTGATTATAATGCACAAATTCTCGGCCTCCTGCCGACCCGTGAATAAGTTGCCCATTCCCATCTGCACTCACAAGACAAACGTCACAGGACAACCTCTGACTGCTCATTAAGGAAGGGCGCCGTGGGCTTCAGCAAAGCATCCCTGTCATTTTAGCATGGCCAAACAGCGGTTTTGTCCTGTTAGAACAAGGAAAGGGTCCTGCTAACTGTAGCCTTTGATCCAAAATAGTTTAATGTCTGTCTGCACTGTTCTCCAGGAGCGAGCTAGTGAAGGCTCATTGTATAGACATCGGTAGCACATGCCTTTTACACACGTGCTTTCTTGGCATTGAACACCTTTCCCTGTCTCCCCCCCCACCTTACCGAAGCCAACCCTGAGGAGACAGCCAACACAACGCTTATCTCCCATGAAATCGCTTCTTTCCCTGGGTGCCAACACTATGTTTTTGCCCACAAATTATGCATATCTTAATTTGTTTTTGGCTAAGGGCACTGTGTGAAACACATAAAGGTGTTTATGATCATAGGAACTGGAGGGCTGTGTGGTCGAGTGCTTGCTGCTTTCGCAAAAGGCATAACCCAGTACCCATACCACGGCTCTCATCCGTTAACTCCAGTTCCGGAAGTATCTGGTGCCCTCTTGTGGCATCTGTTGGTGCTACATTCACATGGTGCACATGTATGCATGCAGGCAAACACAAACTACATACGTGACTGACAGTAACAGCGTGACAAATGTTGTACCGTCCCTTAGACGAGCTATTGCATTTAATCCTCACAGGGATCCTGCAGATATTGCTACCATCCCCACCCTGTTGAGGCCAACAGATATGAAACGTATGATCACGTGCTTGCCAATCACTTGCCCAGAATTTGATCCGGTCATCAGAAGCAGAGCTGGGCCTCTACTTGATCTTGGAACTGAAAATAGTTTCCTTGATGGTTGAATAAACGGATGAACTTTTGTGTTTGGACATTTTATTTTACTTTTATCACTATTCTAGGGAAAGATGATGTCTGCATCCTTAAGTGGCTTCCTAAAAGAGGGACTACTACAGTGCCCGTGAGATTTATTCTACTCTATTTCAAAGGCGAGCCATTGTTTTTCTGTCTCAATTATGTGTTGACTTTAATTGCAGACGCTACCGATTGCAAAATCCCAAATTTTAGAGATGATAAAATGTGTGCTTTAGTATATATCTATATATCTATAAATCTATATATCTATATTCATATCTATATCTATATATCTATAAATCTATATATCTCTGTATACCTATATATCTACATATCTATATCTATATATCTACATATCTATAAACCTATATATCTATATATCTATATATCTATATATCTATATATATGTACATATATATGTAAGGTGAGACTATACAGATTTTCCATATAGCAGTATTTTTTTCTACAAGTTCTGAGTCTACTGCAGTGGTTAAGCACACAGACTAGAGAGCCAGTTTTACACGATACCAAGTAGCACTGGGGGAATTAATTACTTCAACAGGTATCTCATCTACAAAATGGGAGAGGTAGTAATATACTAATCAGAATCAATCAAGATATACTCATGAGACCTAACTATATATTTCAGTTTCATTTTCAGGTTCTTTTGCAAAAGGTGGACCAGATAAGTTATTTAAAACATCTAACAGTTGCAGGTATAGTTCAGCTCAGTGGACGGGTGCTGGCCTGGATGTGCAAGGGCTTGGTTTTGACTTCTTAGCACTGAGAAACACACACACACACACACACACACACACACACACACACACACACACACAAGGGGCGGATAACAAGGGATCAATTTAGAAGTGATAACGCATATTTCTGTTTACATTTTGTTCCCAAAGACTGTATTTTATTTTGTTTGGTCTGAGGAAGACCCTAATGTATCCCAGGTGGGCTTCTAACTTGTTAGGCAGAAAAAGGTGACGTTGAGCCCCCATTCTTGGCCCCCACCTCCCAGATGCTAGAATTATGGGCTTGAAGCACCTCATGCCCAGTTTCTGTTCACGGAGGATTTGAACCCAGGGCTCTGTGCATTCTAGAACAACTTTGCTATACCCCCAGCTCTTCCAAGACTGCCTTTTAGTTAAGAGGTTTTAACTGTCTTCGAAAGGTCTCCATCCGTAGGCGGTCCTAAAAGCTACCATCTTGCCAGCCAGGCTCTTGACAGTGACAGAGCTGGCAGTAGGGGCCTGGTTTAGGAAGATGGCTTCATGCCTTCATTCCAGCCAGAAGCCGGTTAAGTTCGCATTGGGAAAAGCTCCCGATTTATAGCTATAACCTGCAGGTCTCATGTAAACCTCTCTGTGGAGATTTGCTTCACGTGCCTTTGCAACAGGAAAGTAAACAGAGTTAATATTTCCTTGTCCGTGCTTCTAAGTCTCCAGCCTTTATGCAAATAATTGCCTTAGCTCTACCCACACAGCAAATAAACAGAATTCGTCGTTCTTTGTTGGAGGTGACCCACATCCCAGCGTACCTGTCTGGAATCAGATAAAACTAACTGTCCACTGAGGTAACCCTGCAGTCCACTCTTGAAGGAAAAACAAAAAGACTTCTTTCATCGGAGGATGATGTGGGTTTCGTTTTTTTTCTGTTTGGCTCTGTTGCAGGCCACTCTAAAGGTTAAGAAAGACCAAGGATGCTGACAGAGGTTACGTTTGGTCAGAAGAGAGACTGTTTTTTTGTTCTGCGTTCTCCCTCACTGAGAACGTTTCTCCTGGGAATAGAAGTTTAAATTCCCCCTTTCCACAAGAAGGTTGGAGGTCACGTACTGAAAGTATTATTTTGCTGGCTTCACTCAATGATCTGAGGTCTCACCGAGAAAAACAACTTTTTAAAAAAAAATCAAGCCTGGGGCTGGGGAGGTGGCTTGGTGTTTGAGAAGCACAACTGGATGTTTTTCCAGAGGACCCAGATTCAATTCCCAGCACCCACATGACAGCTCACAACTGTCTAAAACTCTACTCCAGGGGATCTGACATTCTTACACAAACATAGGCAAAATACCAATGCACACACACACAAAAATAAGCAAATTATACAAAACCATATTTTTTAAAAATGTCATGCCTGGGGCTGGAGAGATGGCTCAGCGGTTAAGAGCATTGTGTGCTCTTCCAAAGGTCCTGAGTTCAAATCTCAGTAACCACATGGTGGCTCACAACCATCTATAATGAGATCTGGTGCCCTCTTCTGGTATTCTTAATAAATAAATAAATCTTTAAAAAAAAATGTCATGCCTGAAGCCAAACACAAACATTCAAATTTCATTCTCTGCATGAAAATACCTGACTATTTCCAGGATTTGGACACAGCCCCACAGCATTTTAATTTGTAGCCAGGAGTCAATGAAATCAATTGAAGAGCCTCTTAGCTCCTTGGGGGAAGATCTTGTGCTGACATTCTGTTTGATTGCTAATGAAACATCCGATCGATATTTGTGTGTGAGAATAAGAAGAAAACCCAGCAGACGTGACCAAGGCTTCCTGATACAAACATACAGTTGTTAGCGGTCAGCTTTTTATTTTTTCTTTTACATTTTAACTTACGTGTATTGGATTTTGCTTTCATGTGTGTCTATGTACCAGGTACATGCCTGGTTTCTTCAGAGGCCAGAAGAGGGTGTCGGGTCCCCTAGAACTGGAGTTGCAGCTGGTTGTGAGAGGCCATGCGGCTGCTAGGAACTGGATTAATGTTCCTAGCCTCTTAACCACCTGGCCTGTCTCTCCAGTCCCCTGGCTGGGTAGACATCAGGAGTAGGGGAGGAGAAAGGTCTAACACTGGCTGTCCCAGGCCTTGGAGGGCCTGGACCTAGGAGATTCCTGACAGTAGACCTACGTGGTTTAAGCAGCAAGCCCTGACAACTCTTGGTCTGATGCTGTATGCTTTCAAATCTAGAGACTTAAGGCTGTATGTACTAGGGTTCGAGGTCTGCTTTGGGCTTCAGTCCCAGAGATGCTCTCACTCTTGGCAGAGATAGGAATGCTAGGCTTTCAGGAGAAGGAGGGAGAGAGGCGGGGGAGGGGGGGAGAGAGAGAGAGAGAGAGAGAGAGAGAGAGAGGTTTTTGTCTCTTGCAATCGTAGTCAGAGACTTGATTGGCTTCCTTTTTGTATTATATTTTGTCACCAGATAGTTATTGTCATTACTGAACTAAATTTTAATGCCTGTTCTTCTATAAGAACAAGACATTTTCTCTCTCTAACAATAATAATAGACCCCATTCTAAGCACCAATCAATGGACGAGTGCTTGGACACAAGTCAAGGGGATCTGCTGCCCTCTAGAGGGTACCGTGCACATGAGACGGTCAGGGTCTAGGAAAGTGCGTGGTAGTCAACGAATGTGAATGAACGGACCAGAGGGAAACCGAGAAATTCTAACTTATGTCCCAGACTAACGTGTTCACTGTCCTGCTCCTCATTTAATTTCTGTCAATATTTGTAAAACTCTTGTCCAACAAGGATTATTTTATGCCCCACACCTACAAATAACATTGGAAACACAGCAAAAATACGAGAAGCCAGAAGATTTCTTTACAAAGCTAAAGAAAGGCTCAGATGAAACACCCCACACACCTCCCTGCGGTGGGATTCTACGTGGGCTGCAGTCAGCTACAAGATGTAGGCTGCGCTGTCCCCTAGGTTTTGTTCAAATGAGACATTCGATCGCTCACACTGTTAGAAGCAAATGGAACTTTGATCCGAGCTTTGTAACTTACAAACTCTGCTGTGTGTCTGTCATATGTACCTGTCTTAGTAAGAGACACCCTGTGAAGAGACAGCCTGACCACGGCAACTCTTATAAGAGAAAACATCTCACTGGGGCTGGCTTACGGTTCGGAGATTCAGTCCATTATCGTCATAGTGGGAACATGGCGGCACCCAGGCAGACATGGTGCTTGAGCATCTGAAACCTCAAAGCCCATCCCCGCAGTGATGCACTTCCTCCTTCAAGGCCACACCTACAAGCACCACTCCGTATGGGCCAAGTATTCAAATACCTGACGGTATGGGGGCTATAACTATTCAAACCACCAGAGAACCATAAAACCTAAAGACTGTTTGAAGCTCTGTGAGGGGCCAGACATAATGGCCTCTGCCGGAAAGTTCAGTTAGTACAGAGCATAAGTTCTGCATACACAGTAACAGCAACCTTCACCTCAGGAAAAATGGTCAGGTAGTGTGGTCAGGAGGCGTGGTTTTTATTCTTTTGTGTCAGCAATTTCACAGTCCTAGCCAATTAAATAAACATCTCCCCTCCCCTATTCTGTGGAAGGATCACCCAAAGAGCTGTAACTGTTCAACAGAAGGAGCTGATGCTATGTCTCACTGGGTAGGAGTGCTTTCTGTACAAGCAGGAGGACCTGAGTTCGAATCCCTAGCACCCACTTAAACATGCCTGTGACCTAGGGCTGAGGGGTACAGATAGGAGGATTCCAGGAGCCTCTTGGCCATCAGTCTAGTAAAACAGTGAGCTGCAGGTTCAAGGAGAGACCCTGCCTCAAGGGAACAAGGTAGACGACAATAGGAGAAGATATTCAGTCTTCTCTTCTGGCCTCTACATGCATGTTCATGGATGCCTTAACATGCCCATACACACATATACCACATATCCAGAGCATAAAACATATAACACATGCATTCTCTCTCTCTCTCTCTCTCTCTCTCTCTCTCTCTCTCTCTCTCTCTCTCAGAAGCTACATGCAAACACAGCATTTGACCATATAGCAGTTGTTCAACTAGTGTGAATCAATGATTATTGAGCCTAGAGACAGCCTACGGGGAAGTCAGAAAGTCAATATGGAAGGCAGTTGAAGGTGGAGGTCAAAGTTGAAGTGACTGCCCATCCCTGCCCAGTTATTGGGCACATCAGCTTGGGCACGTGGTGGTTTGAATATGCTTGGCCCACAGGGAGTGGCACTGTTAGTTGATTATGGATGGGCTTCGGAGGCTACACCCAGTGCAGAAGAGAGCTTCCTTCCATCTGCCTGAGCATGCCAGTCTCCTCCTGGCTGCCTTCCCATCAAGATGTAGAACTCTCAGCTTCTCCTCCAGCTCCATGTCTGCATGCACACTGCTATGCTGATAACAGAAGAGACTGAACCTCTGAAACTATCAGCCAGTCCCAATTGCATGTTTGCCTGTATAAGAGTTGCCCTGGTCATGGTGTCTGCTCACAGCAACAAAACCCTAACTAAGGCACTTTACGGCATCTTGCAACAAAACCCTAACTAAGGCACTTTACAGCATCTTGCAACAAAACCCTAAGGCACTTTACGGCATCTTGCATCTTGGCAACAGTCATCTTGGGAACCCCCTTAGTTCGAGGTAAACAGGAATGGCTAGTCACCGTAGCCCAGAACCCAGAACAAGAGACTGAAAGAATTTGCAATGCTCACTAGGTCTAACGTGGACACTGTGCTATCATTCGTTGATGTCACTGTGATGTCGGTGAACAACTGCAGAGGCTAAGCAGCCAGAGCTCGATGGCCACATCAGGAGCACGTTGAACTAAAGGAAACGAGCTGTAGAAGGGCTTGCCCAGCAAGTCAAATTACACGTGAAACCGCAACAGCGTGGATATCTATACACAAACATATAATACAAGTACAAAAGCAGCCATGGAGGTGAAATCAGGAAGGAGCTCATATGGGACCAATTGTGTTTGTTGTGTTTTATTGCTTAAATATCTGAAGGAAATAAATCAGTGCATTATGATTTGCCAAATCTGGGGGACAGGTACACAGGGAGATGGGTATGTAGGGGAATAGGTACACGGGGTCATATACGTAGTGGGATAGGTACACAGGGGACAGATTCACAGGGAACAGGCACACAGGGGTACAGGTACACTGGGGAATAGAAACACAGGGGAACAGATACACAGGAGGACAGGTACATAGGGGGACAGGTGCATAGGGGGATGGGTACACAGGGGGACAGGTACACTGGGGAATAGATACACAGGGGAACAGATACACAGGAGGACAGGTACATAGGGGGACAGGTGCATAGGGGGATGGGTACACAGGGGGACACGTACGTAAGGGGATGGGGACACAGGAGGACAGATACACAGGGGAACAGATACACAGGGGGACAGGTACACTGGGGAATAGGTAAACAGGGAAACAGATACACAAGGGACAGGTACACAGGAGGACAGATACACAGGGGGACAGGTACATAGGGGGTAAGGGGGACAGGTACACAGGGAGATGGGCACATGAAAGATAGGTATATAGGAAATAATTACATAAGAGGACAGGTACAGAGGAGGACAGGTACACAGGAAGACAGGTACATGGGGGACAAGTAAATAGGGAGTCAGATACATAACATAGGGGATAGAGACACAGCATTATTTTATTGTTACATTTTCCACGCTATCAATGTGCTTTGGAGTATTTCACTTGGGTAAAAACATTCAAAACAGCATCATTAACATTAAATCCAGGTTATTTCAAAAATCATTCCAAACATACAAAAGTTAAAACAAAACAAACGACAACTATGTTTTTAAGAATGACCCAAGTAACAAAGCCAAACAACATTATTTTAAAAACAGCAACGTCACTTTTAAAACAACAACAAAACAATTCCGAGCGCTCACTGTTCCGAGGGAGTTCACTGACACACAATGAACACTAGATGGCGCTCTACTTCAGGTACTGAATTTCGTGTGAGCTTTTCTGGTTGAAATTTTTTTTTATCAGTTTTGCTGTTGGTACAGAACACGAATTTTCAAGTTTCACTAGGTAATGCATAAAGACACTAGGAGCTTGCAGCTTACTCGACGTCTTTATTGGAAGGAAAGAGGGTATCAGTTTTACTCGCTGTGTTATCGAATGGGAGAATGAACAGGGAGTAATTCCTGCTTATCCTCTTTTATTTACGCTGCTAAGGCCAAAGTTACAACAGATTGATCAGACATCTTGTTTTGTTTTGACATGACTTACGTTGTAACCCAGGTTGGCCCCTAACTTGATACTCTCTGCCCTAGGTCTCAGAAGCGGGAAGGGTCTGTGTGGCCATGCCTAGATCCCAATTTTTAACGTAAGCATCGTTCTACTCCGTATTTATGTTGCACCACTGTGAAACAGCATGATGGAGAATGGACGTTGCTTTAAAATAGGAGGTTTTAGCTTGGTTTCTAGGTATTCAACCGTAGCCTTTCTAATAGAAACACAAGCCTGTAAATCCCACATCAGAGGCTTCAAGGGCTTTCTGCCACCATTTTCTTTAGCCAATTGAAGGAAAATTCAGTTACCTCCCTCAAGGAAAAGTGTGGGTACCAGAACCTACATAGTGTCCCCCTGACTTGAAAACAAAAACAAGAGTCTGAATACTGAACCCCAGATTGCAATCGGCAACGTCTCTGGGGCATTTTATTAAGGAAAATTATCAGTATTAATATTTAACCTCTGGGGACAATTATATTTTCACAATTAAATACTTGATAATTAGGCAAGCACATTATAAACGTTCCGGCTGAACCATGCCTCCCTGGTCTCTCCAGTTTCTCTTTCCGGAAACCAAATCGGCAAGAGCCTGATTGAAAGTTGACTCTTCTCTCTGGCTCTGGAGCGGGGTTGAAAGCGGATTCCTTTCTCTGGAGCCTGATTGGAAATGATTCTCTGGAAGAAGCCACGCTCAGAGTTCTCCGGCTACCTATGAGGCTGTAGTCTCGCCTGAATCGCCTGGATGTTTTCTGCTTCGGTGACAGAATGTTTTGTCTGTGTAGGTTAATTCCAGACACCGCATTTCACAGTTCATCTTGCCATTACTCCCGACAGTTTGAAAATCTTAGCCATTTACAGTTCCTCTTTGGTGAGGAGTTTGGTGCGGCCTGCGAAGGTGAAGCTAATCAGGCAGAACCGAAGGCGCCCTCTTGAAGCAACTCCTCGGATCAATGGATTTTCTTTTTCTTTCCAGTAGTGATTATTAATATACGGAGATTGTGCCTCTCTTTACTCACCTCTTTTTTTTTTTCTTTTTTTCGGAGCTGGGGACCGAACCCAGGGCCTTGTGCTTGCTAGCCAAGCACTCTACCACTGAGCTAAATCCCCAACCCCTACTCACCTCTTTAAAAAAAAAAAAAAAGGCAGTCTTTTTATTGCCCTGGATATCTTGAAATTCCCTATATAGCCCGGAGTGGCCTCAAAGTCACCACAATCCTCCTGCTGCAGCTTCCTAAATTCTGGGATCCCATGAATTCACCGTGCCAGTTACTTTCTCCTTAGAAACGTGACAAAAATAACCGGGTTCAGTACAGTGTAGTTAGTTTTCAGTTGCCAAGAAGCATCGTGGGTTGTTGTTTTCTTTGTTTGTTCTTTGCTTTGTGGTTTTTAAATACCAAGAGGAATTCTTTTTTTTTTTTTTTAAGATTTATTTATTATGTATGAGTACACTGTCACTGTCTCAGACACACCAGAAGAGGGCATTGGATCCCATTACAGATGGTTGCGAGCCACCATGTGGTTGCTGGGAATTGAACTCAGGACCTCTGGGAGAGCAGTCAGTGCTCTTAACTGCTGAGCCACCTCTCCAGCCCCAAGAGGAATTCTTGGTGACAAACATTTTAACATTTGTGCAGAAAAGTCTGTCTCAAGAGCGACCCATTGGTCTGCAAGTCTTTTACAATAATCTGTGACGCCGGGGTGTCAAGAACTTTTACAAACCAGTAGAAGAAACATACTTGCGTTTACATACAGAATTACTAAATTTGATAAACTTAGATTTGCTTTCTATGTTGAAAGAGAATTTAAACATATAAATTCTGTTTCTGTCTATTTTGCATTTGCGTTTCTTTTGTTTAAGTCAAGGTTTCACTGTGTAGCCCAGGCTGGCCTAGAACTTGCTATATAGGCCAGGTTAGCCTCCAACTGATCACAGTCCCATCTCCGAGTGCCGGGATTACAGGCCTCCACCACCACACATGACTGTAAGGGAATTTTTTTAAGGTCTGGGTATCTCACTGCTTTTAGTAGTAATAAGAACAAGGTGACAGTACGCCGCGGCAATTTTAAGTCACTGAGAGCCAATTCCTTAGGGTTGTACAGCAGTATTTGCTTCAAACCAATTTGTACCGCACAGATACATAACGCAATACAGACGAGCAGGAGAATACTGAACGGTATTCCAACTTCTATCTGGTATCTAGGTTGGCTAACAGTAGAGGAGCAATCGGCGCTGCATTGTGAGCCACGAGAGCATTGTGGGTCACGAAGAGCATTGTGGGCCACGAGAGCTTTGTGGGCCACGAAGAGCATTGTGGGCCACGAAGAGCATTGTGGGTCACGAAGAGCACTGTGGATCATGAAGAGCATCGGGGGCCAAGAGAGTATTGTGGGCTACGAAGAGCATCGTGGGCCACGAAAACATCGCTGAGAGACCCAGAGTCGGCCACTTAGGAACTCCATGGCCTGAGGCAGCTCACTGCAACCTCAGGACCCACTAAACTATAAAGTGCGGAAAACGACAGTATTTCTGTCAAAGGTTGTCATGGGACCGAGCCCCCTTCTGTCCTCACCCCCCAGTCAGTCTTTACCTTCGTACCTGGAAGATGACATTTGACAATAGACATTAAATGACTATTTTCTAGTTATAAATATGTTTGCAAACCCAGAAAAATTAACCTAAGAGGCCTTTAGGCTTATAATGCCAAATTTTGTCATTCTATTGAATTCTACAAGACAGAACCACCAAATGTCCCCTAAACATTTCCACCTTCACACCTTCATGAAAGGTCTTTCTTGCCACTTTTTAGCCCACTCAAAAGCCACCATCTTATTTCCGCCACCCCACTTCTGCTAGGCACCCCAGCCTCTGGCCTATTTTGTTTAATGTGCAAGGTTTTACCTGTCTTTGTTTGAGAGGTGGTTCTATTTTGTTTTGTAGAGATGACGTCTTACTCTATAGCCCTGACTGGCCTCAAACTGACGATTTTCCTACTTCAATCTCCTTGAGGGTAGTGTTAGACAGGCACGTGTCACCATGACAGGCTTATATGCAAAGTATTATACACTAAGTCACACGGCGGGCCTCTAAGGAAATTCCCGATGCTTTGTGCACACTTCTCAGCACGTGGGTAAATTCTCACTGACTAAAAATAGGAGGAGTTAAAACTCTTTAGTTTTAGTTTAGGAGAAAGTCACTCTTTAGTCGAATATTTGAATGCAAGTTAATTAGGAATATGTTTGACATGCGCGCTGTTACTGAGCCTTCTCTACTTCTAAAGCAGCTCGAGGGCTCTACCCACCCCCACCCCTACCCCCACCCCCACCCCCGAATTGGTCTAATCTACTGTAGGCAAAAGTTTGTAGGTTACCTGGTTCCCCTTCATTCCTTCGCTTCTAAAACGTGTGGCAAAGCAAAAAACGCCCCAAGCAATCATTTGTGGATAAAAAAAAAGAAAAAGAAAAAACCACCTGCACGTGGGAAAAGAACTGATGTGGTTTAAAAATCACTCGGAGGGAGAGAGTAAACCGCCTCTCCCATCGCTGTTCTCAACAACACTGCAAAGCGAATTCCTTATGAATCACAGCAGGAACGCGGGGCAAGACACATTTTTGGATGGTGGCTTGATTTTTTTCTTCACCAAGTGGGGCTTTAAATTTTGGCCCAAAATATTAGAAAACATTCAGTCTGCTGAGAGGACAGAGTTGGGATTTAAAAATGGCGTCCTTGGCCATCGGAGCTTAATGTTCTCTGCGATTATAAATCGGGAAGCTGATCCTCCTGGCTTCGTTTTGTTGTTGATCTTTTTGTGCAGCCCCGGCTGTCCTCACGACTCACTCTCTTCCTGCCTCAGCCGTCCAGGTCCTGGGATTACAGCAACAGCCTGCCATGCTGGGTATTTCTGCCTCTTTCTAAATTTTAATCCTTGTAACTATTTTTTACAGTTGATGTCCCGTTTTTTTTCTATTATACCTCTGGAATTGTCCAGAAATTGAACCAAATGGCAAAGGTTTTTCATTGAGTTTCCCGAGGGACTGTTGTCATTGATATGTGACCCTAATGCCACCTACACCTGATGTGTAGGCATGCGGGTGACACTAGATGTTGGATTCAGCGAGCCATTACTGTTCTATTTCAACAAAGGTGATATTTGATGGACTTTTTCCTTCCTATGTAGGCCCCTCCTTTCCTTATCTTCCTTTTCTTTTTGTTTTGAGACTGAGTCTTGTTGTGTAGCCCAGGCTAGCCTTGGATTTGTGATCCTTCTGTTCTCCTCAGTGTTGGGATTATAGGTGTGTGCCCAGGTGTGCTTCCCTTTTGAGGTTTTAATGTTTATGTATGCATTGCAGTCCAAAGACCTTTTAATTAGTGGTGTGCTGTGATAAATATTAATAAAAGAATCTCTCCCATCCCTTGCTGGTGCTGGCTCTGTTAGGACACATGGCACCTGCAGGATATTTTCATCTCAGTCAGCAAAGCGTCTCACCTGCTACGCTCCATCCCATCTCACGCTGCTGACGGCTACTCTCCGAGGCTGGTAGCCATCTCTCTACCCATCTAGTTCCCAAGGCGGGTCGCTGCCACGCCAGTTTCATACAGAGACTGCCTATCTCGTAGCTCACATTCCCAGCATCTGCCTCCTGTGGTTATAGTCACAGCTCCCAGTAACCCATTTAAACCAAAACTCAATAAGCTTGTAATTTAGCAATCAGATTTATATCTTAAATTCTCAGTCCACAAAACGTCCATATAATAAACCTACCACCAATAGATGATGATATAAACTGCCCTATAAAAGACAAACTGTCCTATAAAAATCCACCCCTTAAGAAATATAACGTGCGAGGCCCTGGGTTCGGTCCCCAGCTCCAAAAGAAAAAAAAAAAGAAATATTCATAACTATCTGCGGCCATTTAAGGCCACAGGGATCTGGGTCGTCCTTCCCTGCCTCCATCTTGGTTCTCCTTTCTTTCTCCTCTCTCCTGCCTTACAAAAACTCTGTCCCTGCCTTACTTTTCACTGCCCAGTCACAGGCCTTGCCTTATCTTGAGCCCGTCTTCACCTGCATAAAGACATCGACTACAGTGGTGTCCACCTGGGACGCGTGACTCACAGTGAGTCTGTTTGTCAGCTCCAGCTGCCCTCCACAGATTCTCACGAGTCATGGTTTCCAGAGAGAGCGCTCTGACGCCTTAATGGAACTCCCGAACACTTTCTCTTTGGCTTTCATTCTGTCTCTAATCACGCTCCTTTGTGTATTTTAGGAAGCTATTTCTGCGCTCATTTGCTGCGGTGACATTGGTGGTTTCCCCTTTTCGAAGAGCAGCAATCCCTCAACATTACGTCACAATATCATTTCCTGTAGATTAATATGGGCGAGCATAGGGGTTGGGGATTTAACTCAGTGGTAGAGCGCTTGCCTAGCAAGCGCAAGGCCCTGGGTTCCCGAAAAAAAAAAATATGGGCGAGCATTACATCACATTTTCTTAAAGACTACAGGATGTGCAGTGGGTAGCTCTCCTCTTTCCCGTCATATATGTCATTTTAGTTAATTACTGCAAGGTGGTGTTTCCAACTGAAAGGGTACCATGCCACCCAATCCGAACTTATAAAAGTGGTTTCCTTCTGCTCTTGTCTCTTTATTTGTCATCCGAACTCTAAAAGATGGGCTTAGTCAGGTAATTCTGATTCCCTACTTTTCTTTACGTAAAGCATGTCTGAGCATCTTTCCTGAAAAGGACGTTTGAAAAGACATTTAGGCAGGAAATAGAGAAAGTTTTAGTCCCCTTTCTTTAAAAATTGCTGTAGCTCTTAGCTAATTCACACAGGAAGCCTACAAATTAATCGGCGTTAGGATGTGATGAGTCATGGCTGGCCTTCATTGCTTGGTTCCAGCCTGTTGTTAATTCTGGGGCTTCGTAAACAGTAGTTACAGAGAGACTAAAAACACATACATGTGCTCTTTAAGATCCATAAGCCCTGTGATTTATGACGTTCAGCAATGTCTGTAGAAGAAAATAAAACTATTCTAAATGTATACTGCATTTGCTACAGCTTAACAGTTTGCTTTTGTTATTCAGGGGTTTTGTTTCTAAATTATCCAAACATTGACTGACATTTAAGCCCACGCCTGGATTTTGAGAAAGGTAACAGACTGCCACAATGTGATCACTTTGTGATCCTAAATAAATGAGGATTAAAACAGAGTAAAGAATACAATCTGTCAGGGGCTTTAGAGATGGTTCTGTGGTTAAGAGCACTTGTTGTTCTTGCAGAGGACCAGGACCAGGTAGAGCAGAGGACCTGGACCAGGTTCAATCCCCAGCTCCCACATCATGGCTCACAAACATCTGTACCTTACAGTTCCAGGGGATCCATCACCCTCTTCTGGACTCTGGGGCCTCCCACACACATTCCCTACACATAAACTTACATGAGCATTTGAAGATGAAGAAACTCAGGCATACAGAAGGCCCACGGGTCTTCCCAAAGTCACTGTGGTAGTGAGCAGGATCTGAGGTACCCCACAGAGCTCATCTGTTGAATATTCAGTTTCCAGGGCAGCAGTGTTTTGAGATGGACCCTTGAGATTATATCATGAGGTCGTTGACTTTATGAATAGACTAATCCACTTTAGAGTCATAACTTAATGGGTATTAGAAAGTGCTAAAAACTTCAGGAGGTGGGTCTATGGAGGAAGGAGCTCATTGAGTGATGGTCATGAAGGGTGTACTTTGTCCCCAGCAACTCTCTCTCTCTCTCTCTCTCTCTCTCTGTCTGTCTCTGTCTCTGTGTCTCTGTCTCTGTCTCTGTCTCTGTGTGTGAGTATGTGTTTCTATCTCTGTGTGTGTGTGTGTGTGTCTGTCTGTCTCTCTCTGTGTCTGTCTCTCTCTCTCTGTGTCTCTGTCTCTGTGTGTGTGAGTGTGTCTCTGTCTCTGTCTCTCTGTGTCTCTGTCTCTGTCTCTCTGTCTCTCTCTGTCTCTCTCTGTCTCTCTCTGTCTCTCTCTGTCTCTCTCTGTCTCTCTCTGTCTCTCTCTCTCTCTCTCTCTCTCTCTCTCTCTCTCCTTCCCGGCCACCATGACAGAAGCCACTTTGTGCCATCTCATGCTCCCTGCTGTCATGTTCAGTCTTTCCCCAGGCCCAAAGCATGAAGCTAAGTCCCCTGGGAAGCTGACTAAAAACAGATTCTGACAGAAAGTTAGAGCAGGTAAGTTTTCTCCATCCTGTTTCACAACATGATCAATAACCTTTCATTTCTCTTTCAGCAATTGCAATGTCTGGTCAAAGCAACAAGTTATGGTAGGTTGGTGTTCTACTACAGCACACAAATGCATTGTCTAAGAAATATACAAAAGAACAAGTTAGTTCCTGGAGTTATTACACACTCAGTATGGGAACTAAAGACCCAATAAAATTCCCAAACCGAAATGGTCTATAGTCTAATAAGGTAAGAGAAAGAGAAAGGGAGTGAGGGAGGGAAGGGGAGAGAGTGGGGGCGGGGGGATTCCACTGTACCTGGTAGGAAAAAAGTAAATAGTAATTAACCTTTATTAAATACTTGCTAGGTGCCAAGCATTATTCTAAATATTTTAATTAATGTTATTTAACCTTACCACAATCTGATATCAACGTGTATTATTATCCTCATTTTATGAGTGAGGTTGAATGGGAGGTAACGTGCTCGCCCCCCTCCCCTCTGCTCCCCACCCCTCTCTCCCCCCCATTCCCTCAGCCCCAGTTCCCTCTATTCTTAATTCATGGCAATTCCAATTCCAGATCGTTAGTGTTTCTTGTTTTACATTGGTGAACGGTTTTGGAACTTCACACTTTTTTTTTTTTTTTTTTTTTTTTGGTAAAGAAGGTTGAGGTCTTTGACTTAGAAATGGTTTAAGGGGGCTGGAGAGATGGCTCAGTGGTTAAGAGCACTGACTACTCTGCTAGAGGTCTTGAGTTCAATTCCCAGCAACCACATGGTGGCTCACAACCATCTGTAATGGAATCCGATGCCCTCTTCTAGTGTGTCTGACAGCTACATTGTACTCATATACATGAAATAAACTTACATGAAATAAATATACATGAAATGGTTTGAAGGCCAACGCTTCTTCAAAACAGAATAAGAAAAAGAACAACGCCCAGAAGGCTGAAGCGTTTGTCTGTCACTGCTAGCTAGCACACAACAGAGTTTGATGGAAAGATTAAGGTCAGCGCTCTCCTCGCCTTCGCTCCTCTGTCTTAACCTCTTAGTACTGCAGTGACCAAAACAAAACAAAACAAAAAAACAACAAAGCAAAACAAAAGCAAAAACAAACAAACAAAACCCCCAAAACAAAAACCTCAGGCTAGGTGATTTATATACACCAGGAATCTATTCCCCAGAGCTCTGAGGTGTCTGAGATGCAGGCGTCAGTTGAGTCATTGCCTGTGAGGGGCTTGCTCTCTGCTTCAAAGATGGCACCTTTTCTTCTCTGGTGATAGACAGATAAAAAACAAAAACAAGTTTTCCCGGATCCATCCATTTCTAAGGGCGTGAATCCCATTCAGAAGGTGATTTCAATACGATCCTCGTAGTTATATGGCCTTGGGCAGTAGGTTTCAGCCATGAACTTTTGAGAAACCCAGGCACCCCATAGAATAATAATGGTTTCTTTTGGGGTGCTCTTATGCAAGTTCACTTGCAAAGATAATGCCTTTGAGGGGATACAGAAATACCCCTGCCTTGTTTGTGCTCCCGAGGAGGGAGGGGCGGAGGTCATCGTGAGGGGGAGTAGAGAGGCGGTAGTCTATGTTCCCATTACCTATTTGATGTTTCTGTTTGTACAGAGGTGTAAACAGACTTCTGTCAGCCTCTTCCCAAGCACATGGGAACATTCTAGAACTAATGGGCTTGCATGAGAACTGACCTCCAGGCCCACCCAAGCTGTTATGGTGAGATCACTTGTAGTCTTCGTTCTGGGTCTGTTTGCCATCTTTCCTGATGTGTCACCAGAGCCACACCCACAGAAACAACTCACAGATTTTTCCCTTAACCACTGATGGCATTGGTGGATCGGGGTATTTTTAACTAGGTCACATAGCTATGCGATTGATCATTCTTCCTCTATTTTCAACAGATATTCACTGAGAATTTCTCCTCAATACCCTCTCTCTTGGTGCCTGGTACCCAGAATAGAAAGATGCACTAATCCCAAAGGTATCCTTGGTCACTTCGTAGCAGCAGTAAAGCCTTGTGCTTGGGACGAGTGTTTTAAAACATCCTTCCAAGCCTCTCTTTGTTCTGTGACCCTTGGCCTCTGTTTGGCTCATATGCTAATGTTATCACTTGCAAATATTTCAGGGCATCCAAACTTCATCCCTTTCTTCCCAGGCCAACCCCGATTTGTACTCCAGCACCATTCAATAATACAGTTGCAAGCACTTTGCATATTGTATCAATAGTCCCTTTGTGGTATTATCCTCTGTGGGACCAGGTCTGTGCTACCCAGTTCTGAATTAATGAAGTACTATACAGGTCAGTGTGTGTGTGTGTGTGTGTGTGTGTGTGTGTTATGTGTGTTGTGTGTATGTTGTGTGTTGTGTGTTGTGGTATGTATGTGTGGTATGGTGTGTGTGTATTGTGTGTATGTTGTGTGTGTGTATGGTGTGTTGTATGTGTGTTGTGTGTGTTGTGTGTTGTGGTATGTATGTGTGATATGGTGTATGGTGTGTTGTGTGTGTTGTGTGTTGTGTGTGTGTTGTGTGTTGTGTGTGTTGTGTGTTGTGTGTGTTGTGTGTGTGTTGTGTGTGTTGTGTGTGTGTTGTGTGTTGTGTGTGTGGTGGGTGTGGGTGTGGTGGGTGTGTGGTGTGTGCTATGTGTGTTGTGTATTGTGTGTGTGGTGGGTATGTGTGTGATGGGTGTGTGGTGTGTGGTATGTGGTATGTGTGTTGTGTGTGTGTTGTGTGTGTTGTGTGTGTGTTGTGTGTTGTGTGTGTGGTGGGTGTGGGTGTGGTGGGTGTGTGGTGTGTGCTATGTGTGTTGTGTATTGTGTGTGTGGTGGGTATGTGTGTGATGGGTGTGTGGTGTGTGGTATGTGGTATGTGTGTTGTGTGTGTTTTGTGTGTGTGTGTTGTGTAGTGTGTGTGTGTGTGTATGTGTGTGTGTGTGTGTGTGTGTGTGATTTTAAATTCTCTGTCTGTGTGTAAAGTTTTAGATGTGTGTCTCTAAGATCTCCGGACTCTCGCCAAGTCTCAGTTACGACTTACAGAATACCTTTCTGAAGAGAGACGGATAGTTTTAGTCTGGAAAAAAAATTAACTTTGACCCAAAGTGGGCCTGGAATAGAAGTTTCATTTATTTTGGGGGTGCCTGCACCTGTGGAGGTTGGAGGCCAATTTGGGGGAGTTTCTTCTCTCTTCTCACTATATGGGTCTTGGGCATTGACCTCAGACCTTCATGCTTGGTAGCAAGCATACTTACCCACTGTGTCACCTTAGCAGCACAGAGGAAAGTTATACGTCTTATACACGTTATAACCGAAGCAATTATTCTGTATATTGAATGACACTGTGTGTCGTTAAGAGTTGCAGTTCTTATCAAGAAAGCATCAGTGTGACTATGTAATCCCCACAGTGTTTTTCTAGGAAAAAGGAAAAATAAGCCACCACTAGGCTTATTTAAACCTGAAGCTAGGCCAAACAATTAGGATTCCTGGGTATACCATCATCACCACCATCATAATCATCACCATTATCACCACCACCATCACCATCATCACTACCATTATCACCACCATCATAACCATCACCACCATCATCACCACTATCACCACCATCATCATCACCACCATCTCCATTTGCCATCTCCTCATCAAAAACATTTTCAACACCATTAATGAGAATTGTTAATTGTGTTGATTTATATTATTTCTTTTCTCCAAAGAGTATCTCCATTCTCTCCTTTTTTTCTTCCCATGGGTACATTGTGGCATACCCCTCCCCAACACAAAATAAACAAGTATAAAGTTAAACATACATGATCCACAAAAGCAACCCAGAGCGGGTCTAGAGTCTGTCTAACAAGCTGTGGGTACTACTTTTATGAAGAGAAGTATATAAAAATACTGAGATGTTCTAGAGAGGACTGAATTGCATACTCATAAATGTGTAAATTCATTTTCCATAGCGGATAAATTCACTCCTTTATATGCTAAGGAAAATCCAGAACAAATCCAATTCAACCTCTGCGATATGGGAAGTGAGGCTTTACTTCTTTGGAGAGTCTAGTAGAATCATGGCAGATCCTGTAGGAAGGTGTTCCCTGTAAATTCTCTTACAAAAAAGATGAGTGCAAAAGGGATGCAAAGGGTATTGTAAAAAGAAATACACACACACACACACACACACTCACACATTCACACACACTCATACACACACACATACACACACTCTCACACATTCACACACAACACTCATACACACTCATACTCACACACACATGCACACACATACACATACACACACACTCTCACACATTCACACACAACACTCATACACACTCATACTCACACACACATGCACACACATACACACACTCTCACACATTCACACACACACTCATACACACTCATACTCACACACACACTCTCACACATTCACACACACACACTCATACTCACACACACATACACACATACACACACATACACACTCATACTCTCACACACACAACACACACACTCATACACACACTCACACACACACATTCACACACACATCATACACACTCATATCACACACATACACAAACTTACACACACTCATACACACTCATAAACACTCACACACATACACACTCACACCCACTCACACACACATATACACACACATATATTACCATATATGTTATATATTTAAGAAAGAGCCAGCTCAAGCAATTGTGTGAATTAACATCTGAAATATATACCTATATACAAGATAAAAATATATCTCATTTATCAAGCTATATTTTTGGAATATTTATGCCAACATTGGGAAATTAACGTGACTTCCTGGCAGAGCAATCATTCTCTCAGGTGTAAGACACCATTTTCCAACCACGACTCAGAATCCCTGTCCAGCGCCGGGTCTGGATATAAACCTTCCGCTTCGGGATCTAGAGAAGAACGCGGTGGGGGTTCGCTCTGCCACACATGAGAGCATCCACGGGTATTTGACTGACAGAACCTCGCCCAAGGGTTCCTTGTTAAAGTGTAACAGGCATGCCACCTGTCCCTTCAGAGGCCAATAAGTGATCTTTGAACACGATCGGAGTTAAAGAGTAAACTCTGGCTTCACGTTTCTGCATTGTTATAGCTGAAGGGCTGGTAACTACGGACTCCATGGGAGTGTGCAGTTGGTGTTTGCTCCAGAGATCAGCCCGCTGTTTACATTTGGATGGGAGGACTCATTTGCTGTGAAAAGGGTTTTCCAAACAGTCTGATTGCTTTTCAAGCCTCTCTTGAAACCGTAACACTGTAGAACCAGACAAACTTCTGGACCGCCGACAGCATTGAGGTTTTGGGATTTTAGAGCCCAAAGAGGATCCAAAATTAAAGGCTATACATGATCTTTCTATGAGCTGTAGTACTGTTTTCCTATTATGCGTTATCAAGAACACAGATAAAAGTCTTCAGCACACAAGATCGTCGTAAAGGCGTGGTGTAGAACATGGGAAAACCCCAGTGCGACAAGACCCGCCTTTCTACCCCTCCTTCCTCGAACTCGCCATGTGTTGTTGGAAAGAGATGTTCGATGCAATCTGAAAATTTGATGGATAACGTGTCTGGCCGTCTGCTTTGTATTTTCAGTGCAAAGTGGGTTTTATTTGCCTTGTTTTATTTTGTCTTGTTCAGTGATTACTAAAAGTATTGTTAGAAAAGAGTGACCACAAAAAAAGCTGTACATGACCTAAGCAGATAGATCAACGTGGCCCACTTGAGCTTTCTAGAACACCCCATCCCCCAACAGTGTAATAGTGCTGATGCTTCTCAAACTCACATGAAATATAAAGCAAGATAGGCCATCAGAAAGGACAGGAAACGTTCAGAATCTCTTCTGAGGCCACACTAGAAGAAACAACCTTTTAAATACCTGGAGAACCCTCAAATATTTGAAATTTTACACGAAACAGCATGCTACTGGGTATCCCATGGGCTAAAAGTCTCAAGAACATCAAAAATATTTTGAGTTAGCTGAACATAATGGCTCAGCCCTGTAATGCCAGCCCTCAGGAGGTTGAAGCAAGATCTCCATGAGTTCTGGGCTAGCCTGGGATACAGGATGAGATCCCGCGTCAACAATAAATTCTTTAAGCTAAATAAAAATGCAAGTATAACTTAAAGTTTGTGGGACATGTCAAACGTAACAATCAGAAGGAGATTGGGAGTGTTGGTTGCTCACACTCCCTCACATGCTCACACTCCCTCACATGCTCACACCCTCTCACATGCTCACACTTCCTCACATGTTCACACTCACATGTTCACACCCACATGCTCACACTCCCTCACATGCTCACACTCCCTCACATGCTCACACTCCCTCACATGCTCACACTCCCTCACATGCTCACACTCCCTTACATACTCACACTCCCTCACATGCTCACACTCCCTCACATGCTCACACTCCCTTACATTCTCACACCCTCTCACATGCTCACACTTCCTCACATGTTCACACTCACATGTTCACACCCACATGCTCACACTCCCTCACATGCTCACACTCCCTCACATGCTCACACTCCCTCACATGCTCACACTCCCTCACATACTCACACCCTCTCACATGCTCACACTCCCTCACATGTTCACACTCACATGTTCACACTATCTCACATGTTCACACTCCCTCACATGCTCACACTCCCTCACATGCTCACACTCCCTCACATGCTCACACTCCCTCACATGCTCACACTCCCTTACATACTCACACCCTCTCACATGCTCACACTTCCTCACATGTTCACACTCTCTCACATGTTCACACCCACATGCTCACACTCCCTCACATGCTCACACTCCCTCACATGCTCACACTCCCTCACATGCTCACACCCTCTCACATGCTCACACTTCCTCACATGTTCACACTCCCTCACATGCTCACACTCCCTCACATGCTCACACTCCCTCACATGCTCACACTCCCTCACATACTCACACCCTCTCACATGCTCACACTCTCTCACATGTTCACACCCACATGCTCACACTCCCTCACATGCTCACATTCCCTCACATGCTCACACTCCCTCACATACTCACACCCTCTCACATGCTCACACTTCCTCACATGTTCACACTCACATGTTCACACTATCTCACATGTTCACACCCACATGCTCACACTCCCTCACATGCTCACACTCCCTCACATGCTCACACCCTCTCACATGCTCACACTTCCTCACATGTTCACACTCACATGTTCACACCCACATGCTCACACTCCCTCACATGCTCACACTCCCTCACATGCTCACACTCCCTCACATGCTCACACTCCCTCACATACTCACACCCTCTCACATGCTCACACTCTCTCACATGTTCACACCCACATGCTCACACTCCCTCACATGCTCACACTCCCTCACATACTCACACCCTCTCACATGCTCACACTCTCTCACATGTTCACACCCACATGCTCACACTCCCTCACATGCTCATACTCCCTCACATGCTCACACTCCCTCACATACTCACACCCTCTCACATGCTCACACTTCCTCACATGTTCACACTCACATGTTCACACTATCTCACATGTTCACACCCACATGCTCACACTGCCTCACATGCTCACACTCTCTCACATGCTTACTTTCCTGTTGAGAGACATTAGAGGAGTGGTTCTCAGCCTTCCTAACACTGCGGCCCTTTAATACAGTTCCTCATGTTGTGGTGACCCCAACCATAAAATTATTTTATTGCTACTTCATAACTGTAATTTTGCTACTGTTAGGAATCGTTAGATTAATATCTGATATGCAGGATATCTGATATGTGATGCCCCAGGGGGTCATGACTCACAGATTGAGAATCCCTGATTTAGACTATAAGCACCCAGCCTCCCCAGCAAGTCAGGAAATTCTGCCTGAAAAGGACAAAATAAGACTGGTTAGCAAGTACGGAGAAAAAGTTCTGCTTCAAGTACCATTCAATCCTGTGTGAATAAAAATGTCATTTCTCTCATTGAGTTAGGAGACATATTTTAAAGTATAATAATTATGCTGCTGTGACTAAAGGTGGAAGCAGGCCTCATACATTAGTGCTGACTGCACAAATACATTTTTGATAACTGTGAAATTGTATAAATTTACAAAAGTTATGAAAGGAACATAACCTTCTTAGAAACTTTGGAATGTGGCCTAAATGCACTTTTCCTTTTATATCCAATTTAATGGATCATCAGGAAACAATCCCAGGCTGAGAAAATATTTAATTCACAGACCAAGATATTAAAGTATTATTAAGAAACTGAAAACAGCCCTGGTCCAAATAATTCCAGTACTAAGGAGAATGAGATCTAGTCACACATGACCAGTAGATAACCATGGAAACCCATGTCTTAGGACAGTGGTTCTCAAGCTGTGGGCTGCGACCCCTGTGGGGGTAAAGTGACCCTCTCACAGAGGTCACATTTCAGATATCCTGCATAGTAGATATTTACATTAACATATTTAATTACAGTCATGAAGTGGCAATGAAATCATTTTATGGTTGGGATGGGGGTGAGGGGTCACCGCAACATGAGGAACTATATTAAAGGGTTGCAGCATTAGGAAGGTTGAGAACCACCATCTTAAGAACATTATTAGTAATTGTGATAGTTTCTCCATGTTCAGCCCAGGGAGTGGCACTATTAGAAGGTGTGGCCCTGTTGGAGTCGGTGTGGCCTTGTTGGAGTAGGTGCATCACTGTGGGTGTGGGCTACAAGACCCTCATCCTAGCTGCCTGGAAGTCAGTCTTCCACCAGTAGCCTTCAGGTGAGGATGTAGAACTCTCAGCTCTGCCTGCACCATGCCTGCTTGGATGCTGCCAGGCTCCCGCCTTGATGATAATGGACTCAACCTGTAAACCAGCCCCAATTAAATGTCCTTTATGAGACTTGCCTTGGTCATGGTGTCCGTTCACAGCAGTAAAACCCTAACTAAGACCGTAACTTAATCACGGAGGGGACGTACCAATAGAAGAGCTCGTTTCTGTGTTTGGAGGGGTTTCCCTTCTTACTGTGTTTCTGTGTTTCCCTTAAGCCCATGGCGAGCACAGTCGGTTTGCTCTTCATCTCTGGCATATGGAGGATTTGTATGGTCAGGTCAGAAGGTAACGTCTGCAGAGTGCACAGCACAGGGCCTGTTGGGCACCAAGAACACTATCATTGTTGGTTAGAGTGAAGGAGAAAGTTCCATCAACGGTACCCAAGGACAAGGACAAGTTCATCCAGATTTGCACAGGCCTGGCTTTCCACAGAGATGTGCAAATGCACGGCTTTTTTAGACAATGATTGCAGGGTGTTTGGGGTCCATAAAGGGGCAATTAACTTTTATATGCATATAAAGTACACACTGGAAAAACATAAGTATCTTTGACTCTCTTTGTGTATTTAAAAGCACTGTGCCCCAAACACCAGGGACATCAGAGGAACTCAAAGCTACTGACTGTGGCTACTTATTACCCCAAGACTGCAAGTCATGATTTATTTTTTTTTTCAGAGTAAAAGATAACAGTTGCTGTCTTCTTTATCCTGTGGGTGGGCGAGAGGCCATAAAATTCAGCTTTCCATAGAACGAAATCTTTACAAGGTCATTAGTAGACTAGGAAATCCCCCCCAGTGAATCAGAACTTTGGTCAATATAAAATTTAATATCATTTAAAAAGTGTTAAAAGTACCCCCATATAATTTTGTGACCCAAACCACTGTCTGCCATTCATAAATATGCCTTGTATGCTCACTATAATTATTTTTAAAAAAGATTCCTGGGACCAGAGAGGTGGCTCAAGGGTTAAGAGCATTGGCTTCTCTTCCAGATGACCTGGGTTTGGTACCCAGAACCTCATGGTGACTCACAATCATCTGTTACTCCAACATCCTCTTCTGGGCTCTGCACGTACATGACATTTCGGCAAAACACCCATATGCATGAAATAATAATGCATGGAAGAAAAGGAGGAGTGGGAGGAGGAGAAAGCTCAAGAACGAGGAGGAGGAGGAGAAAAAGAAGAGAAGGAGGAGGAAGAGGAGGAGGAGGAAGAGGAGAAAGAGGAAAAAGGAAGAGGAGGAGGAGAAAAATAGAGGAAGAGGAGGAGTAGGAGGAGGAGATAAACAAGAGGAGGAGGAGGAGGAGAAAAACAAGAAGAGGAGGAGGAGAAGGAGGAGGAGAAAAACAAGGAGAGGAGGAGAAAAACAAGAAGAGGAGGAAAAAAACAGGAAGAGGAGGAGAAAAACAAGAAGAGGAGGAAAACAAGAAGAGGAGGAGGAGAAGGAGGAGGAGGAAGAGGAGGAGGAAGAGGAAGAAGAGGAGGAGGGGGGAAGAGGAAAAGGAGGATGAGGAAGAGGAGGAGGGAGGGGAGGAGGGTTACTTTCCTTCTGTTTGCAGTAAAAACCAGGATTCAGCTCAAACATCCCTGAAGAACAATTGAGTAAATGACAAGTTTTCTTTTACAAAGAAGGAAGCTTTTATGTTCCAGGACCAACCACATGCAGGAAATGTGCGGGTGTCCAAGAGCAATAAACATTGTGTTAACTTTGGATTCAGGGGTTCGGTTCCACAAATCCTATGAGAAATTTCCCGTGGGGCTAAGCAGAATTTGTGAGGAGTGAACGCAGCAGACCGTGTGAGGTGTGGCTGTTCGACAGGATTTTTATATAAGCTGGGGACACTATGGTATATGGTTTCCCTTACACCTCATACACAGACTTTTCCAAGTATAGCAGCATTAGTAGCTGTTCCCGTGAGCTTGGAAGATAGTGTTAGGGTTTGTCATCCTTTAGTGAGATTCCTTAGATGTTTCTGGAAACCCGGTTCCTATCTACATCAGGTCTGTTGTGGCAAACTGGAGGTTAAAGAAAACTCTGTGCTTCAGTTACTGTTTTGCTGCTATGAAGAGACACCATGACCATGGCAACTCCTATAAAGGACAACATTTAATTGGGGCTGGCTTACAGTTCAGAGGTTTCATCCTTCATTGTCACAGCAGGAAGCATGATGGTGTGCAGGCAGACCTGGTGCTGGAGAAGGAGCTCAGAGTGTCTACATCTGGATCTGCAGGCAGCAGGAAGAGAATACCACGCTGTGCCTGGCAGGAGCATCTGAGACCTCAGAGCCCTGCCCCTAGTGACAGACTTCCTCCAACAAGACCACGCCCTAAGGTAAGGGCCTACAGGGCCTTTTTAAATCCAAACCACCACACTGTGTAATAATTTGCCTTCTAAACAACATTGTAATATTTTGAAATTCCCCACTTAAAAATTTCAGGTGGGTGTTGGTTTAAAATTTTAATACACGTTTAGAATTGGAGAATAACTAGATCTGTTTGTTTGTCTTGAGACACTGTCTTAGTCTGTAGACCAGACTGGCCTTGAATTCACAGAGAGCTGACTCCTGAGTGCTGGGACTAAAGGTGTGCACCACCATGCCTGGTGTATTCAGGGTCAGCGAGACCTAAAGGTAAAAGCCATCTGGGAGGCTGTCTAGCTTGGCCGACAGCTTGGATCCAGTGCTTTATCACCCACCTGGGATTCCTCTTGCAGTGATGTTAACTCTTCTTCCAGATACTCTCTTTCCTATCCTAATACCCACCGTTTCTACACAACAACACGCAGGACAGTGTAACTTCCCATCTACTTTATCTGTTTTCCTTTTGAGACAGGGTCTCACTCTGTAGCCCAGGCTAGCCTTGAATTCAAGGCAATTCTTCTGCCTCCGTCTCCTGAGTACTGGCATTACAGGCATGAGCCCCTGCATTCAGATCCAAGCAGCCCCGATTTCACGTGAGCACTGAGTTTTATCATCCATCCCAGCAAACGCTCACCCACGCCCTCCACATAGCCGTCCATACACACCCGACTGTTAGGTCCAGCTGAAGTCTTCAACCTAATGTCACTCTTCTCCCCTCCCAAGGCCACAGACTTCTGACCAATGCTACTGTCCTACCACTCTTTTTTTTTTTTTTAAGATTTATTTGTTTTATTTATATGAGTACTGTAGCTGGTTTTTTGTTTGTTTGTTTGTTTGTTTGTTTGTTTGTTTTTACCCCAGACATCCAGAAGAGGGCATCAGATCCCATTACAGATGGTTGTGAGCCACCATGTGGTTGCTGGGAGTTGAACCCAGGACCTCTGGAAGAGCAGTTATACACTCTTTATAAAGACACTGACTGAGTCATCATTCTAGCTCTCACCCCCCCCCACTTTTTAGGTACCTCTTTGTGTGTGCGTGTGTGTGTGTGTGAGAGAGACAGAGACAGAGACAGAGAGAGACAGAGAGAGACAGAGACAGAGAGAGAGACAGAGACAGAGACAGAAACAGAGAGACAGAGACAGAGACAGACAGAGACAGAGACAGAGAGAGAGGGAACTGGAGAGTTAGATGATGGTGAGCCACCACACTGTTGCTTGGAACTGAACCCTGGTCCTCCACAAGTGTATCTAGAGCTCTTATCACAGAGCCATCTCTCTAGCCCCCACCTTATGCTTTTTGAGTAACTTAAATTGCTGTGAGTCTTAAATCAAGTGTAATTTCAAGCAGTGTGTTGGCTATATTGCTATTTCTATCTCTTTCCTTGATATTTCTGTTTTTTAGTATTAGGGGTTAACCTTAGGGCCTTACACATGCTAGATGAGATGTCTACCATGGAACCGTATTTTAGTCCTTGCCTGTTTCCTAGGTGTGTTCCCGTCATTACAATTAAAGCATATATTCAATTTTGCTTCCCGTTGTAATTCAGTATAGACAGGGGGAGCCTATCTGAGAATACTGGCATAATGTATGTATGCCACCAGCGAGCAGAGGGGCAGACAGCCCTTCTGAAAGGAAGGTGTCACCACAGTTATTGTCAAGAATGGATTTCCAAGGACCTGCCAGAGTCAGCCAGCAGGAGAGGAGACTGTGCATCTTTGAGACTGCAAGGAGGCTCGCTATGGGTGGCCAGGAGCCCATGGCACAAACCGATTCAGCATAGACAAGCTTGAATGCCAAGCCGGGCAGCATGAATCCATCTGCCGAGGGGCAGGGAGCCATCATGGAATATGCCAATTTGGGCAAAATACATGGGTGAAATCGCTAACTTTTGATGACATACATGCATAGACCCACGTTTCCCTGACACACACACCTGTACATCTTTTTAATAGAATTCTGACTTGGTTAAGGGTTCCAGTGTACCCGGATGAAAATCTTAGCGCCTCTTAGTTTCCCAAACTTCCTTTAAGTCTGAGGAAGCTGATTGACCTAGGTCTGGATAGGTAGAGATGAGTAGGTGGGCGGGGCTGTGAGGACACCGTTTTAAGGATCAGTTAGGCCTGAGAGATAGTTCAGGGAGCAAAGGGGCTTGCTACCGAGCCTGATGGCCTGGGTTTGATACTCTGGACTCATGGAGTGGAAGGAGACAACAGAAGGAGAGATAAACAGATAGACTGAGGCCATAGAGAGGGCATTGAGCAGTGGTTCCCAACCTTCCTAACGCTGTGACCCTTTAAGACAGGTCCTCATGTTGTGGCGACCCCCAGCCATAAAATTGTTTTCATTGCTACTACATAACTGTACTTTTGCTACTGCTATGAGTTGTAATGTTAATATCTCCTATTCGGGAATCTCTGATATGTGACCCCGAGGGAGTCTCTGCTCACAGGCTGAGAGAACCACTGCCTCAGAGGGTAAGAGCACTGGCTGCTTTAGTAGAGGACCTGGATTTGATTCCCAGCACCCACAGGATGGCTAACAACCATCTCGAACTCCACTTCCAGGAGATCCAATATCTTCCGGCCTCTGAGGGGCCCGGTACATGCATGGTGCACACACATACATGTAGGCAACACATATACGGTGCACATAAGCACATGAAGGCAGGTTACCTGCTGAACCATCTCCCCGGCCGAAATGCTGGTGCTTTATCGTGACATTATTAATTAGGCAAAATGATAATACTGATAGTAACTGTTCATGAGAGTTCACTTCTCTCGGAGATAAGAGATGAGACTACGGGGGTTGGGGATTTAGCTCAGTGGTAGAGCGCTTGCCTAGGAAGCGAAAGGCCCTGGGTTCGGTCCCCAGCTCCGGGGGGTGGGGGGGAAAGAGATGATGAGACTACACTTACATGAGGATGAACAGTGAGAGCATTCTAGTATCAATGGAGGAGAGGTATGCTTTTGATCTTGAAGTGAACTTAGTTCAATGTTGAACTTGAGGTGTCTAGGGACACTTGCCCATAACCATCTGGCAATACAGCCCCAAAGCTGAAGCGAGATTTGGGGGTGAGCAAGATGGTGGTTAAACCCATGGGTACGGTGGGTAAAACTGTAACTGTTAAGGTATAAAACCTCCTCTGAATGTGTTTACCAGTGGGGAAGTTGGCATCTGGAGACAGACCGTGCTCCTTAACCGCCATGCTACCCTGTGTTCTTAAAGGAGGAAATTCAAGGAAAGCTTGACCTCCACACAAGAGTTCAAACCTGACTTCCAATGGGGAAGATTTAGTGAAGTGACCACTGTGACTAAACGTAAGGGCCCAGCAACCACATAAAAAGTACCATGAGGGTACACAGTTAAACTCTCAGGCTGGGGACACAGAGGATCTTTAGAGCTTGTTGGCCTGACAGCCTACCTTAATCAGCAAGCCGCAGGTCCCAGTGAGAGACCCTGCCTCAAAACAACATCATGGATGGCTGCCGAGGAATGACATCTAAGTTTGATTTCGGGCCTTTGCGTGTGCATATACACATGCATGCACACAAGCATAATGTGTCCATGCACACACATGAACACGCACCTATATGCTCATACACAAAACCCCAACTGTCCACTTCCGCAACTGCCTGAGTGTGGCTCGTGGCTCAGTTATTCAGCCCTTATAAATGCACTCACAGTGACAACTGCAGCTTACCATAACATTCTGCTCACAATGGGCTGAGAATAAATGATGCTTGAGGGGTCTGCCCCAAATAAGACATTTCCGACACCCGTCTCTAGCGCTCAGAGAACACTGTGAAGAAGGGGTGGAAAGTCATAAAAGCCAGAAGCTAAGGACAAGGGTTGTAAAAACATCACTTTCTGGGAAAACCTCAGTCGTTATAATCATCAGTTCTTGACAATTATTAATCACTTTGCCGGGTCTGTGAGACAATAGGTCCATCAACAAGGGGAGGATGGAGGAGGACTAGGAGGCCTATTCCTCTGAGCTGAGCTATTTCCTCAGAATGGATTCAGGAGAAGAAGGAGTCTTCATTACCCGAGCTGTATCCACTGGTAACCCCACCAGGGTCCGGTGCCTAGCTCAATCCAGCAGTCACACAGATGGTCCTCATTATCGTGACGATCGTTTAATGCCAGTTCCTTCAGCCCTCCAGCTGGGGGTTGGCTCCTTCAGGCTTTCATGGTCTGCGGAGAGCGCTTCTCACAGAAAGGGCCGTTTTTAAAAAATTAAGCCATGGCCACTCTTGACTGTCTCCCGTTGAACACCTGTATAACTCAGAAATGAAATTTCAAAGTGGGTCAAGAGCACATGACAGGCGTGCATTTTCCCTGTATTTTATGTTTAGCAAACGCAATGCCGTGTCTTTGCTTTTCTAAGTGCTCACACGATATTCGTACCCACCTCATGAATTAGACGCTGTTATCCTCCCCATATAGAAATGGCGGGAGGACACACAGAAAGATCACTTAACTTGCCCATGGTCAAACAGACTCCGTGTTTCATGCTCATTACCGCTACTCTACTAAATCAAAGACACGAGCAAAAAAGAATCCTCACACATTCACTCGTCTTTCATCTTCATGAGGCTTTTAGTGGTTGTTTCTTTTCTTTATTTCCCTACATTAACATATAAAGCAGTAGCTGATAGCACACACCTGTAACTCCAAGTTACTCAGAGGGTGAGGCAGGAGGGTTACTAGTTGAAATGTTGAACTCAAGACCATCCTGGATGGTGAACTCTTGTCTCAAAATGGAAATGAAAGGACTGGAGAGATGGCTCAGTGGTTAAGAGCACTCTCTGCTCTTCCAGAGGTCCTGAGTTCAATTCCCAGCAACCACACAGTGACTCGCAGCCATCTGTTGTAGAATCTGACGCCCTCTTCTGGTGTGTCTGAAGATAGTTACAGTGTACTCGTACACATAAAATGGAAGTCTTTTTTAAAAAATGGAAACAAACAAACAAACAAACAAAAGGAACAAAGGAAGTTGTGGGATGGTTGGGATGTATCTCTTAGCATCTAACACGTGATCGGAGCTAACAGTCTCTGAGAGGAAAACAGTTTACAGCATTTGTAGACGCAGTAGCTGTATCTGCAGTGGCGACTTCCTGTTGGTAGACATTTCCTTAGCTCCATTTCCATCGATTAGAACACAAGAGAGTCTGAGCATGCTTTGTAAAGAAAGGTACACGGTGGGGAGGGGACAGGGGGCTGGAGAGACAGCTCAGCGGTTAAGAGCACTGACTGCGGGGCTGGGGATTTAGCTCAGTGGTAGAGCGCTTACCTAGGAAGCGCAAGGCCCTGGGTTCGGTCCCCAGCTCCGAAAAAAAAAAAGAACCAAAAAAAAAAAAAAAAAAAAAAAAGCACTGACTGCTCTTCCAGAAGTTGTAAGTTCAATTCCCAGCAACCACATCCGATGCCCTCTTCTGGTGTGTCTGAAGACAGCTACAGAATATCCATAGTCTTTGAAGAAAAGAAAGGTGCCACTGCCAATTCTGCCTGAGCCTCTTCTACTGGAAGAGCTGGTGTGCTTTCAAAGGCCTCCCTCCCTGGGAATGAGCGGCGGAAGCCAGGAAATCCTTGAAATAAGAAATAGCAGCATAGGAAAGAGACTTAGATTAAAGCTTGAGGGAATTCCCAAGGTGATGTTCCTAAAGGGAGCTGAATGGCAGAGGCCAGGGAGATGATTTCAATGGGAACAGGTCTTCTGACCTTCTTCTCACGGGAGATGTTCCCCCCAACAGCAGACGGACAAGCGCCGCGATTCTGATCTAGGAAGCAGGTCTTCGAGCTGGTGCGGTCATTAGCTGTGTATAACATATTTATGATCTGAGTTTGGTGATGACGTCCCCCCAACACCATCTCTCTACACAGTTCTTTGTGGGTTGCAACAGGCACACGTTCATTCGAGGAGCGCAAACGAGGTGATGTCTCTTATTCCTTGAAGGAAGAATACCAGATATCATGATAATAGGACTCTTTCCAAAGTGCCCCCTTCTTTTGGTGACATAGAATAAGTAGTAATACTAATACTAGCCTTATTCAGGAAGCAGATATATATTTTTCTATTTAGGAGAATAAGTTTGTTTTTAAATATTCTGACAATTTTTTTTAGCTTTTATCGTGTGTGTGCGCAGGCGTGCGCATGTGTACATGTTGTGTACTCATGTATGATTTGCCTGTGCAGACCACAAAACAATCTTGGGTGCAGTTTCTCAGGCACGGCCCCCCCTTCCCCCCCTTTTTTTAAAGACCGATTCTCTCACTGACCTGGAACTATCCAGGGGACCCCAGATGGCTCTCCACCTCTCCAGTGCTGGGGTGCCAAGTCTGGGCTCTATGCTCAGTCTTTTCTTCTTAAAACATGTCTTCTGGGGGGTGAAACCCAGGTCCTCATTGCTTTCAAGGCTAGCACATTTTGGACAGAGCTATCTCTCCCAGTGAGTTTTTTTAATTTAGAAGTGTGACCCTGAGGATCCTTTCTTTTAAAAAATAAAATTAATATTGTTTGAATTTTTACTATATGCATCCATGCACTAAATCTTGATGGTCTGTAAGAAATCAATACATATGGAGAGTTTATCTTGACTCCAAGCCTTATTAGCCAGTGTTACAGAGCTGCAGGTGTATTCTTAGGCTGCGTAAGGACAAGCCCTACACTCGAAGGACACTGTATCTAAGTTTTATTTTATTCTAATTGATCACACTTAAACTTGACTTGTAGGCATATTGTGCAATTGGTATATATCTGAAAAGGGAGGGAGAAGAGTTTTTAAAAACACTTGGAGAAGGTGTTTAAATGGAGCCATCAAACCCAGTTTCAAAGTCTCAGATACCTAACAGGCAATCCGTGCTTTCATCCCAGCACTTGGAAGACTAAGGCAAGAACACTAAGAATTTGGGGTCAGCCTGGGCAATATCACTAGCAGGTTCCAGGTCAGGCCAACCTGGACTATTAGTGAGCGTTTAATGTCTCAACGCTCACACACACACACACACACACACACACACACACACACACACACACCCCACACATAAAAAGAGAGAATTCGTATTTACTCTGTATAGTTGCAAATGCCTATAAAGAAGGTAAATGTCACAGTTAAATAAAACCAGTGCTGGAGTAGAGGGGATTCTTATGATTCTTTTGTTTGTTGGGATGCTCAGAAGAAAAACTGCGTGGCCAATAGGCAGAGATTTCGCGGTGGAAGCAGGGCTCCTGGTAGGGTCCGAGTTGGGGCCCAGAGTCCCATCTGGTTCTGAATATCTCTCGGTCATTAGGTTTTGCACTGGGGTTTTATAGAGCGATCTCTTCATAGCTTTGCAGTGCTTTGTCTCTGGGCTAACAGGCCTCGGACTGCTGGGAGATTTTTATTTTGAGGAGGGGTGGATAGTGATGCTAATGTTTTTTGTCCTCACGCCCCCTGTTTTGCCATCCTCTTGCTTCCAGGCTGCCTGGGTTCATCCCTTCTCCTTAACAGGACCCTGTTCCGTTTGTCTTCTCATACACTGAGCCCCAGAAGAGCACCCTGCCCAGACACACTGAGATTGGAGGAGAGACTTAAATATGGCCCAGAGGCACTGGCGAATGAGGTCTTTGGTGTACAGACCTTTCGCCTTTCTGTTGTAGATATTAGCGGTCCTTTTAACATCCTTCCAAGTTGTCAGCAATGTTCTGCATTCAACTTGTCGATTTGTAGTTTGGGGAAACTGCTATCAGAATCCCGAGATTCATCCAGTCATCCCTGTAGTCCACGACACTTTGAAAGTTCTGAATCAGTTCTTGAAAATTTCATTACACGAAGTCATAATCAGCAATGTTCTCACCCCTGAACACATTTCCCGTATGTTGGTTAACTCTCCTGGATCCTTTCTTCAAAATGAAAATATAATTTGTAACAACCTATACTAGATAAGCACTTTTTTTTTTTAAAGACAGAGTCTCATGTAGACCTGGCTAGCCTCATACTTGCAATGTAGCCAAGGCTGGCCTTGAAAGCACGATCCTCTTGCCCATACTATCAAGGGCTAAGGTTACAGGTGGGAAACACTACATTGCCCCCAAACGTTTATTAGAACGCTCATTCCCCTTTTCTCTTGAGCTAGTCCACACCTAAAGAACTGATGGGGAGAGCACACATTCCTCTACAATCCTGGGAATCATTCTCATTTCGCAGCCTTTCTTCTCGGTCTCTATTCTTAGCTCGTAACAATAGTTTTGAGATAACTGTCAAAACATTTATTGCAAGTCTGACAAGTGTTTTCAGTTAGGAATAGCGAGCAATGTAAGAAAAAAAACCCATAATTGTGTCTTGCATAGTCTAAGTGTCTAGCTGCCGTCTGAGGAGCTTGCTGTTTTAATAAAGGAACGACAAGCCAGCTACAAAGCAATCAGGGAAGTACCCAGCAATGCTTTTGAAATTCATAACCAGGCTTGGATTAGCTCTGCCTGGACTTAACAGACTGACTCAGAGATTAATAGCAAATACTGTCTTTCTCTTCTTTCTCTTCCTTTTTTTTTTTTTTTCTTGGCCTGTTGGGCTGAGAGCTGTAGCCTGTTATGTTTTCCCTGTCATTCATTTAATAAAAAGAACAGTTGGGAGAAGCATTTTAGCAGCTTCATCAGAAGCATCATCTGTGAGAGCCGAAGAAGGCTCCAACGTGGCCAGTATTTGAAAGCTCACAGTTTGTTTTCTAAAGCTTTCTTCCCATGTCGTTTGCCACTTCCAGTACTGGCCAAAATAATAATTTTAACGCCTCCCAAGTGGATTATGCTAACCTCAACTCAGTTCCCTTTGAGAGAAACTTACATGTCTCCAGCTTGGTCATTATAAATAATATATCTACGTGTGCCCCCAAAGTTCTAATTGGCCCCCTCTGTAAGTGCTGACGATTTATAATGACTGAATGGTATCTATACAGCAGTTAACTTTCTGGAAAATATTCAAGGGCACACACTGAGTGCTGCAATACAAAATTGCATTCGACTTAACGTTTGCCAATTTCCTTGGATGTGTAAGCAGAACTATATTTTTCAGAGAAGTTACAGAAGTCCCAGGCTGAAGTGCTATTTAATCTCCTTCCATAAACACCAGCCCTGAGCTACAATTAGCTGCTTGTGGTTGCTGCTAAATTGCTCCCCATAAGATATTTCATAACCTTATGATTCCCCTGCACACTATACTCTGAAGAATGTGTGAGTGCACCTAGAACTCAGGCATTTTCTTTCTTATATCACTGCCCTAGACTGGGATGTTCTCAGACAGCTTGTTCCCTGATCGGAGATCCTGGTTTTTCAGGGTCCTTGAGTTCTGTCAGAACATCTTTTACACCCAAACCGGGTACATCTTCGGCGCCTGTAGGCAGCGGCTGTTAGCTGGGCTGCACCCCCATAAAGGCAGCAGAGACTTAGAGAACCCTTGGCACTTGGTGCGCATTCCGTGCCAGTCCCCCCCCTCCCGGGCAGAATTGGAGTGGGGGGGGGGTTCCTAACCCAGACCGTGGAACTCGCAGAGAATGGGTGCTGTGGAGTGGTGGTGGGGGAGGGGGAAGGATTGTTTTGCTGGGTGATTTTTGGAAAGTAGTGGCTCGCCTGTTTCGCGGGTTTTTAAGCCCCTTGGCATGCCCTGACCTGATCCGGAGGGTGTCAACCGCTCTCAGGAATGTTCCTGGAGAAGGTGGGAGACTGTTTCCGAGACGAGGCCCTTGGGTGCTGGAGGGCACCCGCGAGGTCAGGCGGGGAGATGCGCGCAGCGGGGGCGGCAGAGACCCCCCTCCCTGGGCGGCAGCGGCGACGACGACCGGACCCGCGCGTCTGCACCGCCCGGGCTGTCAAGCGCGGGGGGCGGGCGGGAGGAAGGGGTGGAGGTGCGAGGGGAGGAGGAGGGCTGGCACCGGAGCGCCGCGGTGTCGGTGCAATAAAAATGCATCCCATGGAACTGCCCATGGAGAAGGACGGGACCGAGCCTCGGCGACCACAGGAGGTGGGAAAAGCGGAGGAGGACAGCCGGGAGGCGGCAGCGGCTGAGAAGTGAAAGGTCTCGCAAAGTTCAGCGTCGGTTGCGGGCGCCGAGCCCCGGGCGAGTGGCGCACCCGCCCTCAGGGCCGCTCAGCCGGCAGCGGCCAGGCCGGCTATGATCCCGGGGCTCCCGCCGCTGCTGAACTGCCCGGGCCCCGCCAGGCCGGTGCGCGACGGTCACCCCGCCGCCTGGCGCGGCCCCGGTCCGCGACTCTGCACCCACGGTGCCCACTGAGCGAGCCTGGCGCCCTGGGAGGAGGAAGAACCACAGAGCCCCGGGTGCTCCGGAGGACCGCTGCCGCTTCATCCCACCGGCTCCCGCAGCTGCCCGGCCATGGGGAGCTGCGCACGGCTGCTGCTGCTCTGGGGCTGCTCCGCGGTGGCCGCAGGTGGGTGGTGACGCGGCCGGGCCCCCACCCCTCTTCCCTTGCTCCTGCCCCATCCACCCAAGCTCGGGGGTTGGGGGTTATAGGGGATCCCGGACAGGGAGCCCAGAGCTCGGTTACTGAGGATGAAGCCAGTGGCCATGTTCCGTCTCCTTTGCCCGCGACTCCGCAGTTTTAAACACTATTGATTTTTTTCCCCCTCCTGCAACTGAGATACACACGTCCTTGAATAACGAGATATCCTGGGTACGCCTTGCAGAAGATACAGAGAGATCAGGGTTTCTTTCTTGGGTTTGGCTTGGGGGGAAAAACTGCCTCTGCACTTGGTGAGGGGAACAAAGGACCCAGCTCGCCATCCCCGGGCTCTCCATGGCCTGAGGAGTGACGGGGAGGGGTGGCCCAGAGACCCTGGGCGTGCGTGGGCCGAGACCGCTCTCTCATTTAGAGCGATCGCCACCTTCCCGGATCTCATTCTGTGTACTTGAGAACCAGGTAGGGCCACCTGGGGTGAGGGTGAGCGCCCTCTTCCCGGGGCGTTGCCTGCAACGCAGTAGAACTCGAACTGGGACCATGGGGGGTGAGCACTCAGGTGGTGATTGCCCGGAGCTGGCTGACTGCCCCTGGGGAATCGGTACCCGGGCCGAAGCTCTGCAGGAGGTCGGAGGCGGGTCTGTTCCTTGGCTCAGTAACTGGACTACGGGCAACCGGCAGATACCCGTCTCCCTCCCGCTCCGGTCCTGGCTCTCTTGGACTGCCCTTAGGCCACGGGTTCCAGGCTTGCTGTGTCGGAGCCCCAGACCTCTCTGTTCTCTCCCTCCCTTCTCGCAGGCTACCTGGTTTTCAGCTGGGTTAAGTACAGCACAGTGGGGGTACTGGGGGAAAATTATGAGGATCTGATTTTATTCCCTCGCCCCCCCCCCACCCCCAGATGGACTTGACTTGCTCCAGAAAGGGGAGTGTAGGTTAGAGGAACCGACTGGAAGGTTCCAAGCACTGGGGCAAGCATTTCTTTAGTTGGATTGCTTTGCTTCCCCAAAGCTGCCAGCAACTAAGTCAAGGCTTAAGAGGCTGCGTCTTCCATCAGGGTGCAGCCTCTACAGTGTTTGCACTGATAACTATTTCTTATCAAATTATTAGTGGGTGGAAACTTTAAAATTATTCCTTACCCCCTCCCTCCAAGGATCTGTCAAACATCACACTGTTAAAGATCCCACTTGAATTCTTTGGGATCACACTCCTTACTGTGCACAAGTTCACCCCACCCCACCCCCACTTTTCATAAACCTTTCCCTTTTCAAGCCACACTATGACCAACAAAACCGAAAACAAACAAACAAACAAACAAGCCCAACCACCACGGGAGCAGTCAAGAGGTTGTAAATAAAGAGCACAGGTGAGTGTCGCAAGTCAACGATACTTGTACAGGCAGTATGCGACTTTTTCCCCTGAAACGCTTCCCAGGTGAGTCATAGGACACTGTGTGTGTTTCTGGCCACCGGCAGCTGCTGTGCCCGCTAATCAGAACAATGGCAAACAGAGCCCTGGCTTGGTGCACATTTTCATTTGACACGTTAAAAAAAAAATGCCGGAGGAAACCCTTTATTTTGGTTGCAAGCCTGTGTGAGGTGGTGATTGTCAGTGTGTGAAATCTCTCCTTCCCAGCCAAAGCTGTCATTTGGTTCCATCCAGTGCCCCTGTGATAACAGTTCAGAGGTTCCCTCTGGTAAACAGAAAACACCCAATTAGCCAGAATTTGGGGGTTGGTTTTCCTTTTCCTTCTTTTCCTCTGTGTTTTAATTTTTCTTAAATGGACAAGTCTTTGCTCAAGGTATTCATAATTAACACGACAAACCCAAATTAAAGGATTATGACAAGGAGTCAGAATGTGGATCTGTGGGTACCGTTTATCACTCTTAAGTGCTTTCGAAGCATGAAGGTGGGTTGGAAGTTGGGAGGCAGAGTATGTTTCTTTAAAAGGTGTTTCGTTCATGACCGTGGTTAGTGGTGCCATTCCTGTGCCAAACCAGCAACATTCACCAGCCAAGCAAACAGATAAGTTCTCTACACCACAGCCTGTCATAAGAAGAAGCACTTAAGAGGTCAAGAGTAGGTATAGTAAGCTTTCCTGTCGCTTGGTAGTTTGGAGGGTTGGGGTGTTCCCCCCTCCCATAGTTATATTTAGTTCATATTAGGCATGGGTATCATTTGAGAACCAGTGGTTTCTAGCTGTGCCACCCGAAATGAGGTCCTACTGTATATTTATTAACTATCTTGTGTTGATTTTCCTAGAGAATTTCCCCTTTACTGTATATAGATGCAGATGCGGCTATAGATACATAGATATAGATATATAGATATGTAACACACACACAAGGGAGATGGGAATATTGCTCGGTTGCTAAAACGCTTACCACACAAACATGAATCGCCAGATTCAACCCTTATCAACCACAGAAAATGCATAACCCCACACCAGAGAGGCAAAGACCAGTAGATTGTAGATCTCGCAGGCTAACCAGTCTAACCTATTTGTTTCAGGCCAGTGAGAGACCCTGTCTCAAAAACACAAGGTGGAAGGCTAGAGGGATGGCTCAGTGGTTAAGAGCCCTTGCTACTTTTTGCAGAGGTCAGGGAGGGGCTCTGTTCCCAGCATCGAAGTTCTAGTTATAACCATATGTAACTTCAGTGCCAAGGGATATAGTACCCTTTTCTCTCTTCTTCTTGCACCTGCACACATGTGATACATATGTGCGCGCTCGCGCGCACACACACACACAGAGACAGAGAGACAGAGACAGAGAGACAGAGAAACAAAGAGAGAGAGATCTAAAAGCAACAAGTTATGGAACCTTAGGAATAATACCCAAGGTATTCTGGCTTCCTCATGCACAGATGTGCACAGTCACACATTTATTTGCACTCACGAACACACAGACACACACAGACACACAGACACACAGACACACAGACACACAGACACACAGACACAGACACACACACACACACACACACACACACACACACACACTGTATACACGAACCGCTGTGAATGCATGATAGCGTTCAGGGTCCCGTTTGCTAGATTCTTCTCTTCTTAGAAAAGCCCAAGGTCTTTGAAGGATGCCTTGACCTCGGTAGATGTACCAGGTACAAAACCACGCATTCCCATTTCTAGTGGGTTTGTCTTGAAGTGACATACGCTTTCCCCTCTTCAGGATTCAATGGAGTCTCTGGAGTGAATTCCCGCTGCGAGAAGGCCTGCAACCCTCGAATGGGAAACTTGGCTTTGGGAAGAAAACTCCAGGCGGACACTACCTGCGGGCAGAACGCCACCGAACTGTTCTGCTTCTACAGCGAGAATGCTGATCTCACTTGCCGGCAGCCCAAGTGTGATAAGTGCAACGGGGCCCATTCTCACCTGGCCCACCCACCCTCTGCAATGGCAGACTCGTCCTTCAGGTTTCCCCGGACATGGTGGCAGTCGGCAGAGGATGTGCACAGGGAAAAGATCCAGCTAGACCTGGAAGCAGAATTCTATTTTACTCACCTAATTATGGTGTTCAAGTCCCCCAGGCCTGCAGCCATGGTGCTGGACCGGTCCCAGGACTTTGGGAAGACTTGGAAACCTTACAAGTACTTTGCAACAAACTGTTCTGCTACGTTTGGCCTGGAAGATGATGTTGTCAAGAAGGGAGCTATTTGCACGTCGAGATACTCAAATCCTTTCCCATGTACTGGCGGAGAGGTAAGGACACCCGTTTAACTCTAGACCATAAGGGAAATGAGGTAGAAAAATGCTACCAGCCCACATTTTTTTTTAAAGCATGAAGCTATACTTGTAGCAACATGAATGAAATTAGAATTTTTCATGAGCTTCGTCATAAATTATTCCTCACTCTAGGACGTGGATGTGTGGTTGTGTTCAATCAGATTGCCCACTGGCTGGATTTCAGTCAGAATTCTAAGATTCTTGTTTTTCTGTGTATATAGGGAGGGCCGATACAAACCATCACTCTGCATGGATGTTTAAAGGCTGCTGGTTCCTCCAGCCGGCAGCTTGCTTATGAAGCACCTACTGGGATCCTGATATCTGTAACATAAAGAGGTAGTAAATAACCAAGCCAAGGAGAAAAAACATGCTCATCAAAAGATCCTGAGAGAAGGGCCGAGAAGATGACTTGCTTAATGAAGTGCTTCCCTCGAAAGCGATGACAGTCTTAGGTTAGAACCCCCACAAAAAAAAGTGGGTGCGAGGGTGCATGTTTGCAACCTCCGGGCAGGGGAGGTAGCAACAGGAGGACCTGTAGGGCTTGGTGGCCAGATGCTGTAACCAAACCAGTGAGCCACAGGTCCAATGGGAAACCCTGTCTCAAAAAATGAGGTAAAGTGCCTGAGAGCATGAGGATTTGAGGTCAGATCCTTGGTACCTATGTATAAAGTGTGATGGATCACAAGATCTGCTGCTCAGTTAGCTAATCTAACCAGTTAACACTCCAGGTTCAGTGAGAGGTACTGTCTCAAAAGAGAAGGCTGAGACTCAGAGGGAAGGACACGATGTCAACCTCTGGCCTCTGCATGTGTATAATGGACATAAATACATTACACATGCACACACACATGCACATGCTACATGTGCATTACACACATGCATACACATGCTACATATGCATTACATACATGCACCTACACATGCACATAGACATGCTACAAATGCACCACATACCACATACAGATTACACACATGAACACACATGTACATACATGCTACACATGCGTTACACACATGTACCTACACATGCACACACACATGCTATACAGACACTATACCCATGCACACAAATAAGGTATAGAAGTGATTGAGAAAGATGCCCACCACCAACCTCTGCCCTCCATGAGCCGGTATGCACATATATACATGCAGACTCACACTACACAGACATACAGGTACAACACACACACACACACACACACACACACACACACACACACACACACCATAGAGATTTGGCGTTAAGATGCCAAGAATGTATAGCAAGCAAAGGAAGATAATTCCTTTGAACACAAATATGGTTTGAGGCTCAGATACACATAATAATTCCAGTTAGGGATCCGGGTCTATCCTCTTTTTCTGGCTGTGTTCATTCTGTAAATCAGCCTTGCCAGCTACAGGTTCAATTCCTCTATATTTTCCTGGTTTTCATATTTTCCTTCCCCTGAGGGTGGGGAATAGATGTGTAGGCATACATTTTTTGCAACTTCCTTTTAATAAGGGTTCAACCTCTCCTCTGGCCCTCTACCCAGCAGAGGTGGTGGAGGAGAAAGTTAAGGTGTTGGGGAATAGACCTGTTCAACAATAGTTCTTTGGGGGCGAGCTTGATCTTCTTGGGCAGCCACTCAGTCCTGTAGCAAACACCAAATATGACTCAGCAGCTGCAGACCAGCCCTCTAGGCAGACAGACACCAGGCACGAACCAGCAGCTACAGTCCAGTCCTCTCAGCAAGCAGACACCAGGCAGCTGTAGTTCCAATTCTGAAGAAACTGCCAGGCTCACCAAGTGGTCTGAGGCAGGGCTACAGAAGTGGCAAGCTGCCTCAGGAACCTCACCACCTCAGGAACCTCACCAGCAGTTGTTGGGTGAGTTTCTCTCAATGGCAGCATTACCACAAGTTGAGCTCAACAAAGCTAGATAAGGCAAACCAATACCTTCGTGTCTTTATCGAAGAATAGTGAGGTGGAGCAAACCAAACTAAGGCTCAGTGCTCATCTCCCACTGTCTCTGGAGTCAGATTAATTCTCCTTCATCAGGAGTCCTTTCACCCGTGTCTGCTTCAGGAAGACAGTCTTTCACCTGCTTGCTTTAGTGAGACATCCTTTCACCTTTCCAAAGAAACCAGAAGTCACTACCTCACAGGTCTTCTTAGCTTTCATAGAGGCAGCCAGGCAGATTCTCCCTAGTATATGAACGTAAACGACTGGACATGAGCAGATGAAGAGATTCAAATGCTTTCGATCACAAGATGAAGAAATACTGATTCAGAAACAGCAAAGAGGGCTGGAGAGTTGGCTCCGCACTGGCTGCACTTCCAGAGGTCCTGGTTCCATCCCAAGCATCCACTTGGTGGTTCACGACCCTCTGTAACCCCGGTACTCAGGGATGCAATGCCATCTTCTGGCTTCTGTGGACATCAGGAAAACACATGGTGCACAGACATACATGCAGGCAAAACACTCATACACATAGAACAAAAATTAAAGACGGAAAATGTTGAGGGAAGACAGAGACAGAGACAGAGGAGGGTGTCAGGGTTCTGATGCTGATAGCTACCATGAATGCAAAGGCTAGATAAGTAAGTTGCAGCCAGGGGTTATTTTTATGTAAACCCCTGACATCAGGCATTTACTGATGTCTGTAGACATTTTGGCCCTATGAGGAGTGCCGAATGGCGTTGATCCCGTGGGTGGAAACCAGGGACAGAGCCACAGTGCACAGTGCACAGGACAGCATTCCCCACTCCTTCCCTGACAGAGTTATCTAGCCCAAGATGTCAACACTACCCTGGTTGAGAAATGGGAACTAGGGTTGAGCATACAACCAATACTCATGACACAGGCTACAGGCACTGAGATAAGCTCGCTTACATTTATTTAGCTACTCCGAGGTTTCCCAGATACCAGCACCTAACAGACATTTATAGAGGCCCTCCTGCCTGTCAAGCGCTGTTCTCAGTGCACCTGGTTCTGACTTTGGGTAGGTAGAGGGTCGGCTTACCAGGGGCATGATGCAAGGTTTAGGTTGAGAGTTATCTCTTCTCTTGAGTCCCTCTGACACATGGGGTCCTCACTGCCGGTTTCTATGGCTTCGCCCCCAGAACACTCCAGAACAGTGCTACTGGAACCAGAGCCCAGAAGGACATGGCTTTGCCACTATTTCCGTTCTCCTTGATAATTCTTAAAGCTCACTTAACATCGTAAGCCTTTTAATAGGCTGTCGTGGTGGACAATTTAAAAAGATATCGGGGCAGGAAAGAGAGAGATAAGTTGGACTCATTGTTTTCTCACGCGGAGAACACTTTGTGTTAAAAACAAGCAAATGGTTTGAACTCTCAAACTGCCTTGGTATTGGTCCACAGGCTCATGTCGCCTACCTACATCTCGGGGCTACTGGGCCACGCATATCTACAAAGAAGCAAAATCAGTGTGGGAAACCAGACGGCAGGGGACTGCAGCCTCACACTATTACCCTGGTTAAGTACAGTGACTCCACGATTACTCAGAGATGACCAGCAGTTACCTGAGCTGTACTAGAAGTGCAAACTGAATTGCTGGATAGCTCAGCCTATGGAGGGCTTGTCTTCCAAGCACAAGGACCTGTTTTTCATCCCAGAACTCATGTTAAAAAACAAACAAACAAACAAACAAACAATTGCTGGGCATGGTGCTTCATACTTGAAATTCCTGCTCTGAGAGAGGCAGATCTTGAGGGCTCTCTGACCAAACAACCTAGCCTACCTGTGTGGTGAACTCCAGGTCCCATTTAAGAAAATTAATGAAGAAACAGGCAGATAGCCCCTGAGGAACAATACATAAGCTTGTCTGCTGGCGCCCACAAATGTACAAGGTGTATTTAAACACAGCTGTGCACATGCACATGTTCATGAGTAATACTAAATATTGTCACCAACGCTTATTATCAAATTTCGAGCAGAGACTACAGTTTTTCTTATCAGTTATTTCAATGGATAAGATACACTTGGTAGGGGCTGGGGATTTAGCTCAGTGGTAGAGCGCTTACCTAGGAAGAGCAAGGCCCTGGGTTCGGTCCCCAGCTCCGAAAAAAAGAACCAAAAAAAAAAAAAAAAAAAGATACACTTGGTAAAGGTATTTCAGTTGAGCTTGCCATTTTGGAGGACTTGGGTCTTATTGGTGAGGAGAGCATGTGTTCAGCTCGGCGCCCCCTAGAGGGTTATTTACAACAGTAAACATCTGCTGGGGTTTGCAGTTTGCAGGAACAGACATTTGGTTTATAGTTCTGGAGGTTGCAAATTCCAGCGTCCTAACAAAGTAAAGGGCCTCCCATGTTTTGACAAAACAGCTTGGCTACCTACTGTCTCTCTATTCTTATAAAACGGCTAGCTCCGTCACCCTAATGTAACCCCAGGTCCTGATTAAAGTCCCTACCGCCGAATGCTATCAACATACGAACTTGGAGCTTAAGTTTCCAACGCATGAAATTTTGATGAGCAAAATCAAACAACTGCCACTGGCTTGAGCAAAGCCAAACACCTGTAAGCACAGATATATACTATCCTTTGCCTTGTACACAAGCGAGGGAAGAAGGAATACGGTATTCAGTTCAATCCGTCTGGCCACGGGCCCTCTTTTTGCATGGCTCCAATTGCGGTCTGCCACGGCGCTCGAGCTGGACATGGGAAATCCCGCAATGGAGGGACCATGGGTTGCCAAAGTCCCAGTGGGAGGCACAGACAAGTCTGGGGCTCAGGTGGTTTGATTTCAAGACTCTGTCAACTGGGGGCTTAGTCAATTTGACAGAGCAGTCGATAATAACAACCTCGGAGGTGATGATGATGGGTTAATTAGGCTCTTTCAGGATGAGAAGAGGGCCCCTTACATCACCCCTGGGAACAGAAAATGTAGGGAAGGGAAGAGAGTCCCCCCAGTCTTCCAGGCTTCCTAGAAGTGGAATTTCGATCCTGTGAACTCTAAGCAACGGCGTAGAGAATATCTGTGTCTCTGGGAAGTAACCGTTGCTCACCCCCCCTCCCCCGATCCACTGACTACTTACTAAAAGAATTCCACACAAAACGGATCACAACCAACCGAATCACATAGTAGGCTCTTTTTTCCCCTTCAGAGCATAATAAATATATCACCCTCAGCAGTAAGAGAAGGCAGGAGCAGGAGGAGGACCCCGATCTCTGAGGAAGTCCTTGAATAGACAACGGCACTAAGAAGTGTTGGGATTGTGTCAGTCTTATTGATGACCATTTCTTTGGCCCAGAAGACACAGCTTTGATCCTGTAGATGCTCAATAAATACGTAGCTAGAATGAAAGGAGGGGTGGGTGATGTAACAAACTAGGAAAGAGTAGGAAAATTCTCCTAAATTGAAAGTAAAGGAGAAATTAGTGAGGCTTAAGAGGGGGGTGAGAGGCAGAAGTTCCCAGTGACACAGACAAACTAAGTTCTCAGTAAGAGAAGACCAACGTAGGCAGGGACAATTACTAAGGATGCTAGTGTCCACCCACACAGTCATTTAAATAGCTTCTGAGCATTTGTGTGTCAGGGCACATTCTAGATTCTGAAAACGCAGCAGTAAATGGGACATAGGATTTCCCTGTCCTGATGAAAACTTAGGTTCTAACACAGCAGGAAGTGGGCTGGGGTTGGGGAGTGGAGAATGAATTACATGCACCATACATATACCAGCTTGTGATAGCTACTGAGGAGAAAATCAAACATGAGAAATGATGTCAATAAGGCAGTACCATTTTCAAAAATTACAAATTTAAAAATTCTGGAGAGTTTTCATGAGTAAACCACATCTGTATCTTTAGGTCATCTCTCTTTCTCTCCCCCCCAACATGCTTGTGTACATGCATGCATGTGTACATGTGCGTGTGTGCATGTGTGTAGCATGTGCATGTGTGTTTGTGTGTATGCACATGTCTGCACATGTATGCAAAGGCCAGAGCAGGACATTGGCTATCTTCCAACATCACCCCACCTTGTGTTTTGAGAAAGATTCTCCCATTGAGACCATTGCTTACTGGTCAGGCAAGAGCCCCAGGGATCCACCTGCCTCCACCTTACCAGGACTGGCCTTTTTGCTTTTACATGGGCGTTGGGCACTGACCTCAGACTCTCATGCTTCTGCAGCAAACACATTACCGAGTAAGTCATTCACCTCCCCAGACTCCAGACCACATCTCCCTTAACTTCCTCAAAAAAGTGAAACTGTGCTAATCATAAGGACACAGTGTGATCAGGATCCATTTTCCCCTAATTAATCAACAAGCACGTCACCAGGATGAAGTATTTGAAAAGGAGCTTTAATGTCACGGAGGGGGGGAAAGAGTACTACTCATGAAATAATTTGAAGGCTGGAGAGTTTAAATGACTTCCCAACAATTATCCCGCTGGGCCACGTTTTTCTGAGTTTGGTTTCCACTCTGTGAATGCTAGGGTGACAAGTTGGGTAGCGTGAAAGGCTTGGGATATATATATATATATATATATATATATATATATATATATATATATATGTGTGTGTGTGTGTGTGTGTGTGTGTGTGTGTGTGTGTGTGTGTGTGTATGTGTTTATGTGTGTGTGTGAGTGTGTGTGTGTGTCCCTTTCTTTTGTAATCCTACAGCCTACTAGGTGTGAGGTTACTTATGGACTGACTCCTTCTGTAACCTCGTTCAGGATAGGACTAGTCCCCCAAATATGTTGTATAGATGCGGGCCCTTTGGGGTCCAAACATTTAGTTGTTGCTTCAGAATATTGAAAGGTTTAGGTTCTCCTACATAAAAGTCTATAAGGCAGGAAAATGGCCCAGGCAATTGAGCTTTCACATGAATTCACATGTGTTGAACTATATTTGGGGTTCTTTTCACTTAAAGGATAAAACAAACGAATACAAGGCTTTTTCGTTAACTGCTGTTTTGCTCTGTTACTGACATCTACTCATGCCTGACTCATTAATGGTAGCAGTGATTAAGTCATGATGGTGAGCTAGTATCTACGTAGCCTTCCCACGGGGAAACCCCTATAAGCATATTGCACCCCATTTTCTTGCAAGAACCCTATTGGAGCTGGGCATGATGGTGCACACCTTTAATCCTAGTAATGGGGAGGCAGACACAGGGGAATTTCTATGAGTCTGAGGCCAGTTTGGTGTGCATGGTGAATTCCAGGATAGCCAGGTCTATGCAGAGTCTCTCCGCTTCAACAAAACGGAAAGAACGCCATTGATCGGACATCAACATGAAGTGTATTTTGTAGACATAAAAATGGAGGCTCGGTGAGTCAGAGTAACCCAGGGTCAAGGACGTGATGCGCTAGCCCATCTGAGAGCTGGGATAATGAGCTCGCTTTGAAATTATCGATACGATTAAGTTCTAATATAACTTCAAAGTAGAAAGGAAGGCTGTCAAGACGGCTCAGTAGCTGAGGACGGTGCTGAGCAGACGACCCAAATTCATCCCGGGTCACATGGTGGGAGGAAAGAACTGACTCTCGCTAGTTGTCCTCTGCCTCCTGCCTGAGTGCTGTGGCATGTTCCAGCCCCAATTTAAATAGACGGGGAAATGCTGAAGAAGAATTCATTAGGTAGAAGACAAAACCAAAACTAGACTACTCTGTGATTGTTTAGGTGGTAGAGAACTTCCAGACCGGTGGAGACTTTGAAAGAGTTTGCATATTAGACTTTGGGTTAAGAGTGAATGTTTTCTTGTATTAGAATGACATTTATAACAAGAGAAGACTTAATATTTCCCCCAGATGATTTAAAACGGTGGTTCTCAAGCTTCCTAATGGTATAACCCTTTAATACAGTCCCTCATGCTGAAGTGACCCCAACCAGAAAATTATTTTACACTTGATCTTAGCCAAAAGGCCGAGAAGCGATGAAAATTATTTTAATAACTGTGATTTTGCTACTGTAATGAATCATAATGTAAATATCTGTGTTTTCTGATGGTTTTAGGCAACATCTGTGAAAGGGTCGTTTGGCCTACAAAGGGGTTGAGACCCACAGGTTGAGAACCACTGATTTAAAACAAGCTATATAGGAAGGAAGGAGTGTATTGTTTTTCTGGTATCATTGAGCATGGTTTTTGATTGGTTTGATTTTTAAAGGGAGTACCTTTTACCTAGCTGGTAACTACTCAAGTTTTCCTGAATCAGTTATATAATGTACTAACGTGTCTATCATCTTGAGGTTCACCCTCAGACATAATTGTAGGAAGCTGTGTGTAGTCACACACAGCAGTTCGATTATATACAGCCTGAGACAGTCCTTTCTCAGGGATTATATAAAAATGTATAACAGCACTTTTCAAATAAACGTGCCTTCAGTTTATTCAAAACTCACACGGGGGTTATTGGTTATACTTATTTAAAGAAGCTACAGAAAAAGAGAGCCCAGACAGATGTGTAGTCAATAAATGCACGATTGACTGAATAGATTTGTGTGTGTGTGTGTGTGTGTGTGTGTGTGTGTCCATGTATGCCTATGTGTGTGTATGCACAGGCCAGAGGTTTATGTCAGGCATGTATGTGTTCATGTATGCATATGCATGTGTGTGGGCTTATGTGTGTGCATGTGTATGTGTGTGTGTATGTATGTATGTATGTATGTGTGTATGTATGTGTTCATGTATGCATGGTATGTATATGTATGTATGTACGCATGTATGTATGAGTGTGTGTGTATGTGTGGACAGGCCCGAGGTTTCAGGCATCTTAATCTATGACTCTCCATCGTGTGTGTGTGTGTGTGTGTGTGTGTGTGTGTGTGTGTATGTATGGATGTAGTATGTATGTATGTGTGTGTTTATGTATGCATATGTATGAGTATTATGTATGTGTGTGTTTATGTGTTCATGTATGCATATGTGTGTGCAGACAGGCCAGAGGTTTATGCCAGGCACCTTAATCTATGACTCTCCATCTTATTTTTTTTTTCTTTTTTTCCGGGGCTGGGGATCGAACCCAGGGCCTTGCGCTTCCTAGGCAAGCGCTCTACCACTGAGCCAAATCCCCAGCCCCTCCATCTTATTTTTTGAGATGGGGTCTCTCCCTTTACCTGAAGCTCACCTACTAAGCCAGATTGGCCGGCCAGCTAGCTCCAGGGATCTACCTATCTCTCTCTCCAGGCACACATACTGCAGCCCTAGCTTTCTACCCACGTGCAGCTTGTATGCAGGTGCTTGGGATCCAAGCTCAAGTCTTCATCCTCATGCACACCCTCTGCTTGCTGAGCTGAGCCGTCTCCCAGCCAGCCGGCCACCGGAGTGGATCTCTCTCTAACACTATGATAATGTTTCGGTTAGCTCTTTGAACAAGTCCGTGTCACATTTGCTTCCTTTGTACTTGTTCTATTTGATGATCTCACTTCGCCAACACTTGGTCAAAATATTCTGCAAGACCGTGAGAAACCAGATTGCAAAATGTCAAGATTTTGTCATGAGTCACTGAGATATTAAAGCTTAACGGTGAATAGCATTTGAGAGGCACTACCTGGAAGTCGGGTGCACTTGAGCACATGAGGTGGTTGGAAGAAATAGAGAGCCCTCCAAGTCAGAATAGGGATTAAGGGTATTAGGTATTGGGAGCTCTGTAAGACTGTGAGGGTGCCCCGCTCTGACCTATGGTAGGAGGTGTGTGGGAACTGAGGGACTCCCTCCCTATTGTAACGAGCTGCCTATCTCTTTCCCACAGTGTTTGCTAATTGAGGACCATTGTTCTTTGTATTGTTGTATTCAATCTGTGGATACCAGCCCCCAAAGTTCTCACCAGCATGGATTTCTATAAGAAATAGATGTCTGAGATGTATTTGTTGAACTGGGACTGAATTATATGAAAGTAACTAGAAAGTTATATTTTATATTTGCACACTTACTAAGTAGTGATCTTTCAAAAATATTTGTGGTTCATTATTTCTATAAATATTTGTGGGGAGGAACCCTAATTTGCAGAGAAAAAGAGTTGTTGGTTTGGTTTGGTTTGGTTGGTTGATGTTTTGTTTTGCTTGAGACAGGGTTTCTCTGTGTAGCCCTGGCTGTCCTGGAACTCACTCTGTGGACCAGGCTGGCCTCAAACTCAGAGATCTGCCTGCCTCTGCCTCTCGACTGCTGGGATTAACGAGTGCTGGGATTGACATTTGCCACCATGTTCTATTATCCCATTACTTTGATTCTTAATTCCTGTGGGCTTGGACAAGTGTAAAGACACACGCTAAGCAGGGAAAGGGAAGACGAGGTGCAGAAAGGAGATGAACGCTTAGGTGTGGCCCCCAGGATAAACGTCGTGAGGACTGTAGAGGAAAGTTCCAAAGGAAAGCAGGCTTGTGCAGGGAAAAGCAAGGACCCTGGGCCAGTTAGCCTGGTAATTTCAGAAGACGGAGGCAGCTGATGCTAAAGTAGAGAGGTCAAGATGCGGCGGAGTGGGTGAGAACAAGCAGTGATGACAGCAACGGGGGTCGGGCGGGGGAGGGACATCCCCAGATTAAAGTCACATAATTATTTTTAGCATCTCCTTATCCTAAAAAAAAAAAATCTCAATTTGTATCACCAATTGATCTGATTTACTTCGTTTTTACCCTGAGTGGTGTTGGAAGTTATTGGGGGGTTTTAAACAGATGATTGATACACTGTATTTCTAAGATACATGTTAATAACAGACTAACCAGGGAAACGGGTGAAGAAGGAGGTGAGGGCCAGCAGGAAGGAACTGCAGAAAATCAGCCTAGATGTCACAGAGGCTAGATGGGCAGAGGGCGGAAGGGAAGGTAGCAAAAATGGTTGGTCCTGGGTCTCTTCTTTAGGAATAGCTAGCACATTTGCTGACAGCTTGGGTAAATGATGAGAGACAGAGTAACAGACAGACAGATGGACCAATGGACCAATCCATAGATGGACATACGGGGAATGAGAGAGAGAAAGAGAGAGAGAGAGAGAGAGAGAGAGAGAGAGAGAGAGAGAGAAACAGAGATAGAGAGAGACAGAGAGACAGACAGACAGAGAGACAGAGAGGCAGAGACAGACAGAGAGATAGACAGAGAGAGAGACACAAACAGAGAGACAGAAAGACAAAGACAGACATACAGACAGAGACAGACAGAGAGACAGAGACAGAGAGACAGAGAGACAGATAGACAGAGAGAGAGAGAAAGAGAGAGACACAAACAGAGAGAGACAGAAAGACAGAGAAAGACAGAGAGACAGACAGAGACAGACAGAGAGACAGAGAGAGACAGAGACAGAGAGACAGATAGACAGAGACAGAGAGACAGAGAGGCAGAGACAGACAGAGAGACAGAGAGACAGACAGAGAGATAGACAGAGAGAGAGACAGAGAGACAGAGAGACAGATAGACAGAGAGAGAGAGAAAGAGAGAGACACAAACAGAGAGAGACAGAAAGACAGAGAAAGACAGAGAGACAGACAGAGAGACAGAGAGAGACAGAGACAGAGAGACAGATAGACAGAGAGACAGAGAGACAGAGAGGCAGAGACAGACAGAGAGACAGAGAGACAGACAGAGAGATAGACAGAGAGAGAGACAGAGAGACAGAAACAGAGAGAGACAGAGAGACAGAGAAAGACAGAAGGGGAGGGAGAGGGAGGAAGGGGAAATATAAGGGTGCTTATAATGTGTGACCTGGAAAAACAAAATGCCCATTTTGCTGAGCAGTAGGAGTCTGAGGGGGAACAGAAGCTCTGCCACTTTGACATGCTAAGTGCGAGCTGCGTGCCAGACAGCCAAGTGCAGACACAGAGGAGGACTGGATCACAGAGAACATGACAGTTAGCAGATGATGTCCGAGGCTATGAAACGATTGAGATCATCAAAGGTCTAGGTATGGCTAGGGAAGGGGAGGGCCTGCGAAGTGATCCAGGCAGAGACGACCTTGTCCGCTGATGCCGCCACTCCGAGAGACTCTCGAAAGTCCTAAGGCATTCACAAAAATCGGTCTCGCTCCCTTATGAGCAAGACTGGTTGCAATCGTGAGTTGGATTCCACTGAGTTTCCACAGTCGGAAGGACAAGCATATAAAATGTCAAGTGGGAGAGAAATTGGAAGCCGCACTTTACGTTTCCACAAGAGGCACCATGTCAATCAAAGAGCAGAATGGACAGCGACTGGGCCTGAGTGACATCTGAAAGGCAGGAAGGGCAGAGCCAAGTTGTAGGAGAACATAATCTTTGAAAGTCACACAGAAAGAGTGATGTTGGTTTTAGGGACCTTTGCCTTGGAGGGCTTTGTACTGGGTTAACATTTTTTAAAGTCTGGATTGAGCGAGTGGCCTAGGTTTGTGTCAAACTCCTGGACTCAAGTGACCCTCCAGCCTCGGCCTCCCGGATCCTCGAAATCTGGGCACACGCCACCGTGCCTACACATCGTCTTGCCCTGTCTGGTGTTCTAATGAAATCTGATTTGGGGAACACAGTGTTGGAGGGCGTCTGCCAAAAGCACTGGGGTTGGACAGCAAATTCCCTTTCAGTGAAAATGCATACATTCGACAGCAAATTTTCAAGACAAAACCTTATTAGTGCCTTAATTAACGTTGAGCCATTCTGCTAAAAGGAGAACAGCCGAGATACACGTGCAGACCTGCAGGTGATGAAGGACGTCCTAGGACCCGCCCTACACTTTGCATGCATTGCACAGGAGGTCTAAGACACAAGACCTGACTCCTCTTGATAAGGAAAACAAAGATAAAGAAACACACTACTTCCCTGTCACATATGGGGCAAGTAAGACACTTTCTTTTTGCCTTCATTTATTTGTATGTCTATGATGAGTGTGTGTGTGTGTGTGTGTGTGTGTGTGTGTGTGTGTGTGTCTGAGAGGGGGGGGGGTGAGCACCTTCCTGAACATGAGTATGGAGGTCGGAGGTCAACTTCTTCTTCCACATTGGTCTCAGATTTGAAACTCGGGTTGTCAGGCTAGGTGGCAGGGCGTCCTTACCTGTGGACCAGTGTTTCTGGTCTGTATTACATTTCTCTTCTTGCCACCTCTCTCCTGCGACCGGCTGATGAGAAGAAGTTTCCCAGGGCCTCAGTGATGTTTGTCGATTCTATTTTATGCAGCTTCATGCCCCATCTCCTAGGTCAGAAATTATTGGGAGTGGTGTCCGTGGTAGCCAGCGGCTTGCTCAGGTGGCTTCCACAGGCCACCTCATTTATTCGCGCCGATAGTGTGCCTTTTGGCTCCTATTGGAAAAGGCTTCTCTGTTTTAAAATGGAATTGCGTGTGTGTGTGTGTGTGTGTGTGGGGGGGGGTGATCAGTCTTTATGCCTTCCCTTCCGACACGGCCCTCAAACTTCCCCAGAAATCTGTTTTTCTTTAACCCTTCTACATTCCTGCACTGACCCATGGTTGCTTCTCTTCGCAGTGAAAGACCTTGGGAACTGTTAAGAAGGCTCGTGGGGTGACAGTGGTTGCCGCGCAAGTGTGGTGATCTAAATTTGATCCTTAGAACCTGTACTTCATACACTGCTGTAGCCCTTGTGTCCCCCGTCCCTCTCTTTCTCTACACACGCACGTGCATGCACACGCGCGCGCACACAGACACACACACACACACACAGAGAGACAGAGACAGAGAGAGACAGACAGACAGAGAGAGACAGAGACAGAGAGAGAAAGAGAGAGATTAAAAAATACTAAAGACTCTTCCTCAAGCCCCTGTTAACAGTCTCCTGCAAGTCTAAAGAGCTGACCTCCTCCTTCCTACTTGATAAAACCTTTAAGAATGTCATCACTGTCTGTGTCAGAAAGGCAGAAGACCCTTCAGCCAGCATTGCTAGGTCCTATCCCCCTCTGGGATGAGAGTCTCTCAAGTGTGTATTCCCTCTCCTACCCTTAAAGCCCGGTCCTCATACAATCCTCCGTCACTGTTCCTCTGTGTACATCGTTATAGTGTCCCTGAGGGCTCTCTGCATCGACTCAGTTTGCTCTTCAGTCTCCTGTCTGTCTTGTAGCCTGAAGGATATTTTATTGTTATGTGAGATGGGGTCTAGCTACATAGGCTGACTGCTCTGGAGCTCACTGTGTAGAGTCGACTGGCCCAGGACTTACAGCTCTCCTATCACGTGTGCTTACCAGTGTGAAACTGTCAGTCACAGAAAGGGATATAAAATGTCCCTTTCTGGCTTTAGTCTTTTTAGTGACTCCTTAATCCTTTCATAACGTCATCCCATTCTTTCCCTGGCATGGAAAGTCTTTCCTGAGCACTGGGCCCCCTCCCGCCCTCTGCCCTTATGTCCATAGCTCTGGCCTCCGCTGTCTGTGAGAGGACAGATCACTCTAGCGCACTCTCACCTCCTGACTGATACTCCCCTTACTTAAGGAACTCTTTTTCAATTTTTAAACATTTTAATTATTTCTATTAAACAATGTATTTACTAAGGGTGTGTGCTTGAACCTATAGATACATGTGGTCCTCTCCCAGTACAGTGTTATATGTAACACATATTTCTATGTATTATATAACTATATCGTTTTCCTTTATTTTTCCCCTAAACCTTCCCCGATACACCTCCTTGCTCTTTTCTCTGTAATTGTTGTTACATGATACGCTGTTCTATAATGTGCATAATGTATATACCTCACTGTGGCCTGCTAGGTTTGTAAGTTAGTTGTGTGTGTGTTTTCAGAGCTGACCATTTGGTATTGGATAGTTTATCAATGTGCTCCTCCCTGGGGAAGATTGTTCCTCCCACTGTCGCATTCCTTGGCCATTCTTTGTGTAGGGTTGAGGGCTCCTGGGCTCTCCCAATCCACATTAGCATACCGAATGTTGTTGTCCTTGTTTGGCTCATGTTTAGGCGGTGAGACTTCATGGGTGGACCCTCTGACATTACTAGAAGTCACACTTTCACAGCAAACTCCCTGATCCTCTGACTCTTACAAAATTACACCCCCTCCTCTGCAGCGACCTCTGGGCCTTACGTGTGGGGGTTGTTCTGTAGATGTGTCCGTTGGGGCCCTGCATTTCGTTTGGTTGTAGTTTCCTATAATAGTCTCTGTTGTGAAGAAAAATTTCCTTGATGACGGGTGAGGACCACATTTGTCTATAGGTCTAAGGACATATATTTAGACTGTCATTAAGAACTATGCTTGTTTAGTAAAGTGGTGGTGGTCGGTTCCTCCAAGGTCTATGGCTTCGCTAGCCCTGGATAGCTGGGTTTCTAACACTAGGCGTGGTTTTCTTCTTGTTGAGTGTGGGCATTAAATCCAGTTTAAAGGGCTGTTGGTTACCACCCAGGTACAAGGGCCACTACTGCTCCCTTGGGCTTTATTATGCCATGCTGGTCATGGCAATCGTAGGTGCCATAGCTAGGTAGGCTGTTGGTTATTTCTCTCCTTTGGAAGCTTACATGGCGCCTGGTACCGTGAAAGCTGGGAGAGACTCTTTTTTTTTTTTTTTTAAAGATTTATTTATTTATTTTTATATGAGTACACTCTAGCTATCCACAGACACACCAGAAGAGGGCACTGGATCCCATTACAGATGGTTGTGAGCCACCATGTGGTTGCTGGGATTTGAACTCAGGACCTCTGGAAGAGCAGTCAGTGCTCTTAACCACTGAGCCATCTCTCCAGCCCGAGACTCTTTTTTTGATCATCCCCATTAAATTCTACTTCTCAGTCACTTAGCAAGGTTCTTACTCAAGATATTTTGGGTGGATGGATGGACGGATGGGATGGATGGGTGGATGGACAGATGGACAGATAGATGGATTGATGGATGGATAGGATAGATGGATGAATGGATGGATAGCTGGATGGATAGATGGATGGATGGACAGATGGACACAGATGGGTAGATAGATAGATGGATGGACAGATGGACAGATGGGTGGATAGATGGATGGATAGCGGGCTGGCTGGATGGATGGATAATGGATGGATGGATGGATGGATGGATGGATGGACAGATGGACAGATAGGCAGATGGGTGGATAGATGGATGGATGACTAGATAATTCACATTCATCCTTAAGGACTTTGCTTAAGCTCCATCTCTTACCAAAATTCAGGAGTAGGTGTACTGTGCACATGTGTCACATGCATGCATCCCGGTACTCTACACTCACGTCTGTTGTAGCCACCATCACATTCTTTTGTGAACTCCTTAAGGAAGTGCAGATCACTTCTAGAGAAACACTATCTGCGTGTCTAGCATGCTGCCTGCCATTAGGTAGATATTTATCAAATAAATGAACTCCAAGATTACCACTGTTAATACTAATGATGACAACTCCTCATGGTTTTTTTTTTTTTTTGTGTGTGTGTGATTTAAGGTTCTTTTATGGCAGAGAATCAGGTATGAGGAGCATAGATACCAGAGTGTTTGAGAAGCAACTTGCCAAGTGCCTCAAGTTCGCCTTGGGGAGGACAGATCCCCAGGCAGACAGTTGAGTATAATTTTGCACAGAGATGATGTCATGGGTTCCATTCTTTTGCAAACCCAAACCGAAGGCTCTGTTCCTCGTCGCCAGAGGCCTGGCACAAGGAGGAAACTCGTCTATCCTACCTGTTGGCAACAGTGTAAGGTGCATGGAAAGGCTGACTCCACGATCCGGTTCGGGATGTCATGAGTGTCACTGCAAATGACTGGGAAGGTTGCCTTGTGCATAGGCTTCTGAGGTACGGCCAACTGGCTCTCACCACACTGTGCTGATGGCACTGGTAATTGTTTGGGAATTCCGAAGTGCAAGCCTCTTGTCGCTATCTCTGGGCAAGTTTTCGTGGCTGTTGGCTTGCTTGTGTGAAGCCAGGTTTGACCCTCCCTCTCTCAGAGACCTTCTCTTTCAAGTGCCAAGTCCAGCATCCACCTTGCCTGCTTACCTGAAGCTCAGAGGAAAAACTAGTTGAGAGATAAACCATTTTTGGAGGAAGAATTTATATATCAGCCAAGCCATGGTAGCACACGCCTTTAATCCCAGCACACAAGGAGATCCCCAGATTTGAGAGAAATCTGATCAATGGAGTGAGTTATACAGAGGCTATACAGAGAAACTCTATCTTGACAAACCCTCCCCCCCCCCATACACATACCTTGCACTGTTGCCAACAGGTAAATATCATCTTCTTGACAAAACAAACAGTGTTTGGGGAGTCTAAACTGGGTCTTGTCTCCCCTAGTTACCTGTATATATCTGGTTACATCTATGTATCGGGTGTGTTTAAGGACTTCGTAATCTAATCAAGAGTTTTTAACTCCCATCTCTCTTGGTTTTTTAATTTAATTTAATTTTTTTTTTTACTTATTCACTTTACATCTCGCTCACTGCCCCTCATCCCAGTCACCTCCTCCTCCAATCATTCCCCCATCCCCCTTCCCAGTCTTCTCTGGAAGGGTGAATACTCCCCTGGCTCCCCCTACTTCCCAGCCCTGGCACTTCAGGTCTCTGAGAGGCTAGGCGCTTCCTCTCCCACTGAGGCCAGACAAGGCAGCCCAGCTGGAAGAACATAACCCATGGACAGGCAACAGCTTTTGGGATAGCCCCACATACCAGTTATTTGGGACCCACATGAAGGTCAAGCTACACATCTGCTACATATGTGTGGGAGGCCTAGGTCTGGCCTGTGTATGTCCTTTGGTTGGTGGTTCAGACTCTGAGAGCCCCTGGGGTCCAGGTTAGCTGTCTCTGTTGGCCTTCTGTGGAGTTCCTATTGCCTTCAGGACCCACAATCCTTCCTCCCATCCTTCCATAGGAGTCCCAAGCTCCACCCACTGTTTGGCTGTGGGCATCTGCATCTGTCTATAACTCATGTCTCGTAAGTCTGGATAATAATTGAAAGGTGGAGAAGGGAATCCTGTGGGAAAATACGTATAAAAGTCACCTCTAAGACTAGTTGCAGAGTCTGGAGCGCTGGTTGGCAAGAAGGGAGAAAGGAAGATGAAGTTGACTTAGAGGCTCAGGGTCTAATTTGTCAGGACTTCATCCTGGGAGAACTAGAGATCTGACAGTGGCTCTGGATAAAGGCGACATAATCAGAGCTGTTTAGAAAGAAAACTCAGGGATCAGCCAGAAACAAAAACAAAAACAACAACAACAAAAAAAACCCCTTGAGCAAAATTTGAGAGATTAACCTGAGTAGTGATAACATAAATTCCTCTGTTCAACCCTCAGCCATACTGCCATCACCAGAGAGGTGTGGCTGACTTATCAGCCATTCATGTGAAAAGAAAAAACCCTGAGGGTTTTAGTTGACTGCGATTTCAGTGTGAATCATCAACATATCGTGACTGCCAAAAACCTGAATGCAATCTTAGGCCACATTTGCAGAAGAGCTGCGTTCCAAGAGAAGGAGAGAATAGTCCTCTGTTCCTCTGTCCTCTTCCTTGTCAGAGAGCGGCTAGAATATTATGCTCAGGTCAGGATTTTCCTATTTAGAGAAAGCTGGGCAGAAGAAATGAGAGCAATTAGAACCCTTGTTATATAATGAACAATTAACTCGGGATATTTCGCCCCGGAGAGGATTTACGGATGTTCAGGGATTGCTAGCATTCTTCGGATATTTGAAGAGGGATTAAACGGACTCTGATGCTTTCAGAAGGCAAGGATATGACCAAAGAGAGACTTTCTCAAAACCTAAATGTATCCAGAGTCCGAAGGCTCTTCTGTGAGAGGATCCGCAGAGGGAAGCTCATAGGCAGAGCTCGCGGTCTCAGGACCTCTGGCTCTGCCGGCTCCACATCTGAGCACACTCATTTTCACTTAGGGAATTCTTTACATCCACCTTGTTGAAGAGCAGAGGGCTTGTGGTCGGCCCTGTGGAGCAGTGTAGAGCCCGGTGAGCCTTGTGCCAGCTGGGCAGCCACCATCTTCTTCAGTAGATAAGCTCAGTGGGGGGTCTCAGGGTTTCCTACCATGCAAGGAAGAGCCCTGCTTCTTAACCGTTAACCGCAAGGAAGTCATTTAACAAGCAGAGGAAGGGAAGGAAGATAATGAAAATGAGTCCCTTCTATCTGGGTCTTTGCTCTGTACCGATGAAAGACTTTTCATCTACATGTTATAATAGGACCAGATGCATGTGGCCACTCGAGAATGGATTGGAGCCCCCCCAGTCTGGGCTGTGCTTGTGGGCCGGAAGTTCTAGCATTTACATCAGTTGGCTAATGCTACCGCTGTAGAGTTGTCATCTCGCACTCCAATGTAGCCTAAGCAGCTGTCCTGTCCTTATTCAGGGGACTTTCAGGTCTTCATTTACGAACTGGGTCAGTTGTAAGAAAGACTCAGATAAAGCACTTGTAAATGTGTTTACAAGTGTCCGAGGACTGTATAAATACCACTAACACATTTCTATCACACTACTAATGAAAAATACACTTTGGGGCCACTTCATTTAGTGACCAAGTAGATACTTGGTTCTAGGAACACAGTAACGAACAGAATAAAGTCCACTTTTACCGTCCAAACAATAGACACACCTGGACTTTTCTTTTTTAAAAGTTATTTTTGTTTCATGTGAATGAGCATTTGACTGGATATTATGTCTGCTCGACACAGTTGTGAGCATCATGCGGGTGTTGGGAATTGAACCCGGGACCTCTGGAAGAGCAGCCAGTACTCCTAACTACTAAGCCGTCTCTCTAGCCTCCTAAATGGACTCCTTGAGAACAATAACCAGGTATAAATTAAGGACTTCTTGTAGTAACTGAGTATTCGTCAATGTTCCCTGGATCATTGGGGACCTAGCATTTTTACTTGGTACTTTTAGTGAGACATTTAGTTGAAAACAAATATCAGTCTTCGTTATCTAATAATAGATAAATGAACGTAAAGAATCACATGCCTTTGGAAAAAAAAAAAAAACAAAAAAACCAAAGCCACAGACTAGCCCTCTCATTGCATAGTAACAAAGTAGCAATGTTAGAGTTAGAAACGAACACATCAGGGTGAAAGGAGGATTTCTTCCGTCCATATTTAGTTCTGCCTATCTACTGTGACTTTACAAATTATTTAAAAATTGTATCATGAATGTCAAGTGCAAGATAAGGAGTTAAGTCTTAAGAGCTATTTTTAGGTGGCAGTGTCCCAGCCAGACGAAAGCGAAATAGAAATACCGTAGCAAGACTGAAAGAAATGTGCCTACCTACGCCGCCTGGTATTCCAGGCTCCTGAAGTAACTTCTAAGTGAGTCCATCTAGAGGTTGCTCTGGAGTGAGCTTCCAGTGAACAAGCTGTGTTCGGAGCTTTCGGCTTGCCTAAGGGTAAATATTCCCTGCGAGTTTCTATGGCGTTTGCTGTCAAGATGAATGGACTTTTCAGATAACATGCTCTTCCAACTTCTCTAAAGGTGTTTTTTTTTTTTTTAAGTTAGTCAGGGAGTTAGAACACGTTTAAAGAATACATCAGTTTAAAATAGAGTAACCAGAATACACTCACACTCGTGCACGAACCAACACACGCACACCTGTTTTCTGAGAACTTAATGAACAACGTTTCAGGCCCACATGAAAATCCACAGCCAGGAGTTCAGTGGTGTTGCTTCTTTTAGCTCCTCTTTCCCCTTTAAAAACCTAACGAGTAAAGCGAGTAGCCATTTCTGCGTGGTCTTGTTTGTGAGCAAAGCCTGTTCGGCTGGCTGACTACAGGAGCTATGCTGCTTTCGAAGCTGGCCCTGGTGCTGTTCTCTTCAAAGGCCATTTTTAATCTTTTGGTCCGTTTAGCTAGTCATCTGCCTCTCTCTCTCTCTCTCTCTCTCTCTCTCTCTCTCTCTCTCTCTCTCTCTCTCTCTCTCGAGCTGCTAAGAAATTCCGTGAAGACACTGCCGATGTTTTACCCTGAAACTTAAGTCGATGACTACCACTCTTAACTATTTGAAGGATTTCCATACTGAAGACTAAATAGGCTTACTTTGGATGGCCCAAGAGGAGTATTAGATATTCCAGAGGACAGAGGGAAGAAGTCTCTTTCACATGTAACTACTGGCTACTCACGTAGCTTCTCCAGACTCCTTTGTCACCTCAGCCACACCTACCCTCTGTCAATGAGTTTAGTTGGCATGTGACCAGAAATATCATTTTCCTAGGATCTAAGTAAAGCAAAACAGATGTAATAGAAATGTGGAGATAGGGTATTTTGCATTATAGCTTGAATGGAGAACCGACTCTTCCCCTCCCCCACTCTCCCAATATAATAGCCTTCAGCTTCCTTCTTGAACGGGTAAGAGCATAAATGTGTCCCAAAACACCACTCATTCCCACCCCGGCCCCCCCAAGTCTCAGTCTGGATTTCTTCCCAAAGAACTGAAGCACCATGGGTCTTTTCAAATTGAATATTGCTGAAGTTAAGGGGGAAAACCCTTTGGCATCCATTTTGATTTAAAAATATACAGTCAGAAAAAGAAATGTTCAGAAATCGAGGTTAGAATTTGCTTGGCATCATAGAAGGAAAAAAAATGGAAATATTTTCATTGGTGGCTTAGACATATCAATAAAAGAGAGGCCACTTGCTGCTCAGCCAGAGTAGGAAATGGTCTAGAAACTGAGCATGGAGCGCTGTAGATAGTCAACCCAGAGAATGCAAGCTAAGCAGATGACCACCCTTAACCGTCTGAAGGCCTTTTCCATATTGACGATAAAAGAAATTTACTTTGTGTATCTCCCATGCAGGATTAGACATTACAGGAGACAGACTATAGCTTAATGCAGAAGACCTTTAGTGAAAACCATCCAGCAGTGAAATGTGCTGCTTGATAGTGGTAGGATCTTATAGAAGGTGGGTGTGTCTCACAGCAAGTGGGTGTGTCTCACAGCAAGTGGGTGTGTCTCACAGCAAGTGGGTGGGTCTCATAGAACATTTCTGTTTGTAAACCCATTGTCTCATAAACAATCTTTAAAATCTTGTGCTTCAAACTCTTCCATAGGAATTTCTACTATCTGAGCAGAAGAAAACAGCCTAATTTTGTGGTGGTGTTTTCTCTTTAGGAGTCATAAGAATTAGACCTACTGATCTCTGGGTTGTCAGAGAGTACTTCAAGATACACAGTACAGAAGCTGGAGAATGGCTCAGTGGTTAAGAGCACCTCTTCTGGGTTGGGGATTTAGCTCAGTGGTAGAGCGCTTGCCTAGCAAGCGCAAGGCCCTGGGTTCAGTCCCCAGCTCTGAATAAAAGAAAAAGGAAGGAAAAAAAAAAAAGAGCACCTCTTCCAGAGGACCCAAGTTCAATTCCCAGTACCCATATGGAAGCTCATATAGGGTTTGCCTTAGACCTGAGACAATTCCTTCTCCTCTGTAACCCCAGTTCCAAGAGATCTGACCCAGACATGCTTGTAGGCAGAACACCAGTGCACATAAAAAATAAATAAGACATTAAAACTATGCCATACAAATTGGATACATTTCATGCTTTGTTTTTAAAAGGCCAGTTACTTGCTGGGATTTCTCTTTGCAAGGCTTTCCTCCTAAGTCAGCTTGCTGTTCTTTTCCTTAATTCAACTCTTGAAACTAATCCTCATACTTCAGACTGGAACTTAACGGGAAAGGATACGCGAGCTTAATCTTTACTGGGAAAACTTTTCATGGTGGTAATTAATACTGGACCTCAAGGTCTCCTACCAGTGAAGGGCAAAGTGGCCCTGTCCTACCTACCACTCCAGTAACCACAAATATTTGTCTGTGGCCTAAGGCAAGTTGGGAGGTCCTTTTGAGGTCTAATTGTTTGGTAGCTAGGATCTCCCCACCAGGGAAACGGCTAGTTTGAAGCTTGTTTTCAAACCTTCAACAGGACATTTGGTTGCTCCTGATTAAGTCTGAAGGAAAAAAAAGAAAGAACATTCTAGTGTTAAGTTTGTCTTATAGAAACCTCCTGGTATGAACACTCATGTTCAACAAGTAAACTCATGTAATTGTGGTTTTCTGTAGCAGGACAGATAATAGATAGATAGATAGATAGATAGATAGATAGATAGATAGATAGATAGATAGATAGACAGACAGAGAGATAGAGAGATAGAGAGATAGAGAGATAGAGATAGATAGATGATAGGTAGACAGACAGGCAGGCAGATAGATAGATAGATATAGATAGACAGATAGACAGACAGACAGACAGACAGACAGATGATAGATATAGACAGACAGATAGATACTATCACTGTTAATGTACTTCATTTAAAAGAATATCTTTCTTGTCCCACCTCAGAGAAGAAATCCCTTTCTCATTTTCCCTACAGATTTCTGCATTAGCATCCTTTGCTGTCATAATTTAGTGGCCAAGGCAAAGAAGAATCTAAAAGCTTCCTTCATTCTGATTGTATTGAATGAGGAAAGCCAGACCAAGCAAAAGCCTAGGAGCTCAAGAAATGAAACCCCCTCCCAAAGGTGTTAGAGTTCGCCTGTACTTCAAGGGAAAAAGGATGATTTTTGCTATTCAGGCACTGAATATGTCTCCTGACACAACACATTGTAGAGAACAAACTCTGCAACTTGTTCAAAGGAAAAAAATAAAGACCTCAAGTAGAATCCTCAGCCCTTCAGAGAGGACAGGAAGTGGAGGCTGGGAGGGCTAAAAAGGAAAGAAGAATGGCATTTTCCTGTGCAAACTGACAGCAGGGAAATCAGATAGTTTTATTTTGTTTCCTTTTGTTTCATTCCAAACATTCCACAAGTTGCAATGTCCTAACAGTTACACCTCTGATATGAGACTTGAGCTTTGATTCACAGAGGATTATCAGCAATAAGTTTTAGCAGAAAAACCAAGCAAACTACATAATCCAGTTGGTCTCGGGTCCTAGACATGGGCAGTGCACCAGTGTAATCTGATAAAGAAGAAACAAAATGGCGGGCCTTAGGGTTGCCTCTGCTCACTGGTGATTACTAACAGGACATTGCCAAGCCTCGGCATGGGAAGGAAAACCTAGATTCCAGTGGCTGAGTTGAGGAGACATAGAGGGAAGTGGAGAAAAGAAAAGGCTGCTACCATTCATGAGGTCACTAGACAGGAGGGCTGCACCTAAGAGAAAAACTGGAGATTGGGTCAAAGGTTGATTTGGACTTTTGACTGAATTCCAAACAGGATGTGTGCACCCTAAACCTCAACAAGAGTGGAGGAAGTACCTCCAGAAGGTTGAAATTGAACAACTGAGTGTTCCCACATGGCAGGAAATAGTTGGTCTTCCCAGGACACAGGCATTGGGCAGAGTTGTTACAAGGATCCTCAGAAAGCTTCAGTGGTGGAGCTCAGATAGCCCTAGAATATAGACACAGGACTCATTCTACCAAACATTAAAAATAATATTTCAGAGGTCCTGGGAGATGGCTCAGTGGGTAAGGGTGCTTGCTTTGCAAATGTGGGGATCTGAGTTTGAATCCCCAGCACCCACATATAAAGAGGCAAGGCTTGCATATCTGCACTGAGAGAAGAGACTGGTGGATTTGGGAAGCTCACGGGTCACTCAGCCTTGTCAGAAGCATGAGCTTTTCCTTCAGTGAGAGACCTTGTTTAAGGCATTACTACAGAGAACAATAGAGGAAGACACCCACTGTCCTGCTCTGGCCTCTACATATGCACATGGGATGTGTGTGTGTGTGTGTGTGTGTGTGTGTGTGTGTGTGTGTACTCAAAAGGAATAATTTATCCCAAACTAACTAATTTTATACCACAATTAAGTCTAACCCATCTTAGAGAAGTACATAAAAATATACCAACAATCTGAAATTCACAGTGCCTAATCTCGAAACATAAATTTATCAATAAAATAAATTTATTTATATATTTTAATATACTCCATAAGTTCAAGACAACATGAAGAGAACCACAGCATACACAGAAAAACCTTCAAATGGCAATTCTTGAAATAAAATGCACAATGCCCAAAATGAAAAAAAAATCACACATACTGCACTGCATTAGAAAGAGATTATGTAGTTCAGAAAAAAAAAAATGTCACCAGTAGACACTCTAAAAGAATGGGGACGGAGGCAAAGGGGATTGAGCAAAATTAATAAAGGAACACTGAGCCGCCGGAGAAGATCGGGTGCTCAGAGATTTGTGCAATCAGAGTCTCGAAGTAGCAGGAGGCAAAACATGGAGGAATGATAGGCAAACGTTTCCAAGCTTGGTGGCAGCTGTCAATCTACAGACCTAAAAAGCTCTAGGAGTCTCGGGTAAAAAAAGACAGAATGAGGAGAGGGCTGAGGCTGCCAACACAATTCATGAAAGAAAAGGAGGACACTTCCATAAATGATTCACGCAAGAGAGGACGGCCATTTCCGCCGATATGATTAGCACGGGCCCGTATTATTTTGGAGCAAGTCTCAAGAACCTCACTAGTCAGTTCACATTGTTGTTTTTTATAAAAAGAGACTCGGGATCTGTTTTGTGGAGCCAGGTATCGGTGAAGGGTGCCTTGGTGGGCCCATGCTGCGGCATCCCTTCCCCTGAGGTCATGTGATGGATATGATATAAAATAGAGTTTATTTAGGGCATGGGAAGGGGAGTTGAGAAGGGGGTAGAGACAGAGAAAGACTGAGAGAGAGAGAGAGAGAGACAGAGACAGAGACAGAGAGACAGACAGGGAGACAGAGAGGCAGAGACAGAGAGAGACAGAGAGACAGAGACAGAGAGAGGCAGAGAGACAGAGATAGACAGAGACAGAGAGACAGAGAGAGACAGAGCAGAGAGACAGAGACAGAGAGACAGAGAGAGGAGAGACTGGCTAGGAGCACTTGGAGAGGGGGGAAGGGGGAAGAGGGGAGAGGAGAGAGTGGGAAGGGGTCAGGGAGAGAGAAGGGATAGAGAGAGTAAGAGATGGAAGAGGGACCGGACAGCCTCTTTTATAGCAAGCCGGGCCTACCTGGCTGTTGACAGGTAACTGTTGGGACAAGCTGAGAAGGAATGCCAACATTCCTCCATTTTGGTTTAATTAAAAAACAAAAACCTAGAAAGGCGATGGTGAAGCAGGAGTAGGGTCATTGTGATCTTTAGCTACTTCCTGTTGACTTTGGGTGGCATGTCTCTGGGAAACCTAATAAAATTGGGGTGGTGATGTAAGTCCAGTCTTAGGGGAGTTGGTGGTTTCCTTGTTGTCCGGAATCTGTGGGACTATCTGTGGATAAGAAGAAGCAGGACCAGTAGAAGCATTTGTGTCTATGAGAATAGATTGGAGCTTCTGTGGGTTGCTCCTCTGGAGCGGTCCTGAGATTTTGAGTAAATGCCTAGACTAGGCAGGATGTTGAAACACATATGTACATGTTACAGGTAGAGAATAAGGTTAAGTATGTTTGGGAGAAAAACATTTTTTTTCTTAGGTGTACACCTGAAACCCTTAGGTCTTGGTGGTTGAGGTGAGGGGAGTCCCAATCCCAGGGTACAGGAGAGGAATCCCACCCTCAGGAATAGGTAACAGGGAGGAACTTAGGCTGTTGATTGGCAGGTGTTCTTATCTAGATGGAGTCTGTTTGGTCCACGAGAAGTAGATCTGTGTGTGTTTCTTGGAGCTTATAAAAGACCAATTTGTTAACAGCATGAACAGCCTTAAGGTGAGCTTAGGGAAGACAAAAACCTTTTGTGGAGCAGACAGAGCAAGAAGGACTTTTTCTTTCTGTCTAGGAAACTAAATGTAAATGAACTTAGAATAATGAGAAGCACTTTTAAGTTTACATTTAAAAGGCAACTAGAGGAGACTGGAAAATTTGATGGCCTTGTAAATATGATAGTTGATCGTATGTTTTTAGCATGAGAAACATCTTGTTTATAACTAAAAGAAACTTATATGTGCAACTAGGATATCTGATAGCATATTAGCATGAGAAACACTTTAAGTACATAGTTAGAAGACAACCAAAGGAAATTTAAAATTTGAGCTTGTGATTATATAGTTGGATAGTGTAATGGAATGTTTTATTTGAGCTAAGCTAATTTATAAGAACTTTATTGATCAATGTTAGGCTAGTGGCATAACAAGGGAAGGAAATATGAAGCATTTAGTCACTGGAAACTGTTTAGATAAGGAATAGCAGAAGGTTACATCTGAGCTTGTGTATCCTTTATTGCGAAACTCATGAGCAAGGCAAACCATCTGTCTTTGATAAGGGATCAGGTCATCTTAATTAGTTAATAAATTGACTAATGAGCTAATAAGGTGGTGGATTATCTTGGTGGGAAAGAGTTAGAGGTCTTTTTTCTAGCTCTCAAGTAATAGTTACCTTAGCTGTCAATGTAGTCAGAAATACGGGAAGAATAAATTATAATCTATATGTCACGCATTAATTAAAATGACAGAGGTTAGTCTATGGTCCTCTACCTGAACAGTTCTTCCAGGTCTTTTGGTTTCCATCACAATTCAGACAGAGTCAGTCTGGCTGTCAGATGCAGAAGACAAAGAGCTTTGTCCCTGTGGGGGAAGCGCGTGGGAGAAATGACTCACCTTGTCTTAGGCAATATGGGGCATTTGACTCTCTGGCTATCCTCTGTCCACAGTTTAGGCCAGGCCCTGGCAGCAGGCAAGGCAATGGAGAGTTGCTTCTCAGGGGTTATCATACCACAACCCGGGCAGTCTTGTTGATACACCCATAACTTCTTAGAGACTTGGGGGGTATGTGGGGGTGTCACTGTTAGGCTTTGGGAGTCTCTGTCATAAGCTTAAACATTTAACATTACATTTAGCAGATTTTTTACAAGATTGACAGACAGTATCTCTTATGTATATCTGAGTTAGACAACCTGTTTGTTTTAATTATTTGTTCTAGAATGTATCCAGCAAATAAAGACAGCACATTGTAACTCAATGACAGTAGCAACAAAACAAGGCTAAACATATCTTTAAGGCAGTGGTCTTTAACCTTTTTACTGTTGTATATCTTTAAATCAATATTAAAATTATTATTTACCAAGGAAGGATAAAAGTCATATGACAACTTTATCTTGAAATGTCTTTGGAGACCTTAAGTCGGGCTGTTTTAAGGTGAGGGGGGAACTACCCATAACAAAGATGGCGGATTGTCATCAGCCTGCCCTTAACCAAGATGACTCTGACATGTGACTGCCCTTGGCTAAAATAGTGCTCAAGGAATAGTATAGAAAAAAACATATCTGCCCACAACAAAGATGGCAGGCAGGCATGAGCCTGCCCTCAACCAAGCAGGTGGGGACAAGCTTTCCATTTTTCAGATCGCTGGTGAGAGTTGTAAAGGTTTTCTTTTTAAAGCGTAAACAGCTATGTAGAGTTATTACTTAGTGGATATTGGGGCCATATTTAGCCTGTGAATTTGACCAAGAGGCATCACAGTAGGAAGCTTGGAAGACACACCCTTTCAGGTGAGGATAGGCTTTAGTAACCTTATCACTTGCAGCATCCCGAGTATAAATTAATAACTAGAACAAAGGAGTTATTGATCTTACCATGGAGTCCTGAAGGTAGATTAATAACTAGAATAAAAAGACCAGCCTGGTCAGATTTACTAGGTTGTCATGTAATAATCTAGTGACTGAGCTGCAGGAGTAGCACCTGAACTGTGGGGCTCAGAGCCTGAGGAACAATGGTTTACCCAGTCCCAGGATGTTTTTCAACACTATGCAAGAGAGAATCTGAGAGATAAAACTGTCTCATGATGAGAGAAAGAGAGCTCACCCAAGGGTAGAGGTCTTAAAATGAGACTGTGAATATGGGTAGCTGGTAAATTTGCTGGTGTTTAGATGGAGAGTTTTATTGATCTGATGGCTTGAAAGTGGGGAAATATGAAACTTGTGAGTTTGTAAACCCAGAGTCTCAGGAAATACGAACCTGTGAGTTTCTAAATCTGAGTCACGGCACCAATGTTGTGTTTTATAAAAAGAGAGTCAGAATATGTTTGATAGAGCCAGGTATGGTGAGGTGGGAGGGATGCCTCAATGGGCCCATGCTGTGGCATCCCTTCCCCTGAGGTACCAGTCATATGGCGGATATGATATAAAATAGAATTTATTTAGGGCATGGGAAGGGGAGTTGAGAAGGGAGGAGAGAGAGAGAGAGGAGAGAGAGAGAGAGGAGAGAGAGAGGAGAGAGAGAGAGAGAGAGAGAGAGAGAGAGAGAGAGAGAGAGAGAATATGGAGGGTCAGGGAGAGAAGAGAGTCAGGGAGAGAGAAGGGTCAGAGAGAGTAAGAGATGGAGGAGTGGCCAAAAAGCCCCTTTTATAGTAAGCCAGGCCTACCTAATTGTTGCCAGTTTTAACTGTTGGGCAGAGCTTAGAAGGAATGCCAACACATATCCTATACAAACTAACCTGAAACAGACCATCAGCCCAAATATAAGAGCTTAAACTCACAAAATTTATTTTTAAAATTTAACATGACCCAGGGTTGAGTCAAATATTTCCTAGGTGAGATTCGAGAAGCACCTACCACAAAAGAAAAAAAAAATGCAAGTTAAACTTTTTTTTAACAAATGAAAAAGGATGTTGCTTTTAAAAACACTTAACACAATAAGTGTCTGGCTGTGAGAAAGATTTGAAAGTCTTATGCCTGAATAAATGTGTTTACATGGAATAAATCGTGAGAGTCATAACTCAAGAAAAATAACAAAAATGGATGAGAGGTTTGGATAGACATTAAATGAAAGAAGAAATGTGCCCAGCCATGAAAACACCCTTAGTCCTGTCCGCCAACAGAAAAACATGAATTAAAACCACACAAGACATTGTCATATTCACCACAAAGGCTACAGTGAAGATGACTGGTAAAAGCAATGACTTCTGTTCTCCTTTTGATTTCCATGGGACACGTCAATGTGTAAACCCCACCCCCATGATGCTCAACTAATGAATGAATATGCCTCTATTTCTTTCTTGTTTCTGGTCCCCCACCCCCATTTCCTTTCATGAAACCTTTACAAACTGCACCCTCATTCCCTCTGAGCTGTCGAAAGTAGTCTGCACTCAGTAGGGTGTGGTGACTCACACCATTAGTTCCAGTCTATCTACTTGCATAGTTCCAGGCTAGCCAAGGATACATAGTGAGATTCTGTCTCAAAACAAACAATAGAAAACTATTCTGTATCCACCAAGCTGGGCAAAGATTCCAGTCCTCCCCCACTCCTTTAGATAAGCACCTACCATTTTTACTTTTTATTTCTTTACATTTTTGCTTCTTTGGGCTTCCATGGTAATTAATTATTCTATTCTATTCTATTCTATTCTATTCTATTCTATTCTATTCTATTCTATTCTATTCTATTCTATTCTATTCTATTCTATTCTATTCCTGTCCTGTCCTGTCCTGTCCTACCCTACCCTACCCTACCCTACCCTATCCTACCCTATCCTATTACATTCATTCATCCCTGACCCTTTCTTATCTATTTCTTCCTGGCTCTTTTCTTCCGAACTTGGCACCCCCCCATCCCAGCTTCTGTCCAGCTTCTTCTCTTAATTCTCCAGAAAGGAGACTCCAGTCTTTTGGTCATCCATTTTCACCCTCTATAACCAGAGTTAGCTGAATTTGGACTCCAACAACCTGGGTTCCAGCATTAGAGTTACTTCCCAGCTACATGACCTTGAACAAGTTAGCTTGTCTCAGAGTGTCTCTATCTGACTGATGAGGATAAATAATACCACACCCTAGGTGTACTTTAAGGATAAAATGAGATTTAAAAAGAAAGTAAGAAAGAAAAGAAGGAAAGAAGGAAGGCACAAAGGAACAAAGGAAGGAACGAAGAAAGCTGCTGATAAACTAAAAACCATTGTCAAGCATGACTGAGGTTTCTTTTTTTTTTTTTTAAGTACTTGTAATATGGGTTAAGCTTTGCCTGTGCGAGCAGAAGAACCCCCCCACCCCCAATGTCCATAGAGGTCATAGTCTAGAGAAGAATACAGACAAGTAAATTAAAAAACAGGCATGGCAACTCCCAAGTCTGGAAGTCTTAGAAGTCTTGAAACAGGACACAGGAGGGACATCTAAGGTGGGCTCTTGATGAAGAGTGACAAGAAAGTCAGCTCCCTGAATAAACTGAGGTAGGAGATGAGACCCGCAAGACAGGGCGAGTTGGCCAAGTAAGTCACAGGGTAGGTTATGGGTGACAAGGACAGAGAGGTGTGTTCCAGGTAAGGAGCAGCTTTGGAAGGGAGCTCTCTAGAAACGGAATGAGCTCCAGTATGGGAGAGAAGGGCAGGTAGAAACCAGGAGATCATCCACACGTTCCCATCGGAGGGCAGCAGCCAGAGGATCCTGATGAGCCAAGCATTCTGTGAACCAAGCATGTGCTTAAGAACACAGATACCAGTATTAAAGTGCTACCTAGGTAGACGGACAGACTCTGAGAGGCTTGTCGATAAGTCCTAGACATTGACTGGCAGTCACTGATTGATCTGTGACTCGAAGAAAGTAAGATGCCCAGGGAAACACTACATGCCAGTCATTTTATTTATTAACAGTAGTGATTTTTTTGAAGACATCTTTACATCTGATACTTTTTTTTATTTAAAAAAAAATGCTTCCTGGCTTTCTCGTGTGTTAACAGGATTGAGTATTATCACTTTTCCCAAGGACACGGTCAATCCCATCCACTATTAGGATAAGGAGTAGAGGTCCCAGATAGCACATGCGTTATTTCCTAATCCCACAGAGCAGGAGTGGATAGATAGCTACAAAGGGTAAGTGGGATTAGTGGGAAAAACTCTTATATGGGAGCCTGGAATACTGGCTTTTGGTTCTTACTGTCATTGAGCTGCTGGTCGATCTTGTAAACGACTCTGAGCTTTACGGGACCGGATCATTGGTCCTCAGGACTCTTCAGCTGCCTTTTGATTCTGACTTCTGACTTAAAGGAGCCGCTAGCATTCCATATAGATTGGAGGATTTGGGGCATTTGTTTCCAGCGCGATCTCTGTTTTTACTTTGCTCCTCTTGCTGTTTCTTGTCCCTCCCGTCGGTCCTGTCCTCCTCCTTCCCTTTGAAGATATTTAAGAAGGGCCCTTTCATCACGCTCAAACCGTAAATATGCCCTTGAAACACGCAAAGAAGCTTTTGTGTACTTACAACGGAGGTTATTATCGGACAAGAAAGTCACTTGAGTGCACAGCATTCCTCAGCCTGCTCCACCGAGCTTTATTGGGTTATATTGTCCTATCTCAGCAGATAAGACTCTCCCACTGTAAAAGGTGGGCTATCTGATGAAGCAGGGTGCCTCGTGCTCCAGGGGTGTAAGCAAAAGGATTCTGGTGCTGCCCCAAAGTCAGACATACTTCTCCAAGACAAGTGGGTGCTTCACTCAGAGTGTTACAGTCAAGGACGAACGCTCTAAAATTAAACCAACCAGCTGTTTAACTGCAGACGCCCACGCGCCAGTTCTGCCGTCCTCTTCTTATCTAGCCTCTCACAACTCCCATTCTCTGCAAGGCTTTTGAAAAAGCCTGAAACTTCACAGACTTCCCAAGAGGAACCCTATTCTCCAAGGCAGACTCCTATTATGGGGAAGAATCGGGCACCTCTCTGTCCCTCCCAGAGCGCATGCTCTCTGCGGTTTTCAGTTGGATGCCAAACCCTTCAATTATGATGATGGCCGCTACTAGCTTCAAAAGGCAATGGCATATAGCCTTCCTCATGGGTATTAAGAATATTAAAGATTGTGTGTGTGAATGGAGAGATGCTCCCTGGGCGTGGTTCTACCGGAGGGCCCAAGTTCAACTGCAAGCATGGACTATGTCAGGCTGCTCCAGGGGAGCTGACATTTCTGACCCTCACAGGTATCCGTACTCACGTGTATGTGTCTACCCACACACGAGCACATGATTAAGAATAAGATAAATCTCCTTTTTACAAAAAGAAGAAAACATTTGCTTTTTTTTCCAGGTCTTTTCTTATTTACTAACTGCAACCAGGCTCTTGGCTTTATTACAAGACTTTATCAACTGAGAGTGGTAGCGGGTGCCTATAGTCCCACTCCTTGGCTGGCTGAGGCAGGAAGGTGACAGTGAGCTGGAAGGTAGCCTGGGTTACATAGTAAAACCTCATCTTGAAAAGCCAAACAGACAAACAAACAAAACAAAACCTGTCAGGCAGTGGTGGCACACACTTTTAACCCCAATATTTAAGAGAGGGACACAGGTGGATCTCTGAGTTTGAGGCCAGCCTGGTCTGCAGAGCATGTTCCAAGATAGCCAGGGTTACACAGTGGAAGCACTGTCTTGAAAAAGACCAAGAAGGGGGAAAAAAGAGAGAAAAGAGAAAAACCACCAACCCCAACAACAAACAAAACAACAAAACCACTTTCCAATAGGTTGTTTCTACCAATTTATATTTTAAAAAGCGCCAGCCCATATGCAGGTTTGCCATTTTATTTTATGAACGTTATTTTACTTTATGAAGGTTTCCTAGGGCTTTTACCTTTAATTGTTCTACCAGGATGGATGACAAAAATGAGGCTCACCTTCATTTGAAATAACTAAGTACCAGATGAGATTTGTGAAGTAATAGTTGTTATACTCTAAGGGATGGATGCTATAAAGTCACACCATGTGACAGATCTCACGTGGGAGGTTTACTGGGGAAGGGGTATACAGAGGCTGCTTCTCATCGAGGATGGAGGGGGAAAATGGAGGGAAGAGAGGAGGCACTGGCCATTTATAGGAAGATGTATTGAGGATCTGCTACTCATGGCGACAGTAGAAATGTGTTCTATCTTGGCATCTGGTGATGATGTATGTATCTGATGTTGCTGGGTCCCTGGGGCAGGTGGTGTTGATGCCTGATTGCTAACAACAGTTTCCAGCCTTTGGACATCAGTGGGACAGGACAATGATGCTTGGGTTGGGCCCTGAGATTTCCTCTCTGACTGTCTGAAGGAAGCGACCAGATGCTGGTGCAGGAAGGAGGAACATAGATGGAACCTGATGAGTCTCTGAGTTCAGAACTGGGAGAAATAAAAAAGAGCTGTGAGAGTCTGGGAAGGTGAAGGCAGCTAGACCTCATGAGGACAGAGTTGCAGAAAGGAAATGGACTTCCAAATGTTGTCCTCAAACCTTGAGTATCGATCAACACACATGGGATAAAACTGTCACTGGGTGTGGTGCCTCACACCTATACTCCTAACACTTGGGACACCGAGACCAAGGCAGGAGGATTGTCTTGGTTCAAGGCTGGCTTGGGTTATCCAGTGAGTTTCAGGTTAGGCTACTACTAGTCACAACTGTGACTGTAATACAATTAAATTTAAAAACAAAAACAACTACCTACACCACAGAAGGCACCCTCCCCACAAAGGGCAGAACTAACAGTATCTATGGGTCACATAGGCTGTGTAGAGCCAGCATGGACCTTGTAACATATTACTAGAGTAGCTAGAGGGGTTTCATCATCTCTGTAGAGGGGTTGAATGTGTCCTATACTGTCTTAGTCACTGCTTTATTGCCTTGAAGAGAGAGCTTGACCAATGCAACTTTTAAAAAGGAAAGAATTTAATTAGGAGATTTCTTACAGTTTCAAAGGGTTAGTCCACAACCTTTGTAGAAGGCAGGCAGGCGGGCAAGCAGGCAGGCGTGAGGGAGGGTGCAGGAGCAGTAGCTAAGGACAACATCTTGATCTACAGGCAGAATTCAGAGATGGGTGGGAGAGAGACTGAACCTAGCAAAGTCCACCCCTAGTGACACACTTCCTCCAACAAGGCCACACCTCCTAATCCTTCCTAAACAGTTCACCATCTGGGAACTAAACGTTCAAATATATGAGCCTTTGGGGCCGTTCTCATTCAAATCAACACATATAGTTAGTAACAAACGTACTTGGCTTACCTAACAAAACAAACGTAAAAGTCATCCTCAGAAGGACCCAGCTCGTGTCAAGTAGCTAGATTACATCTCAGGAAAAAGCTCAGGACTACCTCAGAGAAGGGATCCAAGCAAGTTCAACAAAACACAAGGAAAATACCCAAGCCACATGATCACTAAATGGCTTAAAGGCCAACAGTAAAAAGAAAAACCTTGAAAACCAGCCAGAGCAAACCCTAGCACAGAGTGTGGAGAGGAACAGGTATGGGGGTGAGAAGGCTTCTGCCTTCATCAGTGCAAGCAGGACAGCAGAGGTGGAATCTCAAGGAACAGAAAGAAAACAACCAAAACTTAGAATTCTATACCCAGCAAAAACTTCCTTTCAGAAAGAAGATGGAATGGAGGAGATTTTATAGACCTAGAAAGGCCTCCTTTATCCCATTTCCAGGTAATGTTGTGTGTTTTTTTTTTTTTTTTTTTGGTTCCTTTTTTCGGAGCTGGGGACCGAACCCAGGGCCTTGCGCTTCCTAGGTAAGCGCTCTACCACTGAGCTAAATCCCCAGCCCCTCCAGGTAATGTTAAAGAGCCCTCTTCAGATAAAAACAAAATAAAACCAAAAACAAAAAACCACCACCAACAAGAAACTCTGATACTACATCAATATCTAGAGCTACAAAAAGAAAATATCAAACCTGGAAAATGTAAATACATGTAAAAAATTAAAAAAAAAACTTTTTTCCTTCAGGAGGACTGTCTTTTTAAAGCGAAGGTATCAACAGTGTGTTTTGGAGGTTATAGTTTGTGGAGAACCAAGAGGCATAGCAGCAGTGACACAAAGGGTGGGGGATAGGAGTGCCTTGCCATGATTTTATTATACGTAGCTGAGCTGGGATCTATGACCATCCTGGTTAGGCTTTGATGTTTCATCAAGAATCACTTCAAGGGTTGAAAGGTACAGATATCCTTATTATAGGCGTACATCAACTGAATTAGATGTTTAAAAAGGTCAGTTGAGCTGTCTTCGAGAATCCTGCTTAACTGTGAGATCCAACCAAAGTAAAAGGACAGCATAAGATATATCTCTGAACGAAGGGGGCAGATAATAAAGTAGACTTCAGATCAAAGACCATTATTAGACTTAAAGAGAAACATTTCATATTGATAAAGGAATTCATTACAAGAATATAACGATCTTAACTATTTATGAACCCCAAAACTGTGCTTTGAAATACATAAAGTGGGAATCACACATGTACAGAGACACAGACATGATGATTTTTATATTTGGAAAGGTCATGGCCCTTTCAAAGAATTTTTATCAAGGCAGACCATATACTGGACCATACCTAACACACATGTCAATAAATGTGAAGTGACATTATATAAATGTTCTCTGACCACAGAGAGTTAAACTAGAAAACCAACAACAAGAAGACATCTTGGGAAGTCCCCAAAGTATTTGGAAATTCACATATTCTTGAGTAACTCACAAGTCAAAGAAGAAATCAGAAGTATGTGAAAATGAAGGTGTAGCCTACGGAACAGAGGGAGGAACTAAAGATGCTCTCAGGGGGAGGGGAGGGTCTCACAGCAGCAGCCTCAGGTTCTACTCTCAGAAATGGCTGTAAGAAGAGCAAGTGTGCCAGATGGTGGTGCAGCCTTTAATCCCAGCCCAGTGCTTGGGAGGCAGAGACCAATGGATCTCTGAGTTCAAGGCTAGCCTGGTCTGCATCGTGAGCTCCAGGACAGCCAGGGCTGATCTGTTACACACAGACACCCTGTCTTGAGTGGGGGAGGAGGGGGGACCAGGAGAATGAGCAGGAAGGAAGGAGGAAGGAGGCAGGAGGAAGAGGAAGAGGAGGAGAAGAAAGAGAGAGGGGGGGAGAGAGAGAGAGAGAGAGAGAGAGAGAGAGAGAGAGAGAGAGAGAGAGAGAGAGAGAAAGAAGGAGGGAGAAAGGAAGGGAGGGCGAGGAAGGGAGAGAGAGGAAGGGAGGGAGAGGAAAGGAGGAGGGGAAAAGGAGGAAGTGGTGGTGAACCCTGGTTTGAGCGAAATCAAGTGACAGTAAGGAAATGGGAATACAATAGACCCAAATGCAGCTTCTTTGAGCATAAACCCCCTCATATGCTATAGAAGAGAGGGAAGCCATAAAGTCAATATGAAATGTAACACATATTTATATAGATATTAATAAATTCAGTGTTCTGTAATTCTCATTTTGAGTTTGTAGTTTTATCAGGCTACACATTATATATATGAAATCCTCAAAGACTGATTCAATAGGAGTTTTTAAAAGTTAAAAGAACAACTTGCTTTCTTAGTTCTAAGTCTAGTCCCTGTTGTTTTTTTCTTAAGATTTATTTATCTATTATATATAAGTACACCGTAGCTGTCTTCAGACACACCAGAAGAGGGCATCAGATCCCACTACAGATGGTTGTGAGCCACCATGTGGTTGCTGGGATTTGAACTCAGGACCTCTGGAAGAGCAGTCAGTGCTCTTAATCACTGAACCAGCCCTTTACTGCTCTTTTAAAAATGAAATTTATAGGGGTTGGGGATTTAGCTCAGTGGTAGAGCGCTTTGCCTAGCAAGCGCAAGGCCCTGGGTTCGGTCCTCAACTCCGAAAAAAAAATGAAATTTGAGGAACGGTTCATTCATTCATTTCTCTAACAGTAATTATGAAATGCTATCATGTGCTAAGTCTATGGGGCATGGCCATAGCTGTTATCTAAGTGAAATCCCAACTCTCTGAATGTCCAGTCTCATGTATACCAACAGGCAATAAGACACCAACAAGGAGTCCCCCAGCAATTGCCATCCTGGACCAAGATCCAAGACCAGAGTGGGCTTAGAACATTCCCAAGATAGCGACAGGAAAGTACCATCAGTTTTTAATGTGATCTCGATTTCTGGAGGGCAGACTGATTTTCTTGCAATCTCTGCCCCTCCCCTTCTCCCTCTCCCCTTTCTCCCTTTCCTTCTCCCTCCCACCAGCCCACACATTAAACGTGAAGTATGTGGCAACCCATAAGACATTGTTGGAAGAGCGCCTTCACCGTTTGTGCCCCTGATGCTTGTTTAATTCTTATCCTGTTCATACTGCCTTAAACAGTTCCCAATTCAAAGCACAAAAAAAAAGGACATAGAATGCTGTGTTTACTAATTCTCAATATAGTGCCTCATGTGGGGGTGATGTGTGTGTGTGTGTGTGTGTGTGTGTGTGTGTGTGTGTGTGTGTGTGTTTATAAGAGACGAGGGGTTTGTTTTGGCTTAGGCTACAAGAAGATAAAACCCATCCTGGTGGGGAAAGTTTGGCAGCAGGAGAAAGAAGTTGCTGGTCACACTGTATCAGCAGCAAGATATCACGGGCCGCTCGACTGCAAGGCTTGTCCATAGCTACCAGCTTCCTCCAACTATAGTCCTGTAGATGGGAAAATTCCAGAAAAGAAAGAGAATCTAGCCCGTCCAGGGCTCTTTAAGGATTACTTCCTAACACTAGGGCATAAGAAGAACCTGAGGTGAGAATCTACAGCCACAGGTTAGGGATCCTAGCTGCACGGGACAAGTCCAGGGTGGTGGCACACGCCTTTAATCCCACCATTCAGGTGACAGAGACAGGTGGATCTCTGTGAGTTCAAGGCCAGCCCGGTCTACATAATGAGCTCCCAGGACAGTCAGAGCTACCCAGTGATACTCTTGATAAACAAACAAAGAGAAGGAGGGGGAGGGGAGCTCAGGCAAGACCAGGGTAAAGGGTCCAAGATTCATTCCGAAGAGCAGATGTTTTTAAATGATGTATTTTCTTTGCTCCACGGATTTTACTTGGAAGTTAGGAAGAAGCCAGGGAAGCCCACGTTTCACTTACAGCATTGTTCATTGTATTCGGTTACGTGGAGAAGGAAACAGCTTCATTGCCTAACAATAGCAGCCTCGCTAAATAAATTATGTCATCTGTACCGTGGCATTCTGAACCGGTTTGCTTTTAAACAGTACGGCAAGACCTCTCACTCTCTCCTCTGCATCAGAATCAGGTCCTCCGAAAGGCTTGAGAGAGAGCGGACTCAAGAATTTGCTTTTCTAACAAATTCTCCAGGGACTTCACTTTCAGAACTACTGATGTAGCAGCACAGTTCTTGACTTGGAAGAATACCCAGCAACTGTACAGAGTTTGGGGTTTTTTTTTTTTTTCATTATGTACTGGAGTTTAGAGGGAAGGATCTTATTAAGTTCTCTTACTGAGATCTTATTCCTGGCTGTCTTTGGTGACGCACGGTGTGGGCTCTTCATTGTCTTCTAAAGTTTGAGTGGCATACTTTTCTGTAAGGAGCAGAATGCCGATAACTAAAACACAATAAAATTACTTAATTTAAGGTAAAAAGAATCACTAGGCACTGAGCATTGGCTCTAGCAGGCTGGGGAAGGGCTTAATCTTGCTCAGGAGTCCTTGTACCTGGCTCTAAAAGTGCCCCTGTTGGGAGTTATGTATTCAGAAGCAACCAGGGGCAGATCAGTGATGGATGGACCCACGACATCTACCCTTCTTCATGGGGACAAAACCAGGAGAGGCTTCTGGGAAATGGACGGTTTCCACAGTGCCTTTCTTCTCTTCAGTAGTGGTACACAGACTTCTTCTGGGTGGGACCCAAGGGCCACCTGCCAGGACTTCGTAGCATCTGGATTGGCTCTCATTTTGTTTCCTGATATAGGCTAGATCCCCTTCCCAGAGTATCAGATTAAGGTGTCTCCTCTC